>NW_026043942.1:0-367539 GCF_937001465.1 Orcinus orca | reverse complement strand
AATATATTCAGGAAAAAACGCATACGCCCTTTTTGGCCAACCAAGCAAGCTTGCAAAGGAAATCTGCACTACAATGAAGTCTCACATCCCCCCGGTCAAAAGGGCCATCTGAAAAAAGTGTAAAATCCAGAAAGGCAGGACAGGCCATGGAGAACTGGGAGCCTTGTTATGTTGATGGGCGGGATGAAAATTGCCAACAGCCACTGGGGAGAAGTGTATGGTGTTTCCTGAAACATCTAAAAAACAAAGCAACAGAGCCTAGGGCACTTCCACTTATGGTCCTATATCTTAGGGAAATTAAAATCAAAAAGACACAGCCACCCCAAAGTTTGGGACGGCTCTGTTTATAGGAACCTTGTTTACGGTACAAGTTCAATATCGCAGAAAGCGAAAAATGGATAAAGAAGGTGTGGTACTTACGTACAATGCAATATCATTCAGCAATGAAATCTATGTCATCAGGCCCGTAGCAGCATAATGAGTGGATTCAGGTATGATGATTCTAACTGAAATAAGTCACACAGAAAAAGAAACATCATAAGATATCACTAATACACGGAATGTAAACTTGGTATACAGGAAATGGATTACAAATCATAAGAGGGTCTCAAATTTAGAAAACCAACTTATGCTTGCTTAAGGGGAAAGGTGAGTTGGGGTGCTGCATAAAACCAGAGATTGAAATGAGCACAGATAAAGTTCCTTAAGCCAAATATGTAATAGACAAGAGCTACTCCTTGCTCAACGAAATGGACTCAACACCCCATATTAAACGCCTAAGAATGTACCTGACTAGTAAGTATCTTAAAACCTATGAATTGCTATGTCTCTGAAAGAGAATCAAGCGTGTGTACAGGGGCATAAAAGCAGCAATGATAGGATTGGAGACATTCGGTGAGCAAATGAAGACCCTTTGAAATCATATTGCATGGTACCCATTCCACGGGTCTCAACTCTCCAGGTTTAAGGGATTCTTCCTTCAGCTAAATCATGCATGTGGAACCCAGAGTATGATCAACCATGTGATCGGGAGCTGTGTTCCAATATGTCTCAGGACTCGTCCCCTGGTACTTGGGTGCAACATACCAGACGCTTTACTAACACTCTCCCGACTGGGAGAGTCAGTGCCTTTAAACTCCTGTTTGGCCCAGTTTGCAATTTCTGCGGCAGATGAACAGGAATAGGGAGAACCAATGAGAGACTAGCTGGAGGTGTCTGGACGGGCAAATTTAACTCTCATTTCCCACCAGGAAGAGGAATTAACCAAAGGCTCAGCGTGCCGTGCCGGAACCATATTAGGGCCTGAAGCAATCCTGCGGTGTTGCGGCCAGCTCACAAGAAAGCGAGTTGAAGAAAGGAGCTCAGGGGCAGTGTAATTCAAAAACCTGCAGAGTTATAAATGACAGCTATCGTCCAAAAATATACTGAAGTAAGGCTGCCAAGAAGACTTGAAAGTGGGGCAAAATTGCAGGAAACCGATTTCAGGAGGTAGACTGGAATTGCACTTAAAACATAGGAAAAGAGGCAGAACGTCGACAATGATGCACTTGGCCAAAAAGGGCGTATGCGTTTTTTCCTGAATATATTCAGGAAAAAACGCATACGCCCTTTTTGGCCAACCAAGCAAGCATGCAAAGGAAATCTGCACTACAATGAAGTCTCACTTCCCCCCGGTCAAAAGGGCCACTGAAAAAAGTGTAAAATCCAGAAAGGCAGGACAGGCCATGGAGAACTGGGAGCCTTGTTATGCTGATGGGCGGGATGTATATTGCCAACAGCCACTCAGGGGAAGTGTATGGTGTTTCCTGAAACATCTAAAAAACAAAGCAACAGAGCCTAGGGCACTTCCACTTATGACCCTATAGCTTAGGGAAATTAAAATCAAAAAGACACAGCCACCCCAACGTTTGGGACGGCTCTGTTTACAAGAAACTCGTTTACGGTACAAGTTCAATATCACAGAAAGTGAAAAATGGATAAAGAAGTTGTGGAACTTACGTACAATGAAATATCACTCAGCAATGAAATCTATGTCATCAGGCCCGTAGCAGCATAATGAGTGGATTCAGTTATGATGATTCTAACTTAAATAAGTCACACAGAAAAAGAAACATCATAAGATATCACTAATACACGGAATGTAACCTTGGCTACACAGGAACTGGATTACAAAAGAGAACAGGGTCTCAAATTTAGAAAACCAACTTATGCTTGCTTAAGGGGAAAGGTGAGTTGGGGTGCTGCATAAAACCAGAGATTGAAATGAGCACAGATAAAGTTCCTTAAGCCAAATATGTAATAGACAAGAGCTACTCCTTGCTCAACGAAATGGACTCAACACCCCATATTAAACGCCTAAGAATGTACCTGACTAGTAAGTATCTTAAAACCTATGGATCGCTATGTCTCCGAAAGAGAATCAAGCGTGTGTACAGGGGCATAAACGCAGCAGTGATAGGATTGGAGAGGTTCGGTGAGCAAATGAAGACCCTTTGAAGTCATATTGCATGGTACCCATTCCACGGGTCTCAACTCTCCAGGTTTAAGGGATTCTTCCTTCAGCTAAATCATGCATGTGGAACCCAGAGTATGATCAACCATGTGATCGGGAGACGTGTTCCAACATATCTCAGTTCTCGTCCCCTGGTACTCGGGTGCAACATTCCAGACGCTTTACTAACACTCTCCCGACTTGGAGAGTCACTGCCTTTAACCTCCTGTTTGGCCCAGTTTGCAATTTCTGCGGAAGATGAACAGGAATAGGGAGAACCAATGAGAGACTAGCTGGAGGTGTCTGGACGGGCAAATTTAACTCTCATTTCCCACTAGGAAGAGGAATTATCCAAAGGCTCAGCGTGCCGTGCCGGAACCAGATTAGGGCCTGAAGCAATCCTGCGGTGTTGCAGCCAGCTCACAAGAAAGCGAGTTGAAGAAAGGAGCTCAGGGACACTGTAATTCACAAACCTGCAGAGTTATAAATGACAGCTATCGTCCAAAAATATACTGAAGTAAGGCTGCCAAGAGGACTTGAATGCGGGGCAGAATTGCAGGAAACCGATTTCAGGAGGTAGACTGGAATTGCATTTAAAGCATAGGAAAAGAGGCAGAACGTCGACAATGATGCACTTGGCCAAAAAGGGCGTATGCGTTTTTTCCTGAATATATTCAGGAAAAAACGCATACGCTCTTTTTGGCCAACCAAGCAAGCTTGCAAAGGAAATCTGCACTACAATGAAGTCTCACTTCCGCCTGGTCAAAAGGGCCATCTGAAAAAAGTGTAAACTCCAGAAAGGCAGGACAGGCCATGGAGAACTTGTTATGCTGATGGGTGGGATGTAAATTGCCAACAGCCACTCAGGAGAAGTGTATGGTGTTTCCTGAAACATCTAAAAAACAAATCAACAGAGCCTAGGGCACTTCCACTTATGGTCCTATAGCTTAGGGAAATTAAAATCAAAAAGACACAGCCACCCCAAAGTTTGGGATGGCTCTGTTTACAAGAACCTCGTTTACGGTACAAGTTCAATATCGCAGAAAGTGAAAAATGGATAAAGAAGTTGTGGTACTTACCTACAATGCAATATCACTCAGCAATGAAATCTATGTCATCAGGCACGTAGCAGAAAATGAGTGGGTTCAGGTATGATGATTCTAACTGAAATAAGTCACACAGAAAAAGAAACATCATAAGATATCACTAATACACGGAATGTAAACTTGGCTACACAGGAACTGGATTACAAAACAGAACAGGTTTTCCAATTTAGAAAACCAACTTATGCTTGCTTAAGGGGAAAGGTGAGTTGGGGTGCTGCATAAAACCAGAGATTGAAATGAGCACAGATAAAGTTCCTTAAGCCAAATATGGAATAGACAAGAGGTACTCCTTGCTCAACGAAATGGACTCAAAGCCCCATGTTAAACACCTTATAATGTACCTGACTAGTAAGTATCTTAAAACCTAAAGATTGCTATGTCTCTGAAAGAGAATCAAGCGTGAGTACAGGGGCATAAACGCAGCAGTGATAGGATTGGAGAGGTTCGGTGAGCAAATGAAGACCCTTTGAAGTCATATTGCATGGTACCCATTCCACGGGTCTCAACTCTCCAGGTTTAAGGGATTCTTCCTTCAGCTAAAACATGCATGTGGATCCCAGAGTATGATCAACCGTGTGATCGGGAGACGTGTTGAAATATGTCTCAGTTCTCGTCCCCTGGTACTCGGGTGCAACATTCCAGACGCTTTACTAACACTCTCCCGACTTGGAGAGTCAGTGCCTTTAACCTCCTGTTTGGCCCAGTTTGCAAATTCCGCGGAAGATGAACAGGAATAGGGAGAACCAATGAGAGACTAGCTGGAGGTGTCTGGACGGGCAAATTTAACTCCCATTTCCCACCAGGAAGAGGAATTAACCAAAGGCTCAGCGTGCCGTGCCAGAACCAGTTTAGGGCCTGAAGGAATCCTGCGGTGTTGCGGCCAGCTCACAAGAAAGCGAGTTTAAGAAAGCAGCTCTGGGGCACTGTAATTCACAAACCTGCAGAGTTATAAATGACAGCTATCGTCCAAAAATATACTGAAGTAAGGCTGCCAAGAGGACTTGAAAGCGGGGCAGAATTGCAGGAAACCGATTTCAGGAGGTAGACAGGAATTGCATTTAAAGCATAGGAAATGAGGCAGAACGTCCACAATGATGCACTTGGCCAAAAAGGGCGTATGCGTTTTTTCCTGAATATATTCAGGAAAAAACGCATACGCCCTTTTTGGCCAACCAAGCAAGCTTGCAAAGGAAATCTGCACTACAATGAAGTCTCACTTCCCCGCGGTCAAAGGGGCCATCTGAAAAAAGTGTAAAATCCAGAAAGGCAGGACAGGCCATGGAGAACTGGGAGCCTTGTTATGCTAATGGGCGGGATGTAAACTCCCAACAGCCACTGGGGAGAAGTGTATGGTGTTTCCTGAAACATCTAAAAAACAAAGCAACAGAGCCTAGGGCACTTCCACTTATGGTCCTATAGCTTAGGGAAATTAAAATCAAAAAGACACAGCCACCCCAAAGTTTGGGATGGCTCTGTTTACAACAACCTCGTTTACGGTACAAGTTCAATATCGCAGAAAGTGAAAAATGGATAAAGAAGTTGTGGTACTTACGTACAATGCAATATCACTCAGCAATGAAATCTATGTCATCAGGCCCGTAGATGAAAATGAGTGGGTTCAGGTATGATGAATCTAACTGAAATAAGTCACACAGAAAAAGAAACATCATAAGATATCACTAATACACGGAATGTAAACTTGGCTACACAGGAACTGGATTACAAAACAGAACAGGGTCTCCAATTTAGAAAACCAACATATGCTTGCTTAAGGGGAAAGGTGAGTTGGGGTGCTGCATGAAACCAGAGATTGAAATGAGCACAGATAAAGTTCCTTAAGCCAAATATGTAATAGACAAGAGCTACTCCTTCGTCAACGAAATGGACTCAAAACCCCACGTTAAACACCTTATAATGTACCTGACTTGTAAGTATCTTAAAACCTATGGATCGCTATGTCTCCGAAAGAGAATCAAGCGTGTGTACAGGGGCATAAACGCAGCAGTGATAGGATTGGAGAGGTTCGGTGAGAAAATGAAGACCCTTTGAAGTCATATTGCATGGTACCCATTCCACGGGTCTCAACTCTCCAGGTTTAAGGGATTCTTCCTTCAGCTAAATCATGCATGTGGAACCCGGAGTATGATCAACCGTGTGATCGGGAGACGTGTTCCAATATGTCTCCATTCTCGTACCCTGGTACTCGGGTGAAACATTCCAGACGCTTTACTAACACTCTCCCGACTTGGAGAGTCAGTGCCTTTAACCTCCTGTTTGGCCCAGTTTGCAATTTCTGCGGAAGATGAACAGGAATAGGGAGAACCAATGAGAGACTAGCTGGAGGTGTCTGGACGGGCAAATTTAACTCTCATTTCCCACCAGGAAGAGGAATTAACCAAAGGCTCAGCGTGCCGTGCCAGAACATGATTAGGGCCTGAAGCAATCCTGCGGTGTTGCGGCCAGCTCACAAGAAAGCGAGTTGAAGAAAGGAGCTCAGGGGCACTGTAATTCACAAACCTGCAGAGTTATAAATGACAGCTATCGTCAAAAAATATACTGAAGTAAGGCTGCCAAGAGGACTTGAAAGCGGGGCAGAATTGCAGGAAACCGATTTCAGGAGGTAGACTGGAATTGCAATTAAAGCATAGGAAAAGAGGCAGAACGTCGACAATGATGCACTTGGCCAAAAAGGACGTATGCGTTTTTTCCTGAATATATTCAGGAAAAAACGCATATGCACTTTTTGGCCAACAAAGCAAGCTTGCAAAGGAAATCTGCACTATAATGAAGTCTCACTTCCCCACGGTCAAAAGGGCCATCTGAAGAAAGTGTAAAATCCAGAAAGGCAGGACAGGCCATGGAGAACTGGGAGCGTTGTTATGCTGATGGGCGGGATGTAAATTGCCAACAGCCACTCGGGAGAAGTGTATGGTGTTTCCTGAAACATCTAAAAAACTGAGGAACAGAGCCTAGGGCAGTTCCACTTATGGTCCTATAGCTTAGGGAAATTAAAATCAGAAAGACACAGCCACCCCAAAGTTTGGGACGGCTCTGTTTACAAGAACCTCGTTTACGGTACAAGTTCAATATCGCACAAAGCGAAAAATGGATAAAGAAGTTGTGGTACTTACATACAATGCAATATCACTCAGCAATGACATCTATGTCATCAGGCCCATAGCAGCATAATGAGTGGATTCAGGTATGATGATTCTAACTGAAATAAGTCACACAGAAAAAGAAACATCATAAGATATCACTAATACACGGAATGTAAACTTGGCTACACAGGAACTGAATTTCAAAACAGAACATGGTCCCAAATTTAGAAAACCAACTTATGCTTGCTTAAGGGGAAAGGTGAGTTGGGGTGCTGCATAAAACCAGAGATTGAAATGAGCACAGATAAAGTTCCTTAAGCCAAATATGGAATAGACAAGAGCTACTCCTTGCTCAACGAAATGGACTCAACACCCCATATTAAACGCCTAAGAATGTACCTGACTAGTAAGTATCTTAAAACCTATGGATTGCTATGTCTCCGAAAGAGAATCAAGCGTGTGTACAGGGGCATAAACATAGCAGTGATAGGATTGGAGAGGTTTGGTGAGCAAATGAAGACCCTTTGAAGTCACATTGCATGGTACCCATTCCATGGGTCTCAACTCTCCAGGTTTAAGGGATTCTTCCTTCAGCTAAAACATGCATGTGGATCCCAGAGTATGATCAACCGTGTGAGTGGGAGACGTTTTCAAATATGTCTCAGTTCTCGTACCCTGGTACTCGGGTGCAACATTCCAGACACTTTATTAACACTCTCCCGACTTGGAGAGTCAGTGCCTTTAACCTCCTGTATGGCCCAGTTTGCAATTTCTGCGGAAGATGAACAGGAATAGGGAGAACCGATGAGAGACTAGCTGGAGGTGTCTGGACGGGCGAAATTAACTCTAATTTCCCACCAGGAAGAGGAATTAACCAAAGGCTCAGGATACCGTGCCGGAACCAGATTAGGGCCTGAAGCAATCCTGCGGTGTTGCGGCCAGCTCACAAGAAAGCGAGTTGAAGAAAGGAGCTCAGGGGCACTGTAATTCACAAACCTGCAGAGTTATAAATGACAGCTATTGTCCAAAAATACACTGAAGTAAGGCTGCCAAGAGGACTTGAAAGCGGGGCAGAATTGCAGGAAACCGATTTCAGGAGGAAGACTGGAATTGCATTTAAAGCATAGGAAAAGAGGCAGAACGTCCACAATGATGCACTTGGCCAAAAAGGGCATATGCGTTTTTTCCTGAATATATTCAGGACAAAACACATATGCCGTTTTTGGCCAACCAAGCAAGCTTGCAAAGGAAATCTGCACTACAATGAAGTCTCACTTCCCCACGGTCAAAAGGGCCATCTGAAGGAAGTGTAAAATCCAGAAAGGCAGGACAGGCCATGGAAAACTGGGAGCCTTGTTATGCTGATGGGCGGGATGTAAATTGCCAACAGCCACTCAGGAGAAGTGTATGGTGTTTCCTGAAACATCTAAAAAACTGAGGAACAGAGCCTAGGGCACTTCCACTTATGGTCCTATAGCTTAGGGAAATTAAAATCAAAAAGACACAGCCACCCCAAAGTTTGGGACAGCTCTGTTTACAAGAACCTCGTTTACGGTACAAGTTCAATATCGCAGAAAGTGAAAAATGGATAAAAAAGTTGTGGTACTTACGTACAATGCAATATCACTCAGCAATGAAATCTATGTCATCATGCCCGTAGCAGCATAATGAGTGGATTCAGGTATGATGATTCTAACTGAAATAAGTCACACAGAAAAAGAAACGTCATAAGATATCACTAATACACGGAATGTAAACTTGGCTACACAGGCACTGAATTACAAAACAGAACAGGGTCTCAAATTTAGAAAACCAACTTATGCTTGCTTAAGCGGAAAGGTGAGTTGGGGTGCTGCATAAAACCAGAGATTGAAATGAGCACAGATAAAGTTCCTTAAGCCAAATATGTAACAGACAAGAGCTATTCCTTGCTCAACGAAATGGACTCAACACCCCATATTAAACGCCAATGAATGTACCTGTCTAGTAAGTATCTTAAAACCTATGGATTGCTATGTCTCTGAAAGAGAATCAACCGTGTGTACAGGGGCAAAAACGCAGCAGTGATAGGATTGAAGAGTTTTGGTGAGCAAATGAAGACCCTTTGAAGTCATATTGCATGGTACCCATTCCACGGGTCTCAACTCTCCAGGTTTAAGGGATTCTTCCTTCAGCTAAAACATGCATGTGGAACCCAGAGTATGATCAACCGTGTGATCGGGAGACGTGTTCAAATATGTCTCCGTCCTCGTCCCCTGGTACTCGGGTGCAACTTTCCAGATGCTTTACTAACACTCTCCCGACTTGGAGAGTCAGTGCCTTTAACCTCCTGTTTGGCCCAGTTTGCAAATTCCGCGGAAGATGAACAGGAATAGGGAGAACCAATGAGAGACTAGCTGGAGGTGTCTGGACGGGAAAATTTAACTCTCATTTTCCACCAGGAAGAGGAATTAACCAAAGGGTCAGCATGCCGTGCCGGAACCAGATTAGGGCCTGAAGCAATCCTGCGGTGTTGCGGCCAGCTCACAAGAAAGCAAGTTGAAGAAAGGAGCTCAGGGGCAGTGTAATTCACAAACCTGCAGAGTTATAAATGACAACTATCGTCCAAAAATATACTGAAGTAAGGCTGCCAAGAGGACTTGAAAGCTGGGCAGAATGGCAAGAAACCGATTTCAGGAGGTAGACTGGAATTGCATTTAAAGCATAGGAAAAGAGGCAGAACGTCCACAATGATGCACTTGGCCAAAAAGGGCGTATGCGTTTTTTCCTGAATATATTCAGGAAAAAACGCATACGCCCTTTTTGGTCAACCAAGCAAGCTTGCAAAGGAAATCTGCACTAAAATGAAGTCTCACTTCCCTGCGGTCAAAAGGGCCATCTGAAAAAAGTGTAAAATCCAGAAAGGCAGGACAGGCTTTGGAGAACTGGGAGCCTTGTTATGCTGATGGGCGGGATGTAAATTGCCAACAGCCACTCGGGAGAAGTGTATGGTGTTTCCTGAAACATCTAAAAAACAAAGCAACAGAGCCTAGGGCACTTCCACTTATGGCCTTATAGCTTAGGGAAATTAAAATCAAAAAGACACAGCCACCCCAACGTTTGGGACGGCTCTGTTTACAAGAAACTCGTTTACGGGACAAGTTCAATATCACAGAAAGTGAAAAATGGATAAAGAATTTGTGGTACTTACGTACAATGCAATATCACTCAGCAATGAAATCTATGTCATCATGCCCGTAGCAGCATAATGAGTGGATTCAGGTATGATGATTCTAACTGAAATAAGTCACACAGAAAAAGAAACATCATAAGATATCACTAATACACGGAATGTAAACTTGGCTACACAGGAACTGGATTACAAAACAGAACAGGGTCTCCAATTGAGAAAACCAACTTATGATTGCTTAAGGGGAAAGGTGAGTTGGGGTGCTGCATAAAACCAGAGATTGAAATGAGCACAGATAAAGTTCCTTAAGCCAAATATGTAATAGACAAGAGCTACTCCTTGCTCAAAGAAATGGACTCAACACCCCATATTAAAAGCCTAAGAATGTACCTGACTAGTAAGTATCTTAAAACCTATGAATTGCTATGTCTCCGAAAGAGAATCAAGCGTGTGTACAGGGGCATAAATGCAGCAATGATAGGATTGGAGACATTCGGTGAGCAAATGAAGACCCTTTGAAATCATATTGCATGGTACCCATTCCACGGGTCTCAACTCTCCAGGTTTAAGGGATTCTTCCTTCAGCTAAATCATGCATGTGAAACCCAGAGTATGATCAACAGTGTGATCGGGAGATGTGTTCCAATATGTCTCAGGACTCGTCCCCTGGTACTCGGGTGCAACATTCCAGACGCTTTACTAACACTCTCCCGACTTGGAGAGTCAGTGCCTTTAACCTCCTGTTTGGCCCAGTTTGCAATTTCGGCGGCAGATGAACAGGAATAGGGAGAACCAATGAGAGACTAGCTGGAGGTGTCTGGACGGGCAAATTTAACTCTCATTTCCCACCAGGAAGAGGAATTAACCAAAGGCTCAGCGTGCCGTGCCGCAACCAGATTAGGGCCTGAAGCAATCCTGCAGTGTTGCAGCCAGCTCACAAGAAAGCGAGTTGAAGAAAGGAGCTCAGGGGCACTGTAATTCACAAACCTGCAGAGTTATAAATGACAGCTATCGTCCAAAAATATACTGAAGTAAGGCTGCCAAGAGGACGTGAAAGCGTGGCAGAATTGCAGGAAACCGATTTCAGGAGGTACACTGGAATTGCATTTAAAGCATAGGAAAAGAGGCAAAACGTCGACAATGATGCACTTGGCCAAAAAGGGTGTATGCGTTTTTTCCTGAATATATTCAGGAAAAAACGCATACGCCCTTTTTGGCCAACCAAGCAAGCTTGCAAAGGAAATCTGCACTACAATGAAGTCTCACTTCCCCCCGGTCAAAAGGGCCACTGAAAAAAGTGTAAAATCCAGAAAGGCAGGACAGGCCATGGAGAACTGGGAGCCTTGTTATGCTGATGGGCGGGATGTATATTGCCAACAGCCACTCAGGGGAAGTGTATGGTGTTTCCTGAAACATCTAAAAAACAAAGCAACAGAGCCTAGGGCACTTCCACTTATGGCCTTATAGCTTAGGGAAATTAAAATAAAAAAGACACAGCCACCCCAACGTTTGGGACGGCTCTGTTTACAAGAAACTTGTTTACGGGACAAGTTCAATATCACAGAAAGTGAAAAATGGATAAAGAAGTTGTGGTACTTACGTACAATGAAATATCACTCAGCAATGAAATCTATGTCATCAGGCCCGTAGCAGCATAATGAGTGGATTCAGTTATGATGATTCTAACTGAAATAAGTCACACAGAAAAAGAAACATCATAAGATATCACTAATACACGGAATGTAACCTTGGCTACACAGGAACTGGATTACAAAAGACAACAGGGTCTCAAATTTAGAAAACAAACTTATGCTTGCTTAAACGGAAAGGTGAGTTGGGGTGCTGCATAAAACCAGAGATTGAAATGACCACAGATAAGGTTCCTTAAGCCAAATATGTAATAGACAAGAGCTACTCCTTGCTCAACGAAATGGACTCAACACCCCATATTAAACGCCTAAGAATGTACCTGACTAGTAAGTATCTTAAAACCTATGGATCGCTATGTCTCCGAAAGAGAATCAAGCGTGTGTACAGGGGCATAAACGCAGCAGTGATAGGATTGGAGATGTTCGGTGAGCAAATGAAGACCCTTTGAAGTCATATTGCATGGTACCCATTCCACGGGTCTCAACTCTCCAGGTTTAAGGGATTCTTCCTTCAGCTAAATCATGCATGTGGAACCCAGAGTATGATCAACCATGTGATCGGGAGACGTGTTCCAACATGTCTCAGTTCTCGTCCCCTGGTACTCGGGTGCAACATTCCAGACGCTTTACTAACACTCTCCCGACTTGGAGAGTCAGTGCCTTTAACCTCCTGTTTGGCCCAGTTTGCAATTTCTGCGGAAGATGAACAGGAATAGGGAGAACCAATGAGAGACTAGCTGGAGGTGTCTGGACGGGCAAATTTAACTCTCATTTCCCACCAGGAAGAGGAATTATCCAAAGGCTCAGCGTGCCGTGCCGGAACCAGATTAGGGCCTGAAGCAATCCTGCGGTGTTGCAGCCAGCTCACAAGAAAGCGAGTTGAAGAAAAGAGCTCAGGGACACTGTAATTCACAAACCTGCAGAGTTATAAATGACAGCTATCGTCCAAAAATATACTGAAGTAAGGCTGCCAAGAGGACTTGAAAGCGGGGCAGAATTGCAGGAAACCGATTTCAGGAGGTAGACTGGAATTGCATTTAAAGCATAGGAAAAGAGGCAGAACGTCGACAATGATGCACTTGGCCAAAAAGGGCGTATGCGTTTTTTCCTGAATATATTCAGGAAAAAACGCATACGCCCTTTTTGGCCAACCAAGCAAGCTTGCAAAGGAAATCTGCACTACAATGAAGTCTCACTTCCGCCTGGTCAAAAGGGCCATCTGAAAAAAGTGTAAACTCCAGAAAGGCAGGACAGGCCATGGAGAACTTCTTATGCTGATGGGTGGGATGTAAATTGCCAACAGCCACTCAGGAGAAGTGTATGGTGTTTCCTGAAACATCTAAAAAACAAATCAACAGAGCCTAGGGCACTTCCACTTATGGTCCTATAGCTTAGGGAAATTAAAATCAAAAAGACACAGCCACCCCAAAGTTTGGGATGGCTCTGTTTACAAGAACCTCGTTTACGGTACAAGTTCAATATTGCAGAAAGTGAAA
Source organism: Orcinus orca (assembly GCF_937001465.1). Taxonomy (NCBI): domain Eukaryota; kingdom Metazoa; phylum Chordata; class Mammalia; order Artiodactyla; family Delphinidae; genus Orcinus; species Orcinus orca. The sequence continues at coordinate 354,527 of NW_026043942.1, read as the reverse complement.
AATGGATAAAGAAGTTGTGGTACTTACGTACAATGCAATATCACTCAGCAATGAAATCTATGTCATCAGGCACGTAGCAGAAAATGAGTGGGTTCAGGTATGATGATTCTAACTGAAATAAGTCACACAGAAAAAGAAACATCATAAGATATCACTAATACACGGAATGTAAACTTGGCTACACAGGAACTGGATTACAAAACAGAACAGGGTCTCAAATTTAGAAAACCAACTTATGCTTGCTTAAGGGGAAAGGTGAGTTGGGGTGCTGCATAAAACCAGAGATTGAAATGAGCACAGATAAAGTTCCTTAAGCCAAATATGGAATAGACAAGAGGTACTCCTTGCTCAACGAAATGGACTCAAAACCCCATGTTAAACACCTTATAATGTACCTGACTAGTAAGTATCTTAAAACCTAAAGATTGCTATGTCTCTGAAAGAGAATCAAGCGTGAGTACAGGGGCATAAACGCAGCAGTGATAGGATTGGAGAGGTTTGGTGAGCAAATGAAGACCCTTTGAAGTCATATTGCATGGTACCCATTCCACGGGTCTCAACTCTCCAGGTTTAAGGGATTCTTCCTTCAGCTAAAACATGCATGTGGAACCCAGAGTATGATCAACCGTGTGATCGGGAGACGTGTTGAAATATGTCTCAGTTCTCGTCCCCTGGTACTCGGTTGCAACATTCCAGACGCTTTACTAACACTCTCCCGACTTGGAGAGTCAGTGCCTTTAACCTCCTGTTTGGCCCAGTTTGCAAATTCCACGTTAGATGAACAGGAATAGGGAGAACCAATGAGACACTAGCTGGAGGTGTCTGGACGGGCAAATTTAACTCCCATTTCCCACCAGGAAGAGGAATTAACCAAAGGTTCAGCGTGCCGTGCCGGAACCAGATTAGGGCCTGAAGGAATCTTGCGGTGTTGCGGCCAGCTCACAAGAAAGCGAGTTGAAGAAAGCAGCTCTGGGGCACTCTAATTCACAAACCTGCAGAGTTATAAATGACAGCTATCGTCCAAAAATATACTGAAGTAAGGCTGCCAAGAGGATTGAAAGCGCGACAGAATTGCAGGAAACCGATTTCAGGAGGTAGACAGGAATTGCATTTAAAGCATAGGAAATGAGGCAGAACGTCCACAATGATGCACTTGGCCAAAAAGGGCGTATGCGTTTTTTCCTGAATATATTCAGGAAAAAAAGCATACGCACTTTTTGGCCAACCAAGCAAGCTTGCAAAGGAAATCTGCACTACAATGAAGTCTCACTTCCGCTGGGTCAAAAGGGCCATCTGAAAAAAGTGTAAAATCCAGAAAGGCATTACAGGCGTTGGAGAACTGGGAGCCTTGTTATGCTGATGGGCGGGATGTAAATTGCCAACAGCCACTCCGGAGAAGTGTATGGTGTTTCCTAAAACATGTAAAAAACAAACCAACAGAGGCTAGGGCACTTCCACTTATGATCCTATAGCTTAGGGAAATTAAAATCAAAAAGACACAGCCACCCCAAAGTTTGGGATGGCTCTGTTGACAAGAACCTCGTTTACGGTACAACCTCAATATCACAGAAAGTGAAAAATGGATAAAGATGTTGTGGTACTTACGTACAATGCAATAACACTCGGCAATGAAATCTATGTCATCAGGCACGTAGCAGCATAATGAGTGGATTCAGGTATGATGATTCTAACTGAAATAAGTCACACAGAAAAAGAAACATCATAAGATATCACTAATACACGGAATGTAAACTTGGCTACACAGGAAATGGATTACAAAACAGAACAGGGTCTCAAATTTAGAAAACCAACTTATGCTTGCTTAAGGGGAAAGGTGAGTTGGGGTGCTGCATAAAACCAGAGATTGAAATGAGCACAGATAAAGTTCCTTAAGCCAAATATGGAATAGAAAAGAGCTACTCCTTGCTCAACGAAATGGACTCAAAACCCCATGTTAAACACCTTATAATGTACCTGACTAGTAAGTATCTTAAAACCTAAAGATTGCTATGTCTCTGAAAGAGAATCAAGCGTGAGTACAGGGGCATAAACGCAGCAGTGATAGGATTGGAGAGGTTCGGTGAGCAAATGAAGACGCTTTGAAGTCATATTGCATGGTACCCATTCCACGGCTCTCAACTCTCCAGGTTTAAGGGATTCTTCCTTCAGCTAAATCATGCATGTGGAACCCGGAGTATGATCAACCGTGTGATCGGGAGACGTGTTCCAATAAGTCTCCATTCTCGTCCCCTGGTACTCAGGTGCAACATTCCAGACGCTTTACTAACACTCTCCCGACTTGGAGAGTCAGTGCCTTTAACCTCCTGTTTGGCCCAGTTTGCAATTTCTGCGGAAGATGAACAGGAATAGGGAGAACCAATGAGAGACTAGCTGGAGGTGTCTGGACGGGCAATTTAACTCTCATTTCCCACCAGGAAGAGGAATTAACCAAAGGCTCAGCGTGCCGTGCCAGAACATGATTAGGGCCTGAAGCAATCCTGCGGTGTTGCGGCCAGCTCACAAGAAAGCGAGTTGAAGAAAGGAGCTCAGGGGCACTGTAATTCACAAACCTGCAGAGTTATAAATGACAGCTATCGTCAAAAAATATACTGAAGTAAGGCTGCCAAGAGGACTTTAAAGCGGGGCAGAATTGCAGGAAACCGATTTCAGGAGGTAGACTGGAATTGCATTTAAAGCATAGGAAAAGAGGCAGAACGTCGACAATGATGCACTTGGCCAAAAAGTACGTATGCGTTTTTTCCTGAATATATTCAGGAAAAAACGCATATGCACTTTTTGGCCAACCAAGCAAGCTTGCAAAGGAAATCTGCACTATAATGAAGTCTCACTTCCCCAGGGTCAAATGGGCCATCTGAAGAAAGTGTAAAATCCAGAAAGGCAGGACAGGCCATGGAGAACTGGGAGCCCTGTTATGCTGATGGGCGGGATGTAAATTGCCAACAGCCACTCGGGAGAAGTGTATGGTGTTTCCTGAAACATATAAAAAACAAGCAACAGAGCCTAGGGCACTTCCACTTATGGTCCTATAGCTTAGGGAAATTAAAATCAAAAAGACACAGCCACCCCAAAGTTTGGGACGGCTCTGTTTACAAGAACCTCCTTTACGGTACAAGTTCAATTTCGCAGAAAGTGAAAAATGGATAAAGAAGTTGTGGTACTTACGTACAATGCAATATCACACAGCAATGAAATCTATGTCATCACGCCCGTAGCAGCATAATGAGTGGATTCAGGTATGATGATTCTAACTGAAATAAGTCACAGAGAAAAAGAAACGTCATAAGATATCACTAATACACGGAATGTAAACTTGGCTACAAAGGCACTGAATTACAAAACAGAACAGGGTCTCAAATTTAGAAAACCAACTTATGCTTGCTTAAGGGGAAAGGTGAGTTGGGGTGCTGCATAAAACCAGAGATTGAAATGAGCACAGATAAAGTTCCTTAAGCCAAATATGTAATAGACAAGAGCTACTCCTTGCTCAACGAAATGGACTCAACACCCCATATTAAACCCCTAAGAATGTACCTGACTAGTAAGTATCTTAAAACCTATGGATTGCTATGTCTCCGAAAGAGAATCAAGCGTGTGTACCGGGGCATAAACGCAGCAGTGATAGGATTGGAGAGGTTTGGTGAGCAAATGAAGACCCTTTGAAGTCACATTGCATGGTACCCATTCCATGGGTCTCAACTCTCCAGGTTTAAGGGATTCTTCCTTCAGCTAAAACATGCATGTGGATCCCAGTGTATGATCAACGGTGTGAGTGGGAGACGTTTTCAAATATGTCTCAGTTCTCGTACCCTGGGACTCGGGTGCAACATTCCAGACGCTTTAATAACACTCTCCCGACTTGGAGAGTCAGTGCCTTTAACCTCCTGTATGGCCCAGTTTGCAATTTCTGCGGAAGATGAACAGGAATAGGGAGAACCAATGAGAGACTACCTGGAGGTGTCTGGACGGGCGAAAATAACTCTCATTTCCCACCAGGAAGAGGAATTAACCAAAGGCTCAGCATACCGTGCCGGAACCAGATTAGGGCCTGAAGCTATCCTGCGGTGTTGCGGCCAGCTCACAAGAAAGCGAGTTGAAGAAAGGAGCTCAGGAGCACTGTAATTCAGAAACCTGCAGAGTTATAAATAACAGCTATTGTCCAAAAATATACTGAAGTAAGGCTGCCAAGAGGACTTGAAAGCGGGGCAGAATTGCAGGAAACCGATTTCAGGAGGTAGACTGGAATTGCATTTAAAGCATAGGAAAAGAGGCAGAACGTCGACAATGATGCACTTGGCCAAACAGGGCGTATGCGTTTTTTCCTGAATATATTCAGGACAAAACACATACGCCCTTTTTGGCCAACCAAGCAAGCTTGCAAAGGAAATCTGCACTACAATGAAGTCTCACTTCCCCCCGGTCAAAAGGGCCATCTGAAAAAAGTGTAAAATCCAGAAAGGCAGGACAGGCCATGGAGAACTGGGAGCCTTGTTATGCTGATGGGCGGGATGTAAATTGCCAATGGCCACTCGGGAGAAGTGTATGGTGTTTCCTGAAACATCTAAAAAACTGAGGAACAGAGCCTAGGGCACTTCCACTTATGGTCCTATAGCTTAGGGAAATTAAAATCAAAAAGACACAGCCACCCCAAAGTTTGGGACAGCTCTGTTTACAAGAACCTCGTTTACGGTACAAGTTCAATATCGCAGAAAGCGAAAAATGGATAAAAAAGTTGTGGTACTTACGTACAATGCAATATCACTCAGCAATAAAATCTATGTCATCATGCCCGTAGCAGCATAATGAGTGGATTCAGGTATGATGATTCTAACTGAAATAAGTCACACAGAAAAAGAAACGTCATAAGATATCACTAATACACGGAATGTAAACTTGGCTACAAAGGCACTGAATTACAAAACAGAACAGGGTCTCAAATTTAGAAAACCAACTTATGCTTGCTTAAGGGGAAAGGTGAGTTGGGGTGCTGCATAAAACAAAAGATTGAAATGAGCACAGATAAACTTCCTTAAGCCAAATATGTAATAGACAAGAGCTACTCCTTCTTCAACGAAATGGACTCAACACCCCATATTAAACGCCTAAGAATGTACCTGACTAGTAAGTATCTTAAAACCTATGGATTGCTATGTCTCCAAAAGAGAACCAAGTGTGTGTACAGGGGCATAAACGCAGCAGTGATAGGATTGGAGAGGTTCGGTGAGCAAATGAAGACCCTTTGAAGTCACATTGCATGGTACCCATTCCACGGGTCTCAACTCTCCAGGTTTAAGGGATTCTTCCTTCAGCTAAAAAATGCATGTGGAACACAGAGTGTGTTCAACCGTGTGATCGGGAGACGTGTTCTAATATGTCTCAGTTCTCATCCCCTGGTACTCGGGTGCAACATTGCAGACGCTTTACTAACATTCTCCCAACATGGAGAGACAGTGCCTTTAACCTCCTGTTTGGCCCAGTTTGCAATTTCTGCGGAAGATGAACAGGAATAGGGAGAACCAATGAGAGACTAGCTGGAGGTGTCTGGACGGGCAAATTTAACTCTCATTTCCCACCAGGAAGAGGAATTAACCAAAGGCTCAGCGTGCCGTGCCGGAACCAGATTAGGGCCTGAAGCAATCCTGCGGTGTTGCGGCCAGCTCACAAGAAAGCGAGTTGAAGAAAGGAGCTCAGGGGCACTGTAATTCACAAACCTGCAGAGTTATAAATGACAGCTATCGTCCAAAAATATACTGAAGTAAGGCTGCCAAGAGGACTTGAAAGCGGGGCAGAATTGCAGGAAACCGATTTCAGGAGGTAGACTGGAATTACATTTAAAGCATAGGAAAAGAGGCAGAACTTCCACAATGATACACTTGGCCAAAAAGGGCGTATGCGTTTTTTCCTGAATATATTCAGGAAAAAACGCATACGCCCTTTTTGGTCAACCAAGCAAGCTTACAAAGGAAATCTGCACTAAAATGAAGTCTCACTTCCCCGCGGTCAAAAGGGCCATCTGAAAAAAGTGTAAAATCCAGAAAGGCAGGAAAGGCGTTGGAGAACTGGGAGCCTTGTTATGCTGATGCGTGGGATGTAAATTGCCAGCAGCCACTCCGGAGAAGTGTATGGTGTTTCCTGAAACATCTAAAAAACAAAGCAACAGAGCCTAGGGCACTTCCACTTATGGTCCTATAGCTTAGGGAATTTAAAATCAAAAAGACACAGCCACCCCAAAGTTTGGGACAGCTCTGTTTACAAGAACCTCGTTTATGGTACAATTTCAACATCGCAGAAAGTGAAAAATGGATAAAGAATTTGTGCTACTTACGTACAATGCAATATCACTCAGCAATGAAATATCTGTCAACAGGCCTGTAGCAGAAAATGAGTGGGTTCAGGTATGATGATTGTAACTGAAATAAGTCACACAGAAAAAGAAACATCCTAAGATATCACTAATACACGGAATGTAAACTTGGCTACACAGGAACTGGATTACAAAAGAGAACAGGGTCTCAAATTTAGAAAACCAACTTATGCTTGCTTAAGGGGAAAGGTGAGTTGGGGTGCTGCATAAAACCAGAGATTGAAATGAGCACAGATAAAGTTCCTTAAGCCAAATATGTAATAGACAAGAGCTATTCCTTGCTCAACGAAATGGACTCAACACCCCATATTAAACGCCAATGAATGTACCTGTCTAGTAAGTATCTTAAAACCTATGGATTGCTATGTCTCTGAAAGAGAATCAACCGTGTGTACAGGGGCATAAACGCAGCAGTGATAGTATTGGAGAGGTTCGGTGAGCAAATGAAGACCCTTTGAAGTTATATTGCATGGTACCCATTCCACGGGTCTCAACTCTCCAGGTTTAAGGGATTCTTCCTTCAGCTAAAACATGCATGTGGAACCCAGAGTATGATCAACCGTGTGATCGGGAGACGTGTTCAAATATGTCTCCGTTCTCGTCCCCTGGTACTCGGGTGCAACATTCCAGATGCTTTACTAACACTCTCCCGACTTGGAGAGTCAGTGCCTTTAACCTCCTGTTTGGCCCAGTTTGCAAATTCCGTGGAAGATGAACAGGAATAGGGAGAACCAATGAGAGACAAGCTGGAGGTGTCTGGACGGGCAAATTTAACTCCCATTTCCCACCAGGAAGAGGAATTAACGAAAGGCTCAGCGTGCCCTGCCGGAACCAGATTAGGGCCTGAAGCAATCCTGCGGTGTTGCGGCCAGCTCACAAGAAAGCGAGTTGAAGAAAGGAGCTCAGGGGCACTGTAATTCAGAAACCTGCAGAGTTATAAATGACAGCTATCGTCCAAAAATATACTGAAGTAAGGCTGCCAAGAGGACTTGAAAGCGGGGCAGAATTGCAGGAAACCGATTTCAGGAGGTAGACTGGAATTGCATTTAAAGCATAGGAAAAGAGGCAGAACGTCCACAATGATGCACTTGACCAAAAAGGGCGTATATGTTTTTTCCTTAATATATTCAGGAAAAAACACATACGCCATTTTTGGCCAACCAAGCAAGCTTGCAAAGGAAATCTGCACTACAATGAAGTCTCACTTCCCCCCGGTCAAAAGGGCCATCTGAAAAAAGTGTAAAATCCAGAAAGGCAGGACAGGCCATGGAGAACTGGGAGCCTTGTTATGCTGATGGGTGGGATTTAAATTGCCAACAGCCACTCAGGAGAAGTGTATGGTGTTTCCTGAAAGATCTAAAAAACAAATCAACAGAGCCTAGGGCACATCCACTTATGGTCCTATAGCTTAGGGAAATTAAAATCAAAAAGACACAGCCACCCCAAAGTTTGGGATGGCTCTGTTTACAAGAACCTCGTTTACGGTACAAGTTCAATATCGCAGAAAGTGAAAAATGGATAAAGAAGTTGTGGTACTTACGTACAATGCAATATCACTCAGCAATGAAATCTATGTCATCAGGCCCGTAGCAGCATAATGAGTGGATTCAGGTATGATGATTCTAACTGAAATAAGTCACACAGAAAAAGAAACATCATAAGATATCACTAATACACGGAATGTAAACTTGGCTACACAGGAACTGGATTACAAAACAGAACAGGGTCTCAAATTTAGAAAAGCAACTTATGCTTGCTTAAGGGGAAAGGTGAGTTGGGGTGCTGCATAAAACCAGAGATTGAAATGAGCACAGATAAAGTTCCTTAAGCCAAATATGGAATAGACAAGAGCTACTCCTTGCTCAACGTAATGGACTCAAAACCCCATGTTTAACGCCTTATAATGTACCTGACTAGTAAGTATCTTAAAACCTATATATTGCTATGTCTCTGAAAGAGAATCAAGCATGAGTACAGGAGCATAAACGCCGCAGTGATAGGATTGGAGAGGTTCGGTGAGCAAATGAAGACCCTTTGAAGTCATATTGCATGGTACCCATTCCACGGGTCTCAACTCTCCAGGTTTAAGGGATTCTTCCTTCAGCTAAAACATGCATGTGGAACACAGAGTATGATCAACCGTGTGATCGGGATACGTGTTGAAATTTATCTCAGTTCTCGTCCCATGGTACTCGGGTGCAACATTCCAGACGCTTTACTAACACTCTCCCGACTTGGAGAGTCAGTGCCTTTAACCTCCTCTTTGGCCCAGTTTGCAAATTCCGTGGAAGATGAACAGGAATAGGGAGAACCAATGAGAGACAAGCTGGAGGTGTCTGGAAGGGCAAATTTAACTCCCATTTCCCACCAGGAAGAGGAATTAACGAAAGGCTCAGCGTGCCGTGCCGGAACCAGATTAGGGCCTGAAGCAATCCTGCGGTGTTGCGGCCAGCTCACAAGAAAGCGAGTTGAAGAAAGGAGCTCAGGGGCACTGTAATTCACAAACCTGCAGAGTTATAAATGACAGCTATCATCCAAAAATATACTAAAGTAAGGCTGCCAAGAGGACTTGAAAGCGGGGCAGAATTGCAGGAAACCGATTTCAGGAGGTAGACTGGAATTGCATTTAAAGCATAGGAAAAGAGGCAGAACGTCCACAATGATGCACTTGGCCAAAAAGGGCGTATATGTTTTTTCCTGAATATATTCAGGACAAAACACATACGCCCTTTTTGGCCAACCAAGCAAGCTTGCAAAGGAAATCTGCACTACAATGAAGTCTCACTTCCCCCCGGTCACAAGGGCCATCTGAAAAAAGTGTAAAATCCAGAAAGGCAGGACAGGCCATGGAGAACTGGGAGCCTTGTTATGCTGATGGGTGGGATGTAAATTGCCAACAGCCACTCAGGAGAAGTGTATGGTGTTTCCTGAAACATCTAAGAAACAAATCAACAGAGCCTAGGGCACTTCCACTTATGGTCCTATAGCTTAGGGAAATTAAAATCAAAAAGACACAGCCACCCCAAATTTTGGGACGGCTCTGTTTACAAGAACCTCGTTTACGGTACAAGTTCAATATCGCAGAAAGTGAAAAATGGATAAAGAAGTTGTGGTACTTACGTACAATGCAATATCACTCAGCAATGAAATCTATGTCATCAGGCCCGTAGCAGCATAATGAGTGGATTCAGGTATGATGATTCTAACTGAAATAAGTCACACAGAAAAAGAAACATCATAAGATATCACTAATACAAGGAATGTAATCTTGGCTACACAGGAACTGGATTACAAAACAGAACAGGGTCTCAAATTTAGAAAAGCAACTTATGCTTGCTTAAGGGGAAAGGTGAGTTGGGGTGCTGCATAAAACCAGAGATTGAAATGAGCACAGATAAAGTTCCTTAAGCCAAATATGTAATAGACAAGAGCTACTCCTTGCTCAACGTAATGGACTCAAAACCCCATGTTTAACGCCTTATAATGTACCTGACTACTAAGTATCTTAAAACCTATGGATTGCTATGTCTCTGAAAGAGAATCAAGCATGAGTACAGGAGCATAAACGCAGCAGTGATAGGATTGGAGAGGTTCGGTGAGCAAATGAAGACCCTTTGAAGTCATATTGCATGGAACCCATTCCACGGGTCTCAACTCTCCAGGTTTATGGGATTCTTCCTTCAGCTAAAACATGCATGTGGAACCCAGAATATGATCAACCATGTGATCGGGAGACGTGTTCCAATATGTCTCAGTTCTCGTCCCCTGGTACTCGGGTGAAACATTCCAGACGCTTTACTAACACTCTCCCGACTTTGAGAGTCAGTGCCTTTAACCTCCTGTTTGGCCCAGTTTGCAATTTCTGCGGAAGATGAATAGGAATAGGGAGAACCAATGAGAGACTAGCTGGAGGTGTCTGGACGGGCAAATTTCACTCTCATTTCCCACCACGAAGAGGAATTAACCAAAGGCTCAGCGTGCCGTGCCGGAACCAGATTAGGGGCTGAAGCAATCCTGCAGTGTTGCGGCCAGCTCACAAGAAAGCGAGTTGAAGAAAGGAGCTCAGGGGCACTGTAATTCACACACCTGCAGAGTTTTAAATGGTAGCTATCATCCAAAAATATACTGAAGTTAGGCTGCCAAGAGGACTTGAAAGCGGGGCAGAATTGCAGGAAACCGATTTCAGGAGGTAGACTGGAATTGCATTTAAAGCATAGGAAAAGAGGCAGAACGTCGACAGTGATGCACTTGGCCAAAAAGGCCGTATGCGTTTTTTCCTGAATATATTCAGGAAAAAACGCATACGCCCTTTTTGGCCAACCAAGCAAGCTTGCAAAGGAAATCTGCACTACAATGAAGTCTCACTTCCCCCCGGTCAAAAGGGCCATCTGAAAAAAGTGTAAAATCCAGAAAGGCAGGACAGGCCATGGAGAACTGGGAGCCTTGTTATGCTGATGGGCGGGATGTAAGTTGCCAACAGCCACTCGGGAGAAGTGTATGGTGTTTCCTGAAACATCTAAAAAACAAAGCAACAGAGCCTAGGGCACTTCCACTTATGGTCCTATAGCTTAGGGAAATTAAATTCAAAAAGACACAGCCACCCCAAAGTTTGGGACGGCTCTGTTTACAAGAACCTCGTTTACGGTACAAGTTCAATATCGCAGAAAGTGAAAAATGGATAAAGAAGTTGTGGTACTTATGTACAATGCAATATCACTCAGCAATGAAATCTATGTCATCAGGCCCATAGCAGCATAATGAGTGGATTCAGGTATGATGATTCTAACTGAAATAATTCACACAGAAAAAGAAACATCATAAGATATCACTAATACACAGAATGTAAACTTGGCTACACAGGAACTGGATTACAAAACAGAACAGGGTCTCCAATTTAGAAAACCAACTTATGCTTGCTTAAGGGGAAAGGTGAGTTGGGGTGCTGCATAAAACCAGAGATTGAAATGAGCACAGATGAAGTTCCTTAAGCAAAATATGAAATAGACAAGAGCTACTCCTTGCTCAACGAAATGGACTCAACACCCCATATTAAACGACTAAGAATGTACCTGACTAGTAAGTATCTTAAAACCTATGGATTGCTTGTCTCCAAAAGAGAATCAAGCGTGTGTACAGGGGCATAAATGCAGCAGTGATAGGATTGGAGAGGTTCGGTGAGCAAATGAAGACCCTTTGAAGTCATATTGCATGGTACCCATTCCACGGGTCTCAACTCTCCAGGTTTAAGGGATTCTTCCTTCAGCTAAATCATGCATGTGGAATCCAGAGTATGATCAACCATGTGATCGGGAGACGTGTTCCAGTATGTCTCATTTCTTGTCCCCTGGTACTCGGGTGCAACATTCCAGACGCTTTACTAACACTCTCCCGACTTGGAGAGTCAGTGCCTTTAACCTCCTGTTTGGCCCATTTTGCAATTTCTGCGGAAGATGAACAGGAATAGGGAGAACCAATGAGAGACTAGCTGGAAGTGTCTGGACGGGCAAATTTAACTCTCATTTCCCACCAGGAAGAGGAATTAACCAAAGGATCAGCGTGCTGTGCCGGAACCAGATTAGGGCCTGAAGCAATCCTGCGGTGTTGCGGCCAGCTCACAAGACAGCGAGTTGAAGAAAGGAGCTCAGGGGCACTGTAATTCACAAACCTGCAGAGTTATAAATGACAGCTATCGTCCAAAAATATACTGAAGTAAGGCTGCCAAGAGGACTTGAAAGCGGTTCAGAATTGCAGGAAAACGATTTCAGGAGGTAGACTGGAATTGTATTTAAAGCATAGGAAAAGAGGCAGAACGCCGACAATGATGCACTTGGCCAAATAGGACGTATGCGTTTTTTCCTGAATATATTCAGGAAAAAATGCATACGCCCTTTTTGGCCAACCAAGCAAGCTTGCAAAGGAAATCTGCACTACAATGAAGTCTCACTTCCCCCCGGTCAAAAGGGCCATCTGAAAAAAGTGTAAAATCCAGAAAGGCAGGACAGGCCATGGAGAACTGGGAGCCTTGTTATGCTGATGGGCGGGATGTAAATTGCCAACAGCCACTCCGGAAAAGTGTATGGTGTTTCCTGAAACATCTAAAAAACAAAGCAACAGAGCCTAGGGCACTTCCACTTATGGTCCTATAGCTTAGGGAAATTAAAATCAAAAAGACACAGCCACCCGAAAAATTGGGACGGCTCTGTTTACAGGATCCTCTTCTGCAGCACAAGTTAAATATGCCAGAGAGCAAATAATGGATAAAGAAGTTGCAGTACTTACGTACAACAGAATACCTCTCAGCAATGAAAACTATGTCACCAGGCCCGTACCAGCCTAATGAGTAGATTGAGGCATGGTGATTCTAAGTGAAAAAAGTCACACAGAAAAAGAAACATCATAAGGTACCACTAATACATGGAATGAGAACTTGGCTACACATGAACTGAATTACAAAACAGAACAGGCTCTCATGTTTAGAAAACCAACTTATGCTTGCTTAAGGGGGAAGGTGAGTTGGGGTGCTGCATAAAACCAGAGTTTGAAATTAGCACAGATACCGTTCCATAAGCTAAATATGTAATAGACAAGACCTACCCCTTGCTCAAGGAAATGGACTCAACAATGAGGTATCACCTCACACCTGGTAGAATGGACATCATCAGAAAATCTACAAACAAAAAATGCTGGAAAGGGTGTGGAGAAAAGGAACCCTCTTCCACTATTGTTGGGAATATAAATTGATACAGTCACTATGGAGAACAATATGGAGTTTCTTAAGAAACTAACAGTAGAATTACCATATGATACAGCAATCCCAGTTCTGGACATATACCCAGACAAAACCATAAATCAAAAAGAGACATTCACCGCAATGTTCATTGCCTCACTCTTTACAATATCGAGGTAATGGAAGCAACCTAAATGCCCACAGACAGACGAATGCATAAAGCAGTGGTACATATATAAAATGGAATATTACTAAGCCATGAAAAGGAATGAAATTGGGTCATTTGTAGAGACGTCGATGGATCTAGAGACTGTCATACAGAGTGAAGTAAGTCAGAAAGAGAAAAACAAATCTTGTATATTCATGCATATATGTGGAACCTAGAAAAACTGTACAGATTAACCATTTTGCAAGGCATAAATAGAGCAACACATGTAGACAACAAACGTATGGACAACAAGGGGGAAAGCTGTTGGGGGGGTTGGTGGTGGGAGGAGTTGTGAGACTGGGATTGGCATGTATACATTTATATGTATAAAATAGATAACCAATAAGAACCTGCTGTATAAAAATATAAAATAAAATTCAAAATTAAAAAGAAATAAAATTTAAAAAATAAAACAGAAAAAACAATTATTCCTTTCACATACATGTATTTATATGAATAAATTATTTCCATGCTTATATCTGTAAATACAAAAAAGAGGAATAAAATCTACCTTGAACCAAAAACGAAAAAGAGAAAAAAAACACAGAACCCACCAGTTCCACAGAGGAAAACCGTATCAGGGCACTTGCTCCAGTTGTAAACAATTCTGAAGTTGGTCAGTGGTGGGGAATCGTCTCCCATTCAGCCAGCAGCCCCCATGCAACAAGCGTCCTCATTGAAAAGCTGGGGCACCGTGCCGAGGCATCTGTGAGTAAACGTGAGCTGAGCCCCAGGCCAGTTGCTGCTGAACTATTCCCACCCGTCCCAGGTAAAACACCTGAATATATACAAGGACTTGAAAGCCTAGAGGAAGGGCCATAGAGCCACACGAGTGACAGCATACCGGCCGACTTGGTGCCTGCAGGCCAGCCAGGATGGTCCTGGCCCTGGGTGCTCTTCTGGAAGATTTCCATTTCCCTGCCTGAGATACCCGTCCTGTCCCTGCCCCCACTGCTTCTTTCCTTCCTCACCTCTGCCCAGGGAGAAATTCCAGCAGCAGGTATGGGTGACACATCCTCTTCTTTAGCAGGTGGCAGCCTGGCAACTGCTGCAGAAAGTCCAGCAGAGACCCACTCACACTGGGCCACCCACAAAGCCGTGGCCTCTCACTCCCTCCCACCAGCCCAGCCCCGAGACTGCTGACAGGGCAGAGAAAATGGCGTCAGGCACGGCTGCAGGGCCTCTTGCTGCCTGGAGTGGTATTTATATTGATCTCAACCCAGGCACACCTGGGGAGGGCTGGCCGGCACGGTAAGGCTGCCCAGGTCAGCCAATCATCACCCCTCAGGGGCTCACAGTTGCAGAAAATGGAACTTGCTGAACCGGCCAGGTCCAAGGAACAGGTGTGGGCTCCTGAGAGTCAGGATAGACAAGGGGCTGCAGCTTTGGCTTGTTTTCTAATCATTTTATCTGGCCCATGAGTGGGAGACAACTTCAAGAAAACCCTCTCCTAATGAGAGGAACCCAGGAGTCAGGGAGAGGAGGGGTGGGTGGTGGTTGGAGACAGAGGCCTGGTGCCCCGGGTGCAGTGGAAGTCTCTGGAAGACCAGGTGGAGGGAGACCGCACAGAGTGATGCCCAAGGTCACAGACCTGTCGCAGCTGCTGTTTGTTAGTTCAAGTCCTGCTCTGAGGTGCTCTGTGTCAGCTCTGAGCGACAGGTGAGCTGGGGGTGCTCTGCAATGAGGGCTATGTGCACGGTTCCTGTGTGCCCAGCCCTGCCACGGTACCTGCAAGGGTAGCTCTGTATCCTGGGAGGGGCCTGACCACGATAGCCCCGTGGGCTGGGGTGGGGGTGGGGTACCTGCCCAGGTGAGCTCCATATTCTGGGATTGGTCTGACCACGAGAGCCCCATGGGCTGCTGGGGACCTGGTAAAGGATGTCAGGACAGTCAGTGAAGCCACCGAGGATATACCTCCAGCTGCTCCTAATTCCTACACCCTGCTGGTCATTCTACCAACCACCAGGACATGGTATTCTGTATTAGTCTTCAATGATGCCTTCTTTTGTATTCCATTAGTCCCAGAGTCACAAGAAATTTTGGTTTGTGAGTGGCAGGGCTCAACATACAACTAAAACAATACTTCCGGGCCGTCTTGCCCCAAGGGTGCAAAAATTCCCACACCATCTTTGGGGAAAGCTTAGCTAAAGACCTAAAAGTTCTACCTCTGGGAAAGGAAACCCTCCTTCAGTACGCAGACGACATTCTGATCGCCAGCCCTACTAAGGAGGCCTCTGAACTACCAAGCCAATAAAGGATAGAAGTTGTCCAAGAAAAAGCTCAAATATCACAGACTGCGGTGACCTGCCTGGGCTTCGTTCTCACAGAAGGTCGGAGAAGCCCATCCCAGGAAAGGGAAGAAACCATTTTCAGCCTTACCCCTTTCTAAAACTAGAAGACAGCTTAGGGGTTCCTGGGGAGGCCAGGGTTTGCTGCTTCTGGATCCCTAACTACAGTCTACTAGCTGGGCCTCTATATGAAACACTGAAAGGAAAAGATGATGATCCTTTTGAATAGAATCCAGAAGTGGCCTTTCAAGAATGGAAAGAGCAGTCAATTCAGACCCTTGCCCTGGAACTCCCTAATTTAGCTAAACCCTTTGACCTTTACATTCCCGGTGAAAGGTGAATCGCCATTGGAGAATTAGTGCAAAAACTGGGACCACTTGAAATGGAACAATGCAAGAATGCCATCCAGGTAGGATAAACTACGGGCACCAAGGGGCTTGGCCCACTGCCACATCTGGCCAAGATACTGGCGGTATCTAAAAACCTGGAAATCAGCAGCCCAAAAGGCCACCTCCCTCCTAAGGGAAAAGGACCCCACATGGTGATCCTAACCACCAACCATGCCCTGAAGTTGCAGGGTTCGCTCCGTGGGCACACCAACCTCGAGTGAGGAGGCCCTCCAACTCCAACATCCAGAGAGATAACCGGGGGCAACAGGGCACCATGACGACTCGTGTGAACATCACTTGACCTGGAGTTTCTCTCATAAAACAACAAGAGTGTGTCCCAAAAGAGCAGACTACTGCTTGCAGGACTTACTGCATGCAGAGGGGAGCTAATAATCTTGGCGGGGGAACCGTATATCACACTGTCACCATAGAAAAGCCTACAGACACCTTGATGATGGTGGCCAATAAGACCAGCTGGACTCCTGTTTACTTCAAAAGGCTGTTGACTCAGTGGCCATCATGGTCCTTGATCACCACTGACCCTGGACTGTCTGGGAGTTGAGCAGGCAGGGCTCTGACACCTGGTGCCGTTTGTACGTTAATTCAGGGGCCTAATTGAAGAAAGCGCAGACTACTGGTCAGAGCATCTAGGCTGGCAGAAACGGTCAGCCTAAGGTGGCTGAACAAATGTGGGGCGGAGTGAAACCGGCCCCCACAGCGTCTCTGCACATCTCTTTCCTGGACCCTTAAAGGTCATTAGAATCTATAACACTTCCAATGCTGGTGCTCAGGTGGACGAGCAGGGAGACAGGGGCCCTGGGGACAATCAACGTCACCTGGAGGCTGCTGGGGAGAAGCTCTGATCCTCGCCCCCGGGTATGAGGGCTCCCAACTCAGCACTCAGCAGTTACAGAAGAAGGGTCTGCACTCTCAGCACTCCAAGAATGAGGAACGGGACAAAAGGCAGAGGAGGGGTTTGTCCCCAGCAAAGCCCATTAAAAATCCCTGGGAGATAAAAATAGAATCTGGGCAATAAAGTCAAGTCTAACCTTTTTTATCCTTTGTGCTTTGTCTAATTTCATGTGCTCCTAGGGTCCCGCATGCAGAGGTTCCACACCCGGCACTTCAGACCAGATTTCCTAGTGCAGAATGGCTGGGACGACACCTCAGCTCCTGGGGCCCAGTGCAGACTCCGCGATATAGAGCCTGAGCTGCAGCCAACCCGGCCCTCGAGAGCTCCGCCCCCTCCCTCCCACTGACTCTGACAGGATCTCTACACAACAGCCCAGCCCACAGCCCACGGGGTAGTGCATGCTCTCACCTCTCCATTCTCTGATCAAAATATAAAGTTTCCTTTGCTTGTGAACCAAACTCAGTCTCGATCTGTTGGCCCCAATGACACTGGGCAGGGGGACACTTGTTGGGGTCCACTCTGGAGGATCAGTAACAGAAATTGAGACTATTGTAACCTCAATGAACAGATGTGTGAGCCAAACTGTAGTTAACATAGAACAGTGTATAAGGCTCGGGTAAAATAAGATGTTTCTAACACTTCCATTTGATATTTCCATCACTTTATTATAAGCAAGTTCAGTGAAAAGGTTTGTCTTATTTGTCAGGTCAATATTAGAGAAACGAAGTGATTTCTTTCCAAGGATGTACATCTAATAATCTTGGTTAAAGCTTCAATCTTGTTTTAAATGCTTTTCCATTGAAAATGATACCTCTCTTTCAGCTCCCCCATTTCTGAGAAGTATAAAATCTTATAATTTATTATTACCAAAGGGGAAAGGTGGGAGGAGGGATAAATTAACAGTTTGGGATTAACACATACACACTGCTATGTATAAAATAGATCATCAACAAGGAACTACTGTATAGCACAGGGAACTACACTCAACATTTTGCTATAACCTATAAGGGGAAATAATCTGAAAAAGAATAGATATTTTTATTGACATCATCTATCAATGACAGTAAAAGTGTAACCTAAGGGAAGCTGGTGGTGAGTGCTTCTGACCCTGAAGACTTCAATCATCTAAAGTTTGGACTCTGCCTACTTCCCAAGGCCCTTAATGAACATATGTGTAGCCGTAGCTTAAAAAATTTCCCAGTTTGGGTTTCAGGTAGACACTGATTTTGAAAAAGCCCTGATATTCTCCTTACATGTATGGGACTCTTCCTACTGCTAAAACATGTCTGTCACACCCAGAGGATGGTATACCATCTGATCGGGAAGAGTTTGGAAAAGGCATCTCATCTCCTCATCTCCTGGTGCTCGGGTTCACCCCTCCAGCGTCTTTACTAACAGTCTCCCCACTTGGAGATGTCAGCACTATCAACATCCTGTTGCGTACAGTTTGGAATTTGTCCAGAGGATGAAGCGGAAGGGTGAGGAACAATGAGAGACAAGTCCTAGGTGTTCAGACAGGCACATGTCACTCTAATTTCCAATCAGGAAGACGAATTGACCAAAGGCTAGGATTGCCCATGGAAACAGTATAGGGCTTGAGGAAATCCTGCTGCTTTGTGGCCAGTTCCCATAAACACAAGTTGAACAATGGAACTCAGGGGCAGTAAAATTCATGAAACTGCAGAGTTGAAAATATCCATCACTGAAAAATGTCTTGAGGAAAGTCAGAGAAAAGGACTTGTAAGCAAGGGAGAATGGCAGGAAAGGGATTTGAGGAGGTAGAAAGGACTCGCCATTAAGCACAAGAAAAGGAGCTGAACATTGCCAACATTGCAGTTGGCCAAAAAGGGTGTATGCGTTTTTTTCTGTATATATTCAAGAAAAGGGCATACACTTTTTTAGCCAACCAAACAGGTGGGCACTGGAAGTCAATACTACAAAAGATATCACTTCGCATCAGTCAGAAGAGCCATCCTCATAAAGCATAAACAACAGAAATGCAGGACAGGGCAAGGAGAAGAGGGAGCCCTGTGAGACTTATAGTGGAAATGTATATTGCCAACGGCCATTCTGGAGAAGTGTATTGTGTTTACTAAAGCATCTAAAAAATGAGCTACAGAGCATAGGGCACTTGCACTCATGGGCGTATATCTTGGGAAAAACAAAAATTGAGAGGACACAGGCACCCCAAAGTTTACCCTCTCTCTGTTTAAAAGATCCTCGACTAGGATATAACTTAAATGTCTCTGGAGAGAAAAAATAGATAGAGATGTGGTACTTAGGTAGAGTGGAATATTATTCAGCCTAGAAATCAATGAAATATGGCCAGTTGTAACAACTCCGGAGGAGTTACGTATGATCTTTCTAAGTGACATAATTCAAAAAGAAAAAGACACATATCATAAGATATCACTTAAAGGTGGAATCCAAAATGGCTACACATGAAATAAATTACAAAACAAAAACATAGTCAAATATGTAGAAAACACGCATAAGGCTGCTAAACGGGAAAGGTGGGGAGGGGTGAGGCATCATCCAGGAGGTTGAAATTAGCAAAGATACCATTCCAAATACCAAACTGATAATCAACAAGGCCTACACGGTAACTAAAAGAACTGCACTCAGCACACTCAAGTCACCGGAAAAGAATATATACGACTGGTAAGAATCTGAAAAAGAATTTACTGATGTCTCTCTGTACGTGAATCAAGTGGATGTACAGCAGCAAGAAACAGAGCTTTGAAAATCAGCTGTAACCAATATAGTAATAAATTGAAAAAAATAAACGACAGAGAGACAGAGAAAACCTCTTACAACTTTTCCATGATGCAACATGGATTGAACACATCTAGACCCACAGCAGGATGAGACATAAGGCTGGAAGCTGTTTGCACTAAGAGAAATGTGAGGTTGGGTGAGGAAATGCACACCCTTTAAAGTAATACTACCTGGTACCCATTCAATGGGTCCCAAATCTGCAGGTTAAAGGGATCTTCCTACAGCTAAAACATGCATGGAAAACCCAGAGGACTGTACACCATGTGATCGGGAGATGTGTCTAAAATGCAGCTCATTTATCCTCTCCTGGTGCTCCTGTTCACCATTCCAGTCACGTTACTTAGAATCTGCCCACTTGGAGAATCAGCACATTTCAACTTCTGTTTCACACATTTTGCAAATTGTGAGGAGGATGAACGGGAAGAGGGGGAACCAATGAGAGAATAGTTGTAGGGGTTTGGACGGGCACATATCACTCTAATTTCCCATTAAGAATAAGAATTGAAAAAAGGCTCAGCCCGCCTCGCCGGAGCCAAAATAGGGCCTGAAGCAATCCTGTGGGTTTGAGGCCAGCTCACAAAAGAGCAACTTAAAAAATGGGGCTCAGGGTCACTGCAATTCACAAACCTGCAGAGTTATAAATGAAAACTAACGTCCAAAAATATGTTGAGGTAAGGCAAAGAAGAGGATCTGAATGCAAGACAGAATTGCAAGAAACAGATTTCAAGAGATAGATTGGACTCGTCTTTAAAGCACATGAAAAGCGGCAGAATTTCGACAATGATGCAGTTGGCCCAAAAGGGCGTATGCGTTTTTCCCTGATTATATCCAGGAAAAAACGCATACGCACTTTATGGGCAACGAAGCAAGCAAGCAATGCAAATGTGCACAACAAAGAAGTCTCATTTCCCACCGGTCAAAAGGGCCATCCTAAAAAATTGTAAAAGCCAGAAATGCAGGACAGGCCATGGAGAACAGGGAGCCTTTATACGCTGATGGGCAGTGTGTGAACTGCCGAGAGCCACTCTGGAGAAGTGTATGGTGGTTCCCAAATCATCTAAAAAACAGCTACAGAGCATAGGACACTTCCAATCATGGGAGTATATCTAGGGAAGTCTAAAAATCAACAAGACACAAGCACACCACAGTTTAGGGCTACTCTGTTTACAAGAACCTCAACTTCAGTACACCTTAAATATCCCAGGAAAGAGAACAATGGATAAAGAAGATGTGGTACTTATGTACAATGGAATATCTCTTCACCATGAAATCAATGTAATAAGGCTAGTAGAAGGATAAAGAGTGGATTTAGGTCCGATAATACTACTTGAAATAAGTCAAACAGAAAAAGAAACATATCATAAGATATCACTTATAGAGGGAGGGTAAATATGGCTGCACAAGAAATGAATTACAGAACAGAACAGTGTCTCACATTTAGAAAACACACTTATGTCAGCTTAAGGGGAAAGGAGAGGTGGGGTGATGCATAAAACCAGAGTTTGAAATTAGCACAGATACCGTTCAATAAACCAAATAGATATTAGACAAGATCTACACCTTGCTCAATGAACTGGCCTCAACACACCCTATACACCGCAGAGAAATATATCTGAGTAATAAGAATCTTAAAACCCATGTATTGATATATCTCCATAAGGGAATCAAGTGTGTGCAGAGCGGCACAAACACAGCAGTGAAAATGAGCTAAACCCCATTATAGAAATAAATTTTAAAAACAAAACGCAGAAACAATGAAAGAGAGAAAAATTCTTACAAAATTTGCTCAGGGGCTGTGATGCAACCTGGATTGACCACATATAAACCCACAGCTGGATAAGACATAAGGCTGCACACTTGGGGCTGAGAGGATTGGTGAGCTTTGGTGAGCAACTGCCAAAAGTTTAATGCAATACTTCATGCTACTCATTCCAAGGGTCCCAAAACTCCAGGTTGAAGGGAATCTTCCTACATCTAAACCATGCTTGGGAAACCCAGCGACTGGTATACCATATGATCGGGAAAGGTTTCTAAAACACACCTCATTTTTCCTCTCCTGGGGCTCCAGATCGACATTCCAGCCACTTTACTAACAATATCCCCACATGGAGAGTCAATGCCTTTAAGTTCTGGTATCGCACAGTCTGCAGTTAGTGCGGAGGATGAATGGGAATAGGGGGAACCAGTGAGAAACTAGCTGTAGCAGTTTCAATGGGCACATGTCACTCTAATTTCACATCAGTAAGAAGAATAAACCAAAGGCACAGCAAGGTGCCCCAGAAGAAGAATAGGGCGTGAAGGAATCCTGTGGTTATGAGGCAAGATCACAAAAATAAGAGCTGAAAAATGGAGCTAAGGGCCACTGCAATTCAAAAACCTGCAGAGTTATAAAGGCCAACTATTTTCAAAAAATATACTGAGATAAGGCTACGAAGAGGCATTGAAAGCAAGGCACAATTGCAGGAAACCGATTTCAGGAGGTAGACTGGAATTGCATTTAAAGCATAGGAAAAGAGGCAGAACGTCAACAATGATGCACCTGGCCAAAAAGGGCGTATGCGTTTTTTCCTGAATATATTCAGGAAAAAACACATACGCACTTTTTGGCCAACCAAGCAAGCTTGCAAAGGAAATCTGCACTACAATGAAGTCTCACTTCCCCCCGGTCAAAAGGGCCATCTGAAAAAAGTGTAAAATCCAGAAAGGCAGGACAGGCCATGGAGAACTGGGAGCCTTGTTATGCTGATGGGCCGGATGTAAATTGCCAACAGCCACTCAGGAGAAGTGTATGGTGTTTCCTGAAAAATCTAAAAAACAAAGCAACAGAGCCTACGGCACTTCCACTTATGGTCCTATAGCTTAGGGAAATTAAAATCAAAAAGACACAGCCACCCCAAAGTTTGGGACGGCTCTGTTTACAAGAACCTCCTTTACGGTACAAGTTCAATATTACAGAGAGCGAAAAATGGATAAAGAAGTTGTGGTATTTATGTACAATGCAATATCACTCAGCAATGACATCTATGTCATCAGGCCCGTAGCAGCATAATGAGTGGATTCAGGTATGATGATTCTAACTGAAATAAGTCACACAGAAAAAGAAACATCATAAGATATCACTAATACATGGAATGTAAACTTGGCTACACAGGAACTGGATTACAAAACAGAACAGGGTCTCAAATTTAGAAAACCAACTTATGCTTGCTTAAGGGGAAAGGTGAGTTGGGGTGCTGCATAAAACCAGAGATTTAAATGATCACAGATAAAGTTCCTTAAGCAAAATATGTAATAGACAAGAGCTACTCCTTGTTCAACGAAATGGACTCAACACCCCATATTAAACGCCTAAGAATGTACCTGACTTGTAAGTATCTTAAAACCTATGGATTGCTATGTCTCCGAAAGAGAAACAAGCATGTGTACAGGGGCATAAACGCAGCAGTGATAGTATTGGAGAGGTTCGGTGAGCAAATGAAGAACCTTTGAAGTCATATTGCATGGTACCATTTCCACGGGTCTCAACTCTCCAGGTTTAAGGGATTCTTCCTTCGGCTAAAACATGCATGTGGAACCCAGAGTATGATCAACCGTGTGATCGGGAGACGTGTGCCATTATATCTCAGTTCTCGTCCCCTGGTACTCGGGTGCAACATTCCAGACCCTTTACTAACACTCTCCCGACTTGGAGAGTCAGTGCCTTTAACCTCCTGTTTGGCCCAGTTTGCAATTTCTGCGGAACATGAACAGGAATAGGGAGAAACAATGAGAGACTAGCTGGATGTGTCTGGACGGGCAAATTTAACTCTCATTTCCCACCAGGAAGAGGAATTAACCAAAGGCTCAGCGTGCCATGCCGGAACCAGATTAGGGCCTGAAGCAATCCTGCGGTGTTGCGGCCAGCTCACAAGAAAGTGAGTTAAAGAAAGGAGCCAAGGGGCACTGTAATTCACAAACCTGCAGAGTTATAAATGACAGCTATCGTCCAAAAATATACTGAAGTAAGGCTGCCAAGAGGACTTGAAAGCGGGGCAGAATTGCAGGAAACCGATTTCAGGAGGTAGACTGGAATTGCATTTAAAGCATAGGAAAAGAGTCAGAACGTCGACAATGATGCACTTGGCCAAAAAGGGCGTATGGGTTTTTTCCTGAATATATTCAGGAAAAAACGCATACGCCCTTTTTGGCCAACCAAGCAAGCTTGCAAAGGAAATCTGCACTACAATGAAGTCTCACTTCCCCCCGGTCAAAAGGGCCATCTGAAAAAAGTGTAAAATCCAGAAAGGCAGGACAGGCCATGGAGAACTGGGAGCCTTGTTATGCTGATGGGCGGGATGTAAATTGCCAACAGCCACTCAGGAGAAGTGTATGGTGTTTCCTGAAACATCTACAAAACAAAGCAACAGAGCCTAGGGCACTTCCACTTATGGTCCTATAGCTTAGGGAAATTAAAATCAAAAAGACACAGCCACCCCAAAATTTGGGACGGCTCTGTTTACAAAAACCTCGTTTACGGTACAAGTTCAATATCATAGAAAGTGAAAAATGGATAAAGAATTTGTGGTACTTACGTACAATGCAATATCACTCAGCCTTGACATCTATGTCATCAGGCCTGTAGCAGCATAATGAGTGGATTCAGGTATAATGATTCTAACTGAAATAAGTCACAGAGAAAAAGAAACATCATAAGATATCACTAATACACGGAATGTAAACTTGGCTACACAGAACTGGATTACAAAACAGAACAGGGTCTCAAATTTAGAAAACCAACTTATGCTTGCTTAAGGGCAAAGGTGAGTTGGGGTGCTGCATAAAACCAGAGATTGAAATGAGCACAGATAAAGTTCCTTAAGCCAAATATGTAACAGAGAAGAGCTACTCCTTGCTCAACGAAATGGACTCAACACCCCATATTAAACCCCTAAGAATGTACCTGACTATTAAGTATCTTAAAACCTATGGATTGCTATGTCTCCGAAAGAGAATCAAGCGTGTGTACAGGGGCATAAACGCAGCAGTGATAGGATTGGTGAGGTTCGGTGAGCAAATGAAGACCCTTTGAAGTCATATCGCATGGTACCCATTCCACGGGTCTCAACTCTCCAGGTTTAAGGGATTCTTCCTTCAGCTAAAGCATGCATGTGGAACCCAGAGTATGATCAACCGTGTGATCGGGAGACGTGTTCCAATATGTCTCAGTTCTCGTCCCCTGGTACTCGGGTGCAACATTCCAGACGCTTTACTAACACTCTCCCGACTTGGAGAGTCAGTGTCTTTAACCTCCTGTTTGGCCCAGTTTGCAATTTCTGCGGAAGATGAACAAGAATAGGGAGGACCAATGAGAGACTAGCTGGAGGTGTCCGGACGGGCAAATTTAACTCTCATTACCCACCAGTAAGAGGAGTTAAACAAAGGCTCAGCATGCCGTGCCGGAACCAGATTAGGCCCTGAATCAATCCTGCGGTGTTGTGGCCAGCTCACAAGAAAGCGAGTTGAAGAAAGGAGCTCAGGGGCACTGTAATTCACAAACCTGCAGAGTTATAAATGACAGCTATCGTCCAAAAATATACTGAAGTAAGGCTGCCAAGAGGACTTGAAAGTGGGGCAGAATTGCAGGAAACCGATTTCAGGAGGTAGACTGGAATTGCATTTAAAGCATAGGAAAAGAGGCAGAACGTCGACAATGATGCACTTGGCCAAAAAGGGCATATGCATTTTTTCCTGAATATATTCAGGAAAAAACGCATACGCACTTTTTGGCCAACCAAGCAAGCTTGCAAAGGAAATCTGCACTACAATGAAGTCTCACTTCACCCGGGTCAAAAGGGCCATCTGAAAAAAGTGTAAAATCCAGAAAGGCAGGACAGGCCATGGAGAACTGGGAGCCTTGTTATGCTGATGGGCGGGATGTAAATTGCCAACAGCCACTCAGGAGAAGTGTATGGTGTTTCCTGAAACATCTACAAAACAAAGCAACAGAGCCTAGGGCACTTCCAGTTATGGTCCTATAGCTTAGGGAAATTAAAATCAAAAAGACACAGCCACCCCAAAGTTTGGGATGGCTCTGTTTACAAGAACATCGTTTACGGTACAAGTTCAATATCACAGAAAGCGAAAAATGGATAAAGAAGTTGTGGTATTTACGTACAATGCAATATCCCTCAGCAATGACATCTATGTCATCAGGCCCGTAGCAGCATAATGAGTGGATTCAGGTATGATGATTCTAACTGAAATAAGTCACACAGAAAAAGAAACATCATAAGATATCACTAATACACGGAATGTAAACTTGGCTACACAGGAACTGAATTCCAAAACAGAACAGGGTCTCAAATTTAGAAAACCAGCTTATGCTTGCTTAAGGGGAAAGGTGAGTTGGGGTGCTGCATAAAACCAGAGATTGAAATGAGCACAGATAAAGTTCCTTAAGCCAAATATTGAATAGAAAAGAGCTACTCCTTGCTCAACGAGATGGACTCAACACCCCATATTAAACGCCTAAGAATGTACCTGACTAGTAAGTATCTTAAAACCTATGGATTGCTATGTCTCCGAAAGAGAATCAAGCGTGTGTACAGGGGCATAAAGGCAGCAGTGATAGGATTGGAGAGGTTCGGTGGGCAAACGAAGACCCTTTGAAATCATATTGCATGGTACCCATTCCACAGGTCTCAACTCTCCAGGTTTAAGGGATTCTTCCTTCAGCTAAAACATGCATGTGGAACCCAGAGTATGATCAACCGTGTGATCGGGAGACGTGTGCCATTATATCTCAGTTCTCGTCCCCTTGTACTCGGGTGCAACATTCCAGACCCTTTACTAACACTCTCCCGACCTGGAGAGTCAGTGCCTTTAACCTCCTGTTTGGCCCAGTTTGAAATTTCTGCGGAACATGAACAGGAATAGGGAGAAACAATGAGAGACTAGCTGGAAGTGTCTGGACGGGCAAATTTAACTCTCATTTCCCACCACGAAGAGGAATTAACCAAAGGCTCCGCGTGCCGTGCCGGAACCAGATTAGGGCCTGAAGCAATCCTGCGGTGTTGCGGCCAGCTCACAAGAAAGCGAGTTAAAGAAAGGAGCCCAGGGGCACTGTAATTCACAAACCTGCAGAGTTATAAATGACAGCTATCGTCAAAAAATATATTGAAGTAAGTCTGCCAAGAGGACTTGAAAGTGGGGCAGAATTGCAGGAAACTGATTTCAGGAGGTAGACTGGAATTGCATTTAAAGCATAGGAAAAGAGGCAGAACGTCGACAATGATGCACTTGGCCAAAAAGGGCGTATGGGTTTTTTCCTGAATATATTCAGGAAAAAACGCATACGCCCTTTTTGGCCAACCAAGCAAGCTTGCAAAGGAAATCTGCACTACAATGAAGTCTCACTTCCCCCAGTCAAAAGGGCCATCTGAAAAAAGTGTAAAATCCAGAAAGGCAGGACAGGCCATGGAGAACTGGGAGCCTTGTTATGCCGATGGGCGGGATGTAAATTGCCAACAGCCACTCAGGAGAAGTGTATGGTGTTTCCTGAAACATCTACAAAACAAAGCAACAGAGCCTAGGGCACTTCCACTTATGGCCCTATAGCTTAGGGAAATTAAAATCAAAAAGACACAGCCACCCCAAAGTTTGGGACGGCTCTGTTTACAAGAAACTCATTTATGGAACAAGTTCAATATCGCAGAAAGTGAAAAATGGATAAAGAAGTTGTGGTACTTACGTACAATGCAATATCACTCAGCAATGAAGTCTATGTCATCAGGCCCGTAGCAGCATAATGAGTGGATTCAGGTATGATGATTCTAACTGAAATAAGTCACACAGAAAAAGAAACATCATAAGATATCACTAATACACGGAATGTAAACTTGGCTACACAGGAACTAGATTACAAAACAGAACAGGGTCTCAAATTTAGAAAACCAACTTATGCTTGCTTAAGGAGAAAGGTGAGTTGGGGTGCTGCATAAAACCAGAGATTGAAATGAGCACAGATAAAGTTCCTTAAGCCAAATATGGAATAGACAAGAGCTACTCCTTGCTCAACGAAATGGACTCAAAACCCCATATTAAACGCCTAAGAATGTACCTGACTAGTAAGTATCTTAAAACCTATAGATCGCTATGTCTCTGAAAGAGAATCAAGCGTGTGTACAGGGGCATAAACGCAGCAGTGATAGGATTGGAGAGGTTCGGTGAGCAAATGAAGACCCTTTGAAGTCATATTGCATGGTACCCATTCCACGGGTCTCAACTCTCCAGGTTTAAGGGATTCTTCCTTCAGCTAAATCATGCATGTGGAACCCGGAGTATGATCAACCGTGTGATCGAGAGACGTGTTCCAATCTGTCTCAGTTCTCGTCCCCTGGTACTCAGGTGCAACATTCCAGACGCTTTACTAACACTCTCCCGACTTGGAGAGTCAGTGCCTTTAACCTCCTGTTTGGCCCAGTTTGCAATTTCTGCGGAAGATGAACAGGAATAGGGAGAACCAATGAGAGATTAGCTGGAGGTGTCTGGACGGGCAAATTTCACTCTCATTTCCCACCACTAAGAGGAATTAACCAAAGGTTCAGCGTGCAATGCCAGAACAAGATTAGGGCCTGAAGCAATCCTGCGGTCTTGCGGCCAGCTCACAAGAAAGCGAGTTGAAGAAAGGAGCTCAGGGGCACTGTAATTCACAAACCTGCAGAGTTATAAATGACAGGTCTCGTCCAAAAATATACTGAAGTAAGGCTGCCAAGAGGACTTGAAAGCGGGGCAGAATTGCAGGAAACCGATTTCAGGAGGTAGACTGGAATTGCATTTAAAGCATAGGAAAAGAGGCAGAACGTCGACAGTGATGCACTTGGCCAAAAAGGCCGTATGCGTTTTTTCCTGAATATATTCAGGAAAAAACGCATACGCCCTTTTTGGCCAACCAAGCAAGCTTGCAAAGGAAATCTGCACTACAATGAAGTCTCACTTCCCCCCGGTCAAAAGGGCCATCTGAAAAAAGTGTAAAATCCAGAAAGGCAGGACAGGCCATGGAGAACTGGGAGCCTTGTTATGCTGATGGGCGGGATGTAAGTTGCCAACAGCCACTCGGGAGAAGTGTATGGTGTTTCCTGAAACATCTAAAAAACAAAGCAACAGAGCCTAGGGCACTTCCACTTATGGTCCTATAGCTTAGGGAAATTAAATTCAAAAAGACACAGCCACCCCAAAGTTTGGGACGGCTCTGTTTACAAGAACCTCGTTTACGGTACAAGTTCAATATCGCAGAAAGTGAAAAATGGATAAAGAAGTTGTGGTACTTATGTACAATGCAATATCACTCAGCAATGAAATCTATGTCATCAGGCCCATAGCAGCATAATGAGTGGATTCAGGTATGATGATTCTAACTGAAATAATTCACACAGAAAAAGAAACATCATAAGATATCACTAATACACAGAATGTAAACTTGGCTACACAGGAACTGGATTACAAAACAGAACAGGGTCTCCAATTTAGAAAACCAACTTATGCTTGCTTAAGGGGAAAGGTGAGTTGGGGTGCTGCATAAAACCAGAGATTGAAATGAGCACAGATGAAGTTCCTTAAGCAAAATATGAAATAGACAAGAGCTACTCCTTGCTCAACGAAATGGACTCAACACCCCATATTAAACGACTAAGAATGTACCTGACTAGTAAGTATCTTAAAACCTATGGATTGCTTGTCTCCAAAAGAGAATCAAGCGTGTGTACAGGGGCATAAATGCAGCAGTGATAGGATTGGAGAGGTTCGGTGAGCAAATGAAGACCCTTTGAAGTCATATTGCATGGTACCCATTCCACGGGTCTCAACTCTCCAGGTTTAAGGGATTCTTCCTTCAGCTAAATCATGCATGTGGAATCCAGAGTATGATCAACCATGTGATCGGGAGACGTGTTCCAGTATGTCTCATTTCTTGTCCCCTGGTACTCGGGTGCAACATTCCAGACGCTTTACTAACACTCTCCCGACTTGGAGAGTCAGTGCCTTTAACCTCCTGTTTGGCCCATTTTGCAATTTCTGCGGAAGATGAACAGGAATAGGGAGAACCAATGAGAGACTAGCTGGAAGTGTCTGGACGGGCAAATTTAACTCTCATTTCCCACCAGGAAGAGGAATTAACCAAAGGATCAGCGTGCTGTGCCGGAACCAGATTAGGGCCTGAAGCAATCCTGCGGTGTTGCGGCCAGCTCACAAGACAGCGAGTTGAAGAAAGGAGCTCAGGGGCACTGTAATTCACAAACCTGCAGAGTTATAAATGACAGCTATCGTCCAAAAATATACTGAAGTAAGGCTGCCAAGAGGACTTGAAAGCGGTTCAGAATTGCAGGAAAACGATTTCAGGAGGTAGACTGGAATTGTATTTAAAGCATAGGAAAAGAGGCAGAACGCCGACAATGATGCA
This sequence comes from Orcinus orca, assembly GCF_937001465.1. NCBI lineage: Eukaryota > Metazoa > Chordata > Mammalia > Artiodactyla > Delphinidae > Orcinus > Orcinus orca. Next base: position 324,407 of record NW_026043942.1, on the reverse strand, counting down.
CTTGGCCAAATAGGACGTATGCGTTTTTTCCTGAATATATTCAGGAAAAAAGCGCATACGCCCTTTTTGGCCAACCAAGCAAGCTTGCAAAGGAAATCTGCACTACAATGAAGTCTCACTTCCCCCCGGTCAAAAGGGCCATCTGAAAAAAGTGTAAAATCCAGAAAGGCAGGACAGGCCATGGAGAACTGGGAGCCTTGTTATGCTGATGGGCGGGATGTAAATTGCCAACAGCCACTCCGGAAAAGTGTATGGTGTTTCCTGAAACATCTAAAAAACAAAGCAACAGAGCCTAGGGCACTTCCACTTATGGTCCTATAGCTTAGGGAAATTAAAATCAAAAAGACACAGCCACCCGAAAAATTGGGACGGCTCTGTTTACAGGAACCTCTTCTGCAGCACAAGTTAAATATGCCAGAGAGCAAATAATGGATAAAGAAGTTGCAGTACTTACGTACAACAGAATACCTCTCAGCAATGAAAACTATGTCACCAGGCCCGTACCAGCCTAATGAGTAGATTGAGGCATGGTGATTCTAAGTGAAAAAAGTCACACAGAAAAAGAAACATCATAAGGTACCACTAATACATGGAATGAGAACTTGGCTACACATGAACTGAATTACAAAACAGAACAGGCTCTCATGTTTAGAAAACCAACTTATGCTTGCTTAAGGGGGAAGGTGAGTTGGGGTGCTGCATAAAACCAGAGTTTGAAATTAGCACAGATACCGTTCCATAAGCTAAATATGTAATAGACAAGACCTACCCCTTGCTCAAGGAAATGGACTCAACAATGAGGTATCACCTCACACCTGGTAGAATGGGCATCATCAGAAAATCTACAAACAAAAAATGCTGGAAAGGGTGTGGAGAAAAGGAACCCTCTTCCACTATTGTTGGGAATATAAATTGATACAGTCACTATGGAGAACAATATGGAGTTTCTTAAGAAACTAACAGTAGAATTACCATATGATACAGCAATCCCAGTTCTGGACATATACCCAGACAAAACCATAAATCAAAAAGAGACATTCACCGCAATGTTCATTGCCTCACTCTTTACAATATCGAGGTAATGGAAGCAACCTAAATGCCCACAGACAGACGAATGCATAAAGCAGTGGTACATATATAAAATGGAATATTACTAAGCCATGAAAAGGAATGAAATTGGGTCATTTGTAGAGACGTCGATGGATCTAGAGACTGTCATACAGAGTGAAGTAAGTCAGAAAGAGAAAAACAAATCTTGTATATTCATGCATATATGTGGAACCTAGAAAAACTGTACAGATTAACCATTTTGCAAGGCATAAATAGAGCAACACATGTAGACAACAAACGTATGGACAACAAGGGGGAAAGCTGTTGGGGGGGTTGGTGGTGGGAGGAGTTGTGAGACTGGGATTGGCATGTATACATTTATATGTATAAAATAGATAACCAATAAGAACCTGCTGTATAAAAATATAAAATAAAATTCAAAATTAAAAAGAAATAAAATTTAAAAAATAAAACAGAAAAAACAATTATTCCTTTCACATACATGTATTTATATGAATAAATTATTTCCATGCTTATATCTGTAAATACAAAAAAGAGGAATAAAATCTACCTTGAACCAAAAACGAAAAAGAGAAAAAAAACACAGAACCCACCAGTTCCACAGAGGAAAACCGTATCAGGGCACTTGCTCCAGTTGTAAACAATTCTGAAGTTGGTCAGTGGTGGGGAATCGTCTCCCATTCAGCCAGCAGCCCCCATGCAACAAGCGTCCTCATTGAAAAGCTGGGGCACCGTGCCGAGGCATCTGTGAGTAAACGTGAGCTGAGCCCCAGGCCAGTTGCTGCTGAACTATTCCCACCCGTCCCAGGTAAAACACCTGAATATATACAAGGACTTGAAAGCCTAGAGGAAGGGCCATAGAGCCACACGAGTGACAGCATACCGGCCGACTTGGTGCCTGCAGGCCAGCCAGGATGGTCCTGGCCCTGGGTGCTCTTCTGGAAGATTTCCATTTCCCTGCCTGAGATACCCGTCCTGTCCCTGCCCCCACTGCTTCTTTCCTTCCTCACCTCTGCCCAGGGAGAAATTCCAGCAGCAGGTATGGGTGACACATCCTCTTCTTTAGCAGGTGGCAGCCTGGCAACTGCTGCAGAAAGTCCAGCAGAGACCCACTCACACTGGGCCACCCACAAAGCCATGGCCTCTCACTCCCTCCCACCAGCCCAGCCCCGAGACTGCTGACAGGGCAGAGAAAATGGCGTCAGGCACGGCTGCAGGGCCTCTTGCTGCCTGGAGTGGTATTTATATTGATCTCAACCCAGGCACACCTGGGGAGGGCTGGCCGGCATGGTAAGGCTGCCCAGGTCAGCCAATCATCACCCCTCAGGGGCTCACAGTTGCAGAAAATGGAACTTGCTGAACCGGCCAGGTCCAAGGAACAGGTGTGGGCTCCTGAGAGTCAGGATAGACAAGGGGCTGCAGCTTTGGCTTGTTTTCTAATCATTTTATCTGGCCCATGAGTGGGAGACAACTTCAAGAAAACCCTCTCCTAATGAGAGGAACCCAGGAGTCAGGGAGAGGAGGGGTGGGTGGTGGTTGGAGACAGAGGCCTGGTGCCCCGGGTGCAGTGGAAGTCTCTGGAAGACCAGGTGGAGGGAGACCGCACAGAGTGATGCCCAGGGTCACAGACCTGTCGCAGCTGCTGTTTGTTAGTTCAAGTCCTGCTCTGAGGTGCTCTGTGTCAGCTCTGAGCGACAGGTGAGCTGGGGGTGCTCTGCAATGAGGGCTATGTGCACGGTTCCTGTGTGCCCAGCCCTGCCACGGTACCTGCAAGGGTAGCTCTGTATCCTGGGAGGGGCCTGACCACGATAGCCCCGTGGGCTGGGGTGGGGGTGGGGTACCTGCCCAGGTGAGCTCCATATTCTGGGATTGGTCTGACCACGAGAGCCCCATGGGCTGCTGGGGACCTGGTAAAGGATGTCAGGACAGTCAGTGAAGCCACCGAGGATATACCTCCAGCTGCTCCTAATTCCTACACCCTGCTGGTCATTCTACCAACCACCAGGACATGGTATTCTGTATTAGTCTTCAATGATGCCTTCTTTTGTATTCCATTAGTCCCAGAGTCACAAGAAATTTTGGTTTGTGAGTGGCAGGACTCAACATACAACTAAAACAATACTTCCGGGCCGTCTTGCCCCAAGGGTGCAAAAATTCCCACACCATCTTTGGGGAAAGCTTAGCTAAAGACCTAAAAGTTCTACCTCTGGAAAAGGAAACCCTCCTTCAGTACGCAGACGACATTCTGATCGCCAGCCCTACTAAGGAGGCCTCTGAACTACCAAGCCAATAAAGGATAGAAGTTGTCCAAGAAAAAGCTCAAATATCACAGACTGCGGTGACCTGCCTGGGCTTCGTTCTCACAGAAGGTCGGAGAAGCCCATCCCAGGAAAGGGAAGAAACCATTTTCAGCCTTACCCCTTTCTAAAACTAGAAGACAGCTTAGGGGTTCCTGGGGAGGCCAGGGTTTGCTGCTTCTGGATCCCTAACTACAGTCTACTAGCTGGGCCTCTATATGAAACACTGAAAGGAAAAGATGATGATCCTTTTGAATAGAATCCAGAAGTGGCCTTTCAAGAATGGAAAGAGCAGTCAATTCAGACCCTTGCCCTGGAACTCCCTAATTTAGCTAAACCCTTTGACCTTTACATTCCCGGTGAAAGGTGAATCGCCATTGGAGAATTAGTGCAAAAACTGGGACCACTTGAAATGGAACAATGCAAGAATGCCATCCAGGTAGGATAAACTACGGGCACCAAGGGGCTTGGCCCACTGCCACATCTGGCCAAGATACTGGCGGTATCTAAAAACCTGGAAATCAGCAGCCCAAAAGGCCACCTCCCTCCTAAGGGAAAAGGACCCCACATGGTGATCCTAACCACCAACCATGCCCTGAAGTTGCAGGGTTCGCTCCGTGGGCACACCAACCTCGAGTGAGGAGGCCCTCCAACTCCAACATCCAGAGAGATAACCGGGGGCAACAGGGCACCATGACGACTCGTGTGAACATCACTTGACCTGGAGTTTCTCTCATAAAACAACAAGAGTGTGTCCCAAAAGAGCAGACTACTGCTTGCAGGACTTACTGCATGCAGAGGGGAGCTAATAATCTTGGCGGGGGAACCGTATATCACACTGTCACCATAGAAAAGCCTACAGACACCTTGATGATGGTGGCCAATAAGACCAGCTGGACTCCTGTTTACTTCAAAAGGCTGTTGACTCAGTGGCCATCATGGTCCTTGATCACCACTGACCCTGGACTGTCTGGGAGTTGAGCAGGCAGGGCTCTGACACCTGGTGCCGTTTGTACGTTAATTCAGGGGCCTAATTGAAGAAAGCGCAGACTACTGGTCAGAGCATCTAGGCTGGCAGAAACGGTCAGCCTAAGGTGGCTGAACAAATGTGGGGCGGAGTGAAACCGGCCCCCACAGCGTCTCTGCACATCTCTTTCCTGGACCCTTAAAGGTCATTAGAATCTATAACACTTCCAATGCTGGTGCTCAGGTGGACGAGCAGGGAGACAGGGGCCCTGGGGACAATCAACGTCACCTGGAGGCTGCTGGGGAGAAGCTCTGATCCTCGCCCCCGGGTATGAGGGCTCCCAACTCAGCACTCAGCAGTTACAGAAGAAGGGTCTGCACTCTCAGCACTCCAAGAATGAGGAACGGGACAAAAGGCAGAGGAGGGGTTTGTCCCCAGCAAAGCCCATTAAAAATCCCTGGGAGATAAAAATAGAATCTGGGCAATAAAGTCAAGTCTAACCTTTTTTATCCTTTGTGCTTTGTCTAATTTCATGTGCTCCTAGAGTCTCACATGCAGAGGTTCCACACCCGGCACTTCAGACCAGATTTCCTAGTGCAGAATGGCTGGGACGACACCTCAGCTCCTGGGGCCCAGTGCAGACTCCGCGATATAGAGCCTGAGCTGCAGCCAACCCGGCCCTCGAGAGCTCCGCCCCCTCCCTCCCACTGACTCTGACAGGATCTCTACACAACAGCCCAGCCCAGCCCACAGCCCACGGGGTAGTGCATGCTCTCACCTCTCCATTCTCTGATCAAAATATAAAGTTTCCTTTGCTTGTGAACCAAACTCAGTCTCGATCTGTTGGCCCCAATGACACTGGGCAGGGGGACACTTGTTGGGGTCTACTCTGGAGGATCAGTAACAGAAATTGAGACTATTGTAACCTCAATGAACAGATGTGTGAGCCAAACTGTAGTTAACATAGAACAGTGTATAAGGCTCGGGTAAAATAAGATGTTTCTAACACTTCCATTTGATATTTCCATCACTTTATTATAAGCAAGTTCAGTGAAAAGGTTTGTCTTATTTGTCAGGTCAATATTAGAGAAACGAAGTGATTTCTTTCCAAGGATGTACATCTAATAATCTTGGTTAAAGCTTCAATCTTGTTTTAAATGCTTTTCCATTGAAAATGATACCTCTCTTTCAGCTCCCCCATTTCTGAGAAGTATAAAATCTTATAATTTATTATTACCAAAGTGGAAAGGTGGGAGGAGGGATAAATTAACAGTTTGGGATTAACACATACACACTGCTATGTATAAAATAGATCATCAACAAGGAACTACTGTATAGCACAGGGAACTACACTCAACATTTTGCTATAACCTATAAGGGGAAATAATCTGAAAAAGAATAGATATTTTTATTGACATCATCTATCAATGACAGTAAAAGTGTAACCTAAGGGAAGCTGGTGGTGAGTGCTTCTGACCCTGAAGACTTCAATCATCTAAAGTTTGGACTCTGCCTACTTCCCAAGGCCCTTAATGAACATATGTGTAGCCGTAGCTTAAAAAATTTCCCAGTTTGGGTTTCGGGTAGACACTGATTTTGAAAAAGCCCTGATATTCTCCTTACATGTATGGGACTCTTCCTACTGCTAAAACATGTCTGTCACACCCAGAGGATGGTATACCATCTGATCGGGAAGAGTTTGGAAAAGGCATCTCATCTCCTCATCTCCTGGTGCTCGGGTTCACCCCTCCAGCGTCTTTACTAACAGTCTCCCCACTTGGAGATGTCAGCACTATCAACATCCTGTTGCGTACAGTTTGGAATTTGTCCAGAGGATGAAGCGGAAGGGTGAGGAACAATGAGAGACAAGTCCTAGGTGTTCAGACAGGCACATGTCACTCTAATTTCCAATCAGGAAGACGAATTGACCAAAGGCTAGGATTGCCCACGGAAACAGTATAGGGCTTGAGGAAATCCCGCTGCTTTGTGGCCAGTTCCCATAAACACAAGTTGAACAATGGAACTCAGGGGCAGTAAAATTCATGAAACTGCAGAGTTGAAAATATCCATCACTGAAAAATGTCTTGAGGAAAGTCAGAGAAAAGGACTTGTAAGCAAGGGAGAATGGCAGGAAAGGGATTTGAGGAGGTAGAAAGGACTCGCCATTAAGCACAAGAAAAGGAGCTGAACATTGCCAACATTGCAGTTGGCCAAAAAGGGTGTATGCGTTTTTTTCTGTATATATTCAAGAAAAGGGCATACACTTTTTTAGCCAACCAAACAGGTGGGCACTGGAAGTCAATACTACAAAAGATATCACTTCGCATCAGTCAGAAGAGCCATCCTCATAAAGCATAAACAACAGAAATGCAGGACAGGGCAAGGAGAAGAGGGAGCCCTGTGAGACTTATAGTGGAAATGTATATTGCCAACGGCCATTCTGGAGAAGTGTATTGTGTTTACTAAAGCATCTAAAAAATGAGCTACAGAGCATAGGGCACTTGCACTCATGGGCGTATATCTTGGGAAAAACAAAAATTGAGAGGACACAGGCACCCCAAAGTTTACCCTCTCTCTGTTTAAAAGATCCTCGACTAGGATATAACTTAAATGTCTCTGGAGAGAAAAAATGGATAGAGATGTGGTACTTAGGTAGAGTGGAATATTATTCAGCCTAGAAATCAATGAAATATGGCCAGTTGTAACAACTCCGGAGGAGTTACGTATGATCTTTCTAAGTGACATAATTCAAAAAGAAAAAGACACATATCATAAGATATCACTTAAAGGTGGAATCCAAAATGGCTACACATGAAATAAATTACAAAACAAAAACATAGTCAAATATGTAGAAAACACGCATAAGGCTGCTAAACGGGAAAGGTGGGGAGGGGTGAGGCATCATCCAGGAGGTTGAAATTAGCAAAGATACCATTCCAAATACCAAACTGATAATCAACAAGGCCTACACGGTAGCTAAAAGAACTGCACTCAGCACACTCAAGTCACCGGAAAAGAATATATACGACTGGTAAGAATCTGAAAAAGAATTTACTGATGTCTCTCTGTACGTGAATCAAGTGGATGTACAGCAGCAAGAAACAGAGCTTTGAAAATCAGCTGTAACCAATATAGTAATAAATTGAAAAAAATAAACGACAGAGAGACAGAGAAAACCTCTTACAACTTTTCCATGATGCAACATGGATTGAACACATCTAGACCCACAGCAGGATGAGACATAAGGCTGGAAGCTGTTTGCACTAAGAGAAATGTGAGGTTGGGTGAGGAAATGCACACCCTTTAAAGTAATACTACCTGGTACCCATTCAATGGGTCCCAAATCTGCAGGTTAAAGGGATCTTCCTACAGCTAAAACATGCATGGAAAACCCAGAGGACTGTACACCATGTGATCGGGAGATGTGTCTAAAATGCAGCTCATTTATCCTCTCCTGGTGCTCCTGTTCACCATTCCAGCCACGTTACTTAGAATCTGCCCACTTGGAGAATCAGCACATTTCAACTTCTGTTTCACACATTTTGCAAATTGTGAGGAGGATGAACGGGAAAAGGGGGAACCAATGAGAGAATAGTTGTAGGGGTTTGGACGGGCACATATCACTCTAATTTCCCATTAAGAATAAGAATTGAAAAAAGGCTCAGCCCGCCTCGCCGGAGCCAAAATAGGGCCTGAAGCAATCCTGTGGGTTTGAGGCCAGCTCACAAAAGAGCAACTTAAAAAATGGGGCTCAGGGTCACTGCAATTCACAAACCTGCAGAGTTATAAATGAAAACTAACGTCCAAAAATATGTTGAGGTAAGGCAAAGAAGAGGATCTGAATGCAAGACAGAATTGCAAGAAACAGATTTCAAGAGATAGATTGGACTCGTCTTTAAAGCACATGAAAAGCGGCAGAATTTCGACAATGATGCAGTTGGCCCAAAAGGGCGTATGCGTTTTTTCCTGATTATATCCAGGAAAAAACGCATACGCACTTTATGGGCAACGAAGCAAGCAAGCAATGCAAATGTGCACAACAAAGAAGTCTCATTTCCCACCGGTCAAAAGGGCCATCCTAAAAAATTGTAAAAACCAGAAATGCAGGACAGGCCATGGAGAACAGGGAGCCTTTATACGCTGATGGGCAGTGTGTGAACTGCCGAGAGCCACTCTGGAGAAGTGTATGGTGGTTCCCAAATCATCTAAAAAACAGCTACAGAGCATAGGACACTTCCAATCATGGGAGTATATCTAGGGAAGTCTAAAAATCAACAAGACACAAGCACACCACAGTTTAGGGCTACTCTGTTTACAAGAACCTCAACTTCAGTACACCTTAAATATCCCAGGAAAGAGAACAATGGATAAAGAAGATGTGGTACTTATGTACAATGGAATATCTCTTCACCATGAAATCAATGTAATAAGGCTAGTAGAAGGATAAAGAGTGGATTTAGGTCCGATAATACTACTTGAAATAAGTCAAACAGAAAAAGAAACATATCATAAGATATCACTTATAGAGGGAGGGTAAATATGGCTGCACAAGAAATGAATTACAGAACAGAACAGTGTCTCACATTTAGAAAACACACTTATGTCAGCTTAAGGGGAAAGGAGAGGTGGGGTGATGCATAAAACCAGAGTTTGAAATTAGCACAGATACCGTTCAATAAACCAAATAGATATTAGACAAGATCTACACCTTGCTCAATGAACTGGCCTCAACACACCCTATACACCGCAGAGAAATATATCTGAGTAATAAGAATCTTAAAACCCATGTATTGATATATCTCCATAAGGGAATCAAGTGTGTGCAGAGCGGCACAAACACAGCAGTGAAAATGAGCTAAACCCCATTATAGAAATAAATTTTAAAAACAAAACGCAGAAACAATGAAAGAGAGAAAAATTCTTACAAAATTTGCTCAGGGGCTGTGATGCAACCTGGATTGACCACATATAAACCCACAGCTGTATAAGACATAAGGCTGCACACTTGGGGCTGAGAGGATTGGTGAGCTTTGGTGAGCAACTGCCAAAAGTTTAATGCAATACTTCATGCTACTCATTCCAAGGGTCCCAAAACTCCAGGTTGAAGGGAATCTTCCTACATCTAAACCATGCTTGGGAAACCCAGCGACTGGTATACCATATGATCGGGAAAGGTTTCTAAAACACACCTCATTTTTCCTCTCCTGGGGCTCCAGATCGACATTCCAGCCGCTTTACTAAAAATATCCCCACATGGAGAGTCAATGCCTTTAAGTTCTGGTATCGCACAGTCTGCAGTTAGTGCGGAGGATGAATGGGAATAGGGGGAACCAGTGAGAAACTAGCTGTAGCAGTTTCAATGGGCACATGTCACTCTAATTTCACATCAGTAAGAAGAATAAACCAAAGGCACAGCAAGGTGTCCCAGAAGAAGAATAGGGCGTGAAGGAATCCTGTGGTTATGAGGCAAGATCACAAAAATAAGAGCTGAAAAATGGAGCTAAGGGCCACTGCAATTCAAAAACCTGCAGAGTTATAAAGGCCAACTATTTTCAAAAAATATATTGAGATAAGGCTACGAAGAGGCATTGAAAGCAAGGCACAATTGCAGGAAACCGATTTCAGGAGGTAGACTGGAATTGCATTTAAAGCATAGGAAAAGAGGCAGAACGTCCACAATGATGCACTTGGCCAAAAAGGGCGTATGCGTTTTTTCCTGAATATATTCAGGAAAAAACGCATACGCCCTTTTTGGCCAACCAAGCAAGCTTGCAAAGGAAATCTGCACTACAATGAAGTCTCACTGCCCCCCGGTCAAAAGGGCCATCTGAAAAAAGTGTAAAATCCAGAAAGGCAGGAGAGGCCATGGAGAACTGGGATCCTTGTTATGCTGAAGAGCGGGATGTAAATTGCCAACAGCCACTCGGGAGAAGTGTATGATGTTTCCTGAAACATATAAAAAACAAAGCAACAGAGCCTAGGGCACTTCCACTTATGGTCCTATAGCTTAGGGAAATTAAAATCAAAAAGACACAGCCACCCCAATGTTTCGGACGGCTCTGTTTACAAGAACCTCGTTTACGGTACAAGTTCAATTTCGCAGAAAGTGAAAAATGGATAAAGAAGTTGTGGTACTTACGTACAATGCAATATCACTCAGCAATGAAATCTATGTCATCAGGCCCGTAGCAGCATAATGAGTGGATTCAGGTATGATGTTTCTAACTGAAATAAGTCAGACAGAAAAAGAAACATCATAAGATATCACTAATACACGGAATGTAAACTTGGCTACACAGGAACTGGATTACAAAAGAGAACAGTGTCTCAAATTTAGAAAACCAACTTATGCTTGCTTAAGGGGAAAGATGAGTTGGGGTGCTGCATAAAACCAGAGATTGAAATGAGCACAGATAAAGTTCCTTAAGCCAAATATGGAATAGACAAGAGCTACTCCTTGCTCAACGAAATGGACTCAACAACCCATATTAAACGCCTAAGAATGTCCCTGACTAGTAAGTATCTTAAAACCTATGGATCGCTCTGTCTCCGAAAGAGAATCAAGCGTGTGTACAGGGGCATAAACGCAGCAGTGATAGGATTGGAGAGGTTCGGTGAGCAAATGAAGACCCTTTGAAGTCATACTGCATGGTACCCATTCCACGGGTCTCAACTCTCCAGGTTTAAGGGATTCTTCCTTCAGCTAAATCATGCATGTGGAACCCAGAGTATGATCAACCGTGTGATCGGGAGACATGTTCCAATATGTCTCAGTTCTCGTCCCCTGGTACTCGGGTGCAACATTCCAGACGCTTTACTAACACTCTCCCGACTTGGAGAGTCAGTGCCTTTAACCTCCTGTTTGGCCCAGTTTGCAATTTCTGCGGAAGATGAACAGGAATAGGGAGAACCAATGAGAGACTAGCTGGAGGTGTCTGGACGGGCAAATTTAACTCTGATTTCCCACCAGGAAGAGGAATTAACCAAAGGCTCAGCGTGCCGTGCCAGAACAAGATTAGGGCCTGAAGCAATCCTGTGGTGTCGCGGCCGGCTCACAAGAAAGCGAGATGAAGAAAGGAGCTCAGGGGCACTGTAATTCACAAACCTGCAGAGTTATAAATGACAGCTATCGTCCAAAAATATACTGAAGTAAGGCTGCAAAGAGGACTTGAAAGCGGGGCAGAATTGCAGGAAACCGATTTCAGGAGGTGGACTGGAATTGCATTTAAAACATAGGAAAAGAGGCAGAACGTCCACAATGATGCACTTGGCCAAAAAGGGCGTATGCGTTTTTTCCTGAATATATTCAGGACAAAACGCATACGCCCTTTCTGGCCAACCAAGCAAGCTTGCAAAGGAAATCTGCACTACAATGAAGTCTTACTTTCCCCCGGTCAAAAGGGCCATCTGGAAAAAGTGTAAAATCCAGAAAGGCAGGACAGGCCATGGAGAACTGGGAGCCTTGTTATGCTGATGGGCGGCATGTAAATTGCCAACAGCCATTCGGGAGAAGTGTATGGTGTTTCCTGAATCATCTAAAAAACAAACCAACGCAGCCTAGGGCACTTCCACTTATGGTCCTATAGCTTAGGGAAATTAAAATAAAAAAGACACAGCCACCCCAAAGTTTGGGACGGCTCTGTATACAAGAAACTCGTTTAAGGGACTAGTTGAATATCGCAGAAAGTGAAAAATGGATAAAGAAGTTGTGGTACTTACGTACAATGCAATATCACTCAGCAATGAAATCTATGTCATCAGGCCCGTAGCAGCATAATGAGTGGATTCAGGTATGATGATTCTAACTGAAATATGTCACACAGAAAAAGAAACATCATAAGATATCACTAATACACGGAATGTAAACTTGGCTACACAGGAACTGGATTACAAAAGAGAACAGGGTCTCAAATTTAGAAAATCAAATTATGCTTGCTTAAGGGGAAAGGTGAGTTGGGGTGCTGCATAAAACCAGAGATTGAAATGAGCACAGATAAAGTTCCTTAAGCCAAATATGGAATAGACAAGAGCTACTCCTTGCTCAATGAAATGGACTCAAAACCCCATATTAAACGCCTAAGTATGTACCTGACTAGTAAGTATCTTAAAACCTATGGATCGCTCTGTCTCCGAAAGAGAATCAAGCATGTGTACAGGGGCATAAACGCAGCAGTGATAAGATTGGAGAGGTTCGGTGAGCAAATGAAGACCCTTTGAAGTCATATTGCATGGTACCCATTCCACGGGTCTCAACTCTCCAGGTTTAAGGGATTCTTCCTTCAGCTAAAACATGCATGTGGAACCCAGAGTATGATCAACCGTGTGATCGGGAGACGTGTTGAAATATGTCTCAGTTCTCGTCCCCTGGTACTCGGGTGCAACATTCCAGATGCTTTACTAACACTCTCCCGACTTGGAGAGTCAGTGCCTTTAACCTCCTGTTTGGCCCAGTTTGCAAATTCCGCGGAAGATGAACAGGAATAGGGAGAACCAATGAGAGACTAGCTGGAGGTGTCTGGACGGGAAAATTTAACTCTCATTTCCCACCAGGAAGAGGAATTAACCAAAGGCTCAGCGTGCCATGCCGGAACCAGATTAGGGCCTGAAGCAATCCTGCGGTGTTGCGGCCAGCTCACAAGAAAGCGAGTTGAAGAAAGGAGCTCAGGGGCACTGTAATTCACAAACCTTCAGAGTTATAAATGACAGCTATCATCCAAAAATATACTGAAGTAAGGCTGCCAAGAGGACTTGAAAGCCGGGCAGAATTGCAGGAAACCGATTTCAGGAGGTAGACTGGAATTGCATTTAAAGCATAGGAAAAGAGGCAGAAGGTCGACAATGATGCACTTGGCCAAAAAGGGCGTATGCGTTTTTTCCTGAATATATTCAGGAAAAAACGCATACGCCCTTTTTGGCCAACCAAGCAAGCTTGCAAAGGAAATCTGCACTACAATGAAGTCTCACTTCCCCCCCGTCAAAAGGGCCATCTGAAAAAAGTGTAAAATCCAGAAAGGCAGGACAGGCCATGGAGAACTGGGAGCCTTGTTATGCTGATGGGCGGGATGTAACTTGCCAACAGCCACTCGGGAGAAGTGTATGGTGTTTCCTGAAACATCTAAAAAACAAAGCAACAGAGCCTAGGGCACTTCCACTTATGGTCCTATAGCTTAGGGAAATTAAAATCAAAAAGACACAGCCACCCCAAAGTTTGGGATGGCTCTGTTTACAAGAAACTCGTTTACGGTACAAGTTCAATATCGCATAAAGCGAAAAATGGATAAAGAAGTTGTGGTACTTACGTACAATGCAATATCACTCAGCAATGACATCTATGTCATCAAGCCCATAGCAGCATAATGAGTGGATTCAGGTATGATGATTCTAACTGAAATAAGTCACACAGAAAAAGAAACATCATAAGATATCACTAATACACGGAATGTAAACTTGGCTACACAGAAACTGAATTTCAAAACAGAACATGGTCCCAAATTTAGAAAACCAACTTATGCTTGCTTAAGGGGAAAGGTGAGTTGGGGTGCTGCATAAAACCAGAGATTGAAATGAGCACAGATAAAGTTCCTTAAGCCAAATATGTAATAGACAAGAGCTACTCCTTGCTCAACGAAATGGACTCAAAACCCCATATTAAACGCCTAATAATGTACCTGACTAGTAAGTATCTTAAAACCTATGGATTGCTATGTCTCTGAAAGTGAATCAATCGTGAGTACAGGGGCAAAAACGCAGCAGTGATAGGATTGGAGAGTTTTGGTGAGCAAATGAAGACCCTTTGAAGTCATATTGCATGGTACCCATTCCACGGGTCTCAACTCTCCAGGTTTAAGGGATTCTTCCTTCAGCTAAAACATGCATGTGGAACCCAGAGTATGATCAACCGTGTGATCGGGAGACGTGTTGAAATATGTCTCAGTTCTCGTCCCCTGGTACTCGGGTGCAACATTCCAGATGCTTTACTAACACTCTCCCGACTTGGAGAGTCAGTGCCTTTAACCTCCTGTTTGGCCCAGTTTGCAAATTCCGCGGAAGATGAACAGGAATAGGGAGAACCAATGAGAGACTAGCTGGAGGTGTCTGGACGGGAAAATTTAACTCTCATTTCCCACCAGGAAGAGGAATTAACCAAAGGCTCAGCGTGCCATGCCGGAACCAGATTAGGGCCTGAAGCAATCCTGCGGTGTTGCGTCCAGCTCACAAGAAAGCGAGTTGAAGAAAGGAGCTCAGGGGCACTGTAATTCACAAACCTTCAGAGTTATAAATGACAGCTATCATCCAAAAATATACTGAAGTAAGGCTGCCAAGAGGACTTGAAAGCCGGGCAGAATTGCAGGAAACCGATTTCAGGAGGTAGACTGGAATTGCATTTAAAGCATAGGAAAAGAGGCAGAAGGTCGACAATGATGCACTTGGCCAAAAAGGGCGTATGCGTTTTTTCCTGAATATATTCAGGAAAAAACGCATACGCCCTTTTTGGCCAACCAAGCAAGCTTGCAAAGGAAATCTGCACTACAATGAAGTCTCACTCCCCCACCCCCGTCAAAAGGGCCATCTGAAAAAAGTGTAAAATCCAGAAAGGCAGGACAGGCCATGGAGAACTGGGAGCCTTGTTATGCTGATGGGCGGGATGTAACTTGCCAACAGCCACTCGGGAGAAGTGTATGGTGTTTCCTGAAACATCTAAAAAACAAAGCAACAGAGCCTAGGGCACTTCCACTTATGGTCCTATAGCTTAGGGAAATTAAAATCAAAAAGACACAGCCACCCCAAAGTTTGGGATGGCTCTGTTTACAAGAAACTCGTTTACGGTACAAGTTCAATATCGCATAAAGCGAAAAATGGATAAAGAAGTTGTGGTACTTACGTACAATGCAATATCACTCAGCAATGACATCTATGTCATCAGGCCCATAGCAGCATAATGAGTGGATTCAGGTATGATGATTCTAACTGAAATAAGTCACACAGAAAAAGAAACATCATAAGATATCACTAATACACGGAATGTAAACTTGGCTACACAGGAACTGAATTTCAAAACAGAACATGGTCCCAAATTTAGAAAATCAACTTATGCTTGCTTAAGGGGAAAGGTGAGTTGGGGTGCTGCATAAAACCAGAGATTGAAATGAGCACAGATAAAGTTCCTTAAGCCAAATATGTAATAGACAAGAGCTACTCCTTGCTCAACGAAATGGACTCAAAACCCCATATTAAACGCCTAATAATGTACCTGACTAGTAAGTATCTTAAAACCTATGGATTGCTATGTCTCTGAAAGTGAATCAATCGTGAGTACAGGGGCAAAAACGCAGCAGTGATAGGATTGAAGAGTTTTGGTGAGCAAATGAAGACCCTTTGAAGTCATATTGCATGGTACCCATTCCACGGGTCTCAACTCTCCAGGTTTAAGGGATTCTTCCTTCAGCTAAAACATGCACGTGGAACCCAGAGTATGATCAACCGTGTGATCGGGAGACGTGTTGAAATATGTCTCAGTTCTCGTCCCCTGGTACTCGGGTGCAACATTCCAGATGCTTTACTAACACTCTCCCGACTTGGAGAGTCAGTGCCTTTAACCTCCTGTTTGGCCCAGTTTGCAAATTCCGCGGAAGATGAACAGGAATAGGGAGAACCAATGAGAGACTAGCTGGAGGTGTCTGGACGGGAAAATTTAACTCTGATTTCCCACCAGGAAGAGGAATTAACCAAAGGCTCAGCGTGCCATGCCGGAACCAGATTAGGGCCTGAAGCAATCCTGCGGTGTTGCGGCCAGCTCACAAGAAAGCGAGTTGAAGAAAGGAGCTCAGGGGCACTGTAATTCACAAACCTTCAGAGTTATAAATGACAGCTATCATCCAAAAATATACTGAAGTAAGGCTGCCAAGAGGACTTGAAAGCCGGGCAGAATTGCAGGAAACCGATTTCAGGAGGTAGACTGGAATTGCATTTAAAGCATAGGAAAAGAGGCAGAACATCGACAATGATGCACTTGGCCAAAAAGGGCGTATGCGTTTTTTCCTGAATATATTCAGGAAAAAACGCATACGCCCTTTTTGGCCAACCAAGCAAGCTTGCAAAGGAAATCTGCACTACAATGAAGTCTCACTTCCCCCCCATCAAAAGGGCCATCTGAAAAAAGTGTAAAATCCAGAAAGGCAGGACAGGCCATGGAGAACTGGGAGCCTTGTTATGCTGATGGGCGGGATGTAACTTGCCAACAGCCACTCGGGAGAAGTGTATGGTGTTTCCTGAAACATCTAAAAAACAAAGCAACAGAGCCTAGGGCACTTCCACTTATGGTCCTATAGCTTTGGGAAATTAAAATCAAAAAGACACAGCCACCCCAAAGTTTGGGATTGCTCTGTTTACAAGAAACTCGTTTACGGTACAAGTTCAATATCGCATAAAGCGAAAAATGGATAAAGAAGTTGTGGTACTTACGTACAATGCAATATCACTCAGCAATGACATCTATGTCATCAAGCCCATAGCAGCATAATGAGTGGATTCAGGTATGATGATTCTAACTGAAATAAGTCACACAGAAAAAGAAACATCATAAGATATCACTAATACACGGAATGTAAACTTGGCTACACAGGAACTGAATTTCAAAACAGAACATGGTCCCAAATTTAGAAAACCAACTTATGCTTGCTTAAGGGGAAAGGTGAGTTGGGGTGCTGCATAAAACCAGAGATTGAAATGAGCACAGATAAAGTTCCTTAAGCCAAATATGTAATAGACAAGAGCTACTCCTTGCTCAACGAAATGGACTCAAACCCCATATTAAACGCCTAATAATGTACCTGACTAGTAAGTATCTTAAAACCTATGGATTGCTATGTCTCTGAAAGTGAATCAATCGTGAGTACAGGGGCAAAAACGCAGCAGTGATAGGATTGGAGAGTTTTGGTGAGCAAATGAAGACCCTTTGAAGTCATATTGCATGGTACCCATTCCACGGGTCTCAACTCTCCAGGTTTAAGGGATTCTTCCTTCAGCTAAAACATGCATGTGGAACCCAGAGTATGATCAACCGTGTGATCGGGAGACGTGTTGAAATATGTCTCAGTTCTCGTCCCCTGGTACTCGGGTGCAACATTCCAGATGCTTTACTAACACTCTCCCGACTTGGAGAGTCAGTGCCTTTAACCTCCTGTTTGGCCCAGTTTGCAAATTCCGCGGAAGATGAACAGGAATAGGGAGAACCAATGAGAGACTAGCTGGAGGTGTCTGGACGGGAAAATTTAACTCTCATTTCCCACCAGGAAGAGCAATTAAGCAAAGGCTCAGCGTGCCATGCCGGAACCAGATTAGGGCCTGAAGCAATCCTGCGGTGTTGCGGCCAGCTCACAAGAAAGCGAGTTGAAGAAAGGAGCTCAGGGGCACTGTAATTCACAAACCTTCAGAGTTATAAATGACAGCTATCATCCAAAAATATACTGAAGTAAGGCTGCCAAGAGGACTTGAAAGCCGGGCAGAATTGCAGGAAACCGATTTCAGGAGGTAGACTGGAATTGCATTTAAAGCATAGGAAAAGAGGCAGAAGGTCGACAATGATGCACTTGGCCAAAAAGGGCGTATACGTTTTTTCCTGAATATATTCAGGAAAAAACGCATACGCCCTTTTTGGCCAACCAAGCAAGCTTGCAAAGGAAATCTGCACTACAATGAAGTCTCACTTCCCCCCCCCCGTCAAAAGGGCCATCTGAAAAAAGTGTAAAATCCAGAAAGGCAGGACAGGCCATGGAGAACTGGGAGCCTTGTTATGCTGATGGGCGGGATGTAAATTGCCAACAGCCACTCGGGAGAAGTGTATGGTGTTTCCTGAAACATCTAAAAAACAAAGCAACAGAGCCTAGGGCAGTTCCACTTATGGTCCTGTAGCTTAGGGAAATTAAAATCAAAAAGACACAGCCACCCCAAAGTTTGGGATGGCTCTGTTTACAAGAAACTCGTTTACGGTACAAGTTCAATATCGCATAAAGCGAAAAATGGATAAAGAAGTTGTGGTACTTACATACAATGCAATATCACTCAGCAATGACATCTATGTCATCAGGCCCATAGCAGCATAATGAGTGGATTCAGGTATGATGATTCTAACTGAAATAAGTCACACAGAAAAAGAAACATCATAAGATATCACTAATACACGGAATGTAAACTTGGCTACACAGGAACTGAATTTCAAAACAGAACATGGTCCCAAATTTAGAAAACCAACTTATGCTTGCTTAAGGGGAAAGGTGAGTTGGGGTGCTGCATAAAACCAGAGATTGAAATGAGCACAGATAAAGTTCCTTAAGCCAAATATGTAATAGACAAGAGCTACTCCTTGCTCAACGAAATGGACTCAAACCCCATATTAAACGCCTAATAATGTACCTGACTAGTAAGTATCTTAAAACCTATGGATTGCTATGTCTCTGAAAGTGAATCAATCGTGAGTACAGGGGCAAAAACGCAGCAGTGATAGGATTGGAGAGTTTTGGTGAGCAAATGAAGACCCTTTGAAGTCATATTGCATGGTACCCATTCCACGGGTCTCAACTCTCCAGGTTTAAGGGATTCTTCCTTCAGCTAAAACATGCATGTGGAACCCAGAGTATGATCAACCGTGTGATCGGGAGACGTGTTGAAATATGTCTCAGTTCTCGTCCCCTGGTACTCGGGTGCAACATTCCAGATGCTTTACTAACACTCTCCCGACTTGGAGAGTCAGTGCCTTTAACCTCCTGTTTGGCCCAGTTTGCAAATTCCGCGGAAGATGAACAGGAATAGGGAGAACCAATGAGAGACTAGCTGGAGGTGTCTGGACGGGAAAATTTAACTCTCATTTCCCACCAGGAAGAGCAATTAAGCAAAGGCTCAGCGTGCCATGCCGGAACCAGATTAGGGCCTGAAGCAATCCTGCGGTGTTGCGGCCAGCTCACAAGAAAGCGAGTTGAAGAAAGGAGCTCAGGGGCACTGTAATTCACAAACCTTCAGAGTTATAAATGACAGCTATCATCCAAAAATATACTGAAGTAAGGCTGCCAAGAGGACTTGAAAGCCGGGCAGAATTGCAGGAAACCGATTTCAGGAGGTAGACTGGAATTGCATTTAAAGCATAGGAAAAGAGGCAGAAGGTCGACAATGATGCACTTGGCCAAAAAGGGCGTATACGTTTTTTCCTGAATATATTCAGGAAAAAACGCATACGCCCTTTTTGGCCAACCAAGCAAGCTTGCAAAGGAAATCTGCACTACAATGAAGTCTCACTTCCCCCCCCCCCCGTCAAAAGGGCCATCTGAAAAAAGTGTAAAATCCAGAAAGGCAGGACAGGCCATGGAGAACTGGGAGCCTTGTTATGCTGATGGGCGGGATGTAAATTGCCAACAGCCACTCGGGAGAAGTGTATGGTGTTTCCTGAAACATCTAAAAAACAAAGCAACAGAGCCTAGGGCAGTTCCACTTATGGTCCTGTAGCTTAGGGAAATTAAAATCAAAAAGACACAGCCACCCCAAAGTTTGGGATGGCTCTGTTTACAAGAAACTCGTTTACGGTACAAGTTCAATATCGCATAAAGCGAAAAATGGATAAAGAAGTTGTGGTACTTACATACAATGCAATATCACTCAGCAATGACATCTATGTCATCAGGCCCATAGCAGCATAATGAGTGGATTCAGGTATGATGATTCTAACTGAAATAAGTCACACAGAAAAAGAAACATCATAAGATATCACTAATACACGGAATGTAAACTTGGCTACACAGGAACTGAATTTCAAAACAGAACATGGTCCCAAATTTAGAAAACCAACTTATGCTTGCTTAAGGGGAAAGGTGAGTTGGGGTGCTGCATAAAACCAGAGATTGAAATGAGCACAGATAAAGTTCCTTAAGCCAAATATGTAATAGACAAGAGCTACTCCTTGCTCAACGAAATGGACTCAAAACCCCATATTAAACGCCTAATAATGTACCTGACTAGTAAGTATCTTAAAACCTATGGATTGCTATGTCTCTGAAAGTGAATCAATCGTGAGTACAGGGGCAAAAACGCAGCAGTGATAGGATTGAAGAGTTTTGGTGAGCAAATGAAGACCCTTTGAAGTCATATTGCATGGTACCCATTCCACGGGTCTCAACTCTCCAGGTTTAAGGGATTCTTCCTTCAGCTAAAACATGCATGTGGAACCCAGAGTATGATCAACCGTGTGATCGGGAGACGTGTTGAAATATGTCTCAGTTCTCGTCCCCTGGTACTCGGGTGCAACATTCCAGATGCTTTACTAACACTCTCCCGACTTGGAGAGTCAGTGCCTTTAACCTCCTGTTTGGCCCAGTTTGCAAATTCCGCGGAAGATGAACAGGAATAGGGAGAACCAATGAGAGACTAGCTGGAGGTGTCTGGACGGGAAAATTTAACTCTCATTTCCCACCAGGAAGAGGAATTAACCAAAGGCTCAGCGTGCCATGCCGGAACCAGATTAGGGCCTGAAGCAATCCTGCGGTGTTGCGGCCAGCTCACAAGAAAGCGAGTTGAAGAAAGGAGCTCAGGGGCACTGTAATTCACAAACCTTCAGAGTTATAAATGACAGCTATCATCCAAAAATATACTGAAGTAAGGCTGCCAAGAGGACTTGAAAGCCGGGCAGAATTGCAGGAAACCGATTTCAGGAGGTAGACTGGAATTGCATTTAAAGCATAGGAAAAGAGGCAGAACGTCGACAATGATGCACTTGGCCAAAAAGGGCGTATGCGTTTTTTCCTGAATATATTCAGGAAAAAACGCATACGCCCTTTTTGGCCAACCAAGCAAGCTTGCAAAGGAAATCTGCACTACAATGAAGTCTCACTTCCCCCCCGTCAAAAGGGCCATCTGAAAAAAGTGTAAAATCCAGAAAGGCAGGACAGGCCATGGAGAACTGGGAGCCTTGTTATGCTGATGGGCGGGATGTAACTTGCCAACAGCCACTCGGGAGAAGTGTATGGTGTTTCCTGAAACATCTAAAAAACAAAGCAACAGAGCCTAGGGCACTTCCACTTATGGTCCTATAGCTTAGGGAAATTAAAATCAAAAAGACACAGCCACCCCAAAGTTTGGGATGGCTCTGTTTACAAGAAACTCGTTTACGGTACAAGTTCAATATCGCATAAAGCGAAAAATGGATAAAGAAGTTGTGGTACTTACGTACAATGCAATATCACTCAGCAATGACATCTATGTCATCAAGCCCATAGCAGCATAATGAGTGGATTCAGGTATGATGATTCTAACTGAAATAAGTCACACAGAAAAAGAAACATCATAAGATATCACTAATACACGGAATGTAAACTTGGCTACACAGGAACTGAATTTCAAAACAGAACATGGTCGCAAATTTAGAAAACCAACTTATGCTTGCTTAAGGGGAAAGGTGAGTTGGGGTGCTGCATAAAACCAGAGATTGAAATGAGCACAGATAAAGTTCCTTAAGCCAAATATGTAATAGACAAGAGCTACTCCTTGCTCAACGAAATGGACTCAAAACCCCATATTAAACGCCTAATAATGTACCTGACTAGTAAGTATCTTAAAACCTATGGATTGCTATGTCTCTGAAAGTGAATCAATCGTGAGTACAGGGGCAAAAACGCAGCAGTGATAGGATTGGAGAGTTTTGGTGAGCAAATGAAGACCCTTTGAAGTCATATTGCATGGTACCCATTCCACGGGTCTCAACTCTCCAGGTTTAAGGGATTCTTCCTTCAGCTAAAACATGCATGTGGAACCCAGAGTATGATCAACCGTGTGATCGGGAGACGTGTTGAAATATGTCTCAGTTCTCGTCCCCTGGTACTCGGGTGCAACATTCCAGATGCTTTACTAACACTCTCCCGACTTGGAGAGTCAGTGCCTTTAACCTCCTGTTTGGCCCAGTTTGCAAATTCCGCGGAAGATGAACAGGAATACGGAGAACCAATGAGAGACTAGCTGGAGGTGTCTGGACGGGAAAATTTAACTCTCATTTCCCACCAGGAAGAGCAATTAAGCAAAGGCTCAGCGTGCCATGCCGGAACCAGATTAGGGCCTGAAGCAATCCTGCGGTGTTGCGGCCAGCTCACAAGAAAGCGAGTTGAAGAAAGGAGCTCAGGGGCACTGTAATTCACAAACCTGCAGAGTTATAAATGACAGCTATCATCCAAAAATATACTGAAGTAAGGCTGCCAAGAGGACTTGAAAGCCGGGCAGAATTGCAGGAAACCGATTTCAGGAGGTAGACTGGAATTGCATTTAAAGCATAGGAAAAGAGGCAGAACGTCGACAATGATGCACTTGGCCAAAAAGGGCGTATGCGTTTTTTCCTGAATATATTCAGGAAAAAACGTATACGCCCTTTTTGGCCAACCAAGCAAGCTTGCAAAGGAAATCTGCACTACAATGAAGTCTCACTTCCCGCCCCCGTCAAAAGGGCCATCTGAAAAAAGTGTAAAATCCAGAAAGGCAGGACAGGCCATGGAGAACTGGGAGCCTTGTTATGCTGATGGGCGGGATGTAAATTGCCAACAGCCACTCGGGAGAAGTGTATGGTGTTTCCTGAAACATCTAAAAAACAAAGCAACAGAGCCTAGGGCAGTTCCACTTATGGTCCTGTAGCTTAGGGAAATTAAAATCAAAAAGACACAGCCACCCCAAAGTTTGGGATGGCTCTGTTTACAAGAAACTCGTTTACGGTACAAGTTCAATATCGCATAAAGCGAAAAATGGATAAAGAAGTTGTGGTACTTACATACAATGCAATATCACTCAGCAATGACATCTATGTCATCAGGCCCATAGCAGCATAATGAGTGGATTCAGGTATGATGATTCTAACTGAAATAAGTCACACAGAAAAAGAAACATCATAAGATATCACTAATACACGGAATGTAAACTTGGCTACACAGGAACTGAATTTCAAAACAGAACATGGTCCCAAATTTAGAAAACCAACTTATGCTTGCTTAAGGGGAAAGGTGAGTTGGGGTGCTGCATAAAACCAGAGATTGAAATGAGCACAGATAAAGTTCCTTAAGCCAAATATGTAATAGACAAGAGCTACTCCTTGCTCAACGAAATGGACTCAAAACCCCATATTAAACGCCTAATAATGTACCTGACTAGTAAGTATCTTAAAACCTATGGATTGCTATGTCTCTGAAAGTGAATCAATCGTGAGTACAGGGGCAAAAACGCAGCAGTGATAGGATTGGAGAGTTTTGGTGAGCAAATGAAGACCCTTTGAAGTCATATTGCATGGTACCCATTCCACGGGTCTCAACTCTCCAGGTTTAAGGGATTCTTCCTTCAGCTAAAACATGCATGTGGAACCCAGAGTATGATCAACCGTGTGATCGGGAGACGTGTTGAAATATGTCTCAGTTCTCGTCCCCTGGTACTCGGGTGCAACATTCCAGATGCTTTACTAACACTCTCCCGACTTGGAGAGTCAGTGCCTTTAACCTCCTGTTTGGCCCAGTTTGCAAATTCCGCGGAAGATGAACAGGAATAGGGAGAACCAATGAGAGACTAGCTGGAGGTGTCTGGACGGGAAAATTTAACTCTCATTTCCCACCAGGAAGAGGAATTAACCAAAGGCTCAGCGTGCCATGCCGGAACCAGATTAGGGCCTGAAGCAATCCTGCGGTGTTGCGGCCAGCTCACAAGAAAGCGAGTTGAAGAAAGGAGCTCAGGGGCACTGTAATTCACAAACCTGCAGAGTTATAAATGACAGCTATCATCCAAAAATATACTGAAGTAAGGCTGCCAAGAGGACTTGAAAGCCGGGCAGAATTGCAGGAAACCGATTTCAGGAGGTAGACTGGAATTGCATTTAAAGCATAGGAAAAGAGGCAGAAGGTCGACAATGATGCACTTGGCCAAAAAGGGCGTATGCGTTTTTTCCTGAATATATTCAGGAAAAAACGTATACGCCCTTTTTGGCCAACCAAGCAAGCTTGCAAAGGAAATCTGCACTACAATGAAGTCTCACTTCCCGCCCCCGTCAAAAGGGCCATCTGAAAAAAGTGTAAAATCCAGAAAGGCAGGACAGGCCATGGAGAACTGGGAGCCTTGTTATGCTGATGGGCGGGATGTAAATTGCCAACAGCCACTCGGGAGAAGTGTATGGTGTTTCCTGAAACATCTAAAAAACAAAGCAACAGAGCCTAGGGCAGTTCCACTTATGGTCCTGTAGCTTAGGGAAATTAAAATCAAAAAGACACAGCCACCCCAAAGTTTGGGATGGCTCTGTTTACAAGAAACTCGTTTACGGTACAAGTTCAATATCGCATAAAGCGAAAAATGGATAAAGAAGTTGTGGTACTTACATACAATGCAATATCACTCAGCAATGACATCTATGTCATCAGGCCCATAGCAGCATAATGAGTGGATTCAGGTATGATGATTCTAACTGAAATAAGTCACACAGAAAAAGAAACATCATAAGATATCACTAATACACGGAATGTAAACTTGGCTACACAGGAACTGAATTTCAAAACAGAACATGGTCCCAAATTTAGAAAACCAACTTATGCTTGCTTAAGGGGAAAGGTGAGTTGGGGTGCTGCATAAAACCAGAGATTGAAATGAGCACAGATAAAGTTCCTTAAGCCAAATATGTAATAGACAAGAGCTACTCCTTGCTCAACGAAATGGACTCAAAACCCCATATTAAACGCCTAATAATGTACCTGACTAGTAAGTATCTTAAAACCTATGGATTGCTATGTCTCTGAAAGTGAATCAATCGTGAGTACAGGGGCAAAAACGCAGCAGTGATAGGATTGAAGAGTTTTGGTGAGCAAATGAAGACCCTTTGAAGTCATATTGCATGGTACCCATTCCACGGGTCTCAACTCTCCAGGTTTAAGGGATTCTTCCTTCAGCTAAAACATGCATGTGGAACCCAGAGTATGATCAACCGTGTGATCGGGAGACGTGTTGAAATATGTCTCAGTTCTCGTCCCCTGGTACTCGGGTGCAACATTCCAGATGCTTTACTAACACTCTCCCGACTTGGAGAGTCAGTGCCTTTAACCTCCTGTTTGGCCCAGTTTGCAAATTCCGCGGAAGATGAACAGGAATAGGGAGAACCAATGAGAGACTAGCTGGAGGTGTCTGGACGGGAAAATTTAACTCTCATTTCCCACCAGGAAGAGGAATTAACCAAAGGCTCAGCGTGCCATGCCGGAACCAGATTAGGGCCTGAAGCAATCCTGCGGTGTTGCGGCCAGCTCACAAGAAAGCGAGTTGAAGAAAGGAGCTCAGGGGCACTGTAATTCACAAACCTTCAGAGTTATAAATGACAGCTATCATCCAAAAATATACTGAAGTAAGGCTGCCAAGAGGACTTGAAAGCCGGGCAGAATTGCAGGAAACCGATTTCAGGAGGTAGACTGGAATTGCATTTAAAGCATAGGAAAAGAGGCAGAACGTCGACAATGATGCACTTGGCCAAAAAGGGCGTATGCGTTTTTTCCTGAATATATTCAGGAAAAAACGCATACGCCCTTTTTGGCCAACCAAGCAAGCTTGCAAAGGAAATCTGCACTACAATGAAGTCTCACTTCCCCCCCGTCAAAAGGGCCATCTGAAAAAAGTGTAAAATCCAGAAAGGCAGGACAGGCCATGGAGAACTGGGAGCCTTGTTATGCTGATGGGCGGGATGTAACTTGCCAACAGCCACTCGGGAGAAGTGTATGGTGTTTCCTGAAACATCTAAAAAACAAAGCAACAGAGCCTAGGGCACTTCCACTTATGGTCCTATAGCTTAGGGAAATTAAAATCAAAAAGACACAGCCACCCCAAAGTTTGGGATGGCTCTGTTTACAAGAAACTCGTTTACGGTACAAGTTCAATATCGCATAAAGCGAAAAATGGATAAAGAAGTTGTGGTACTTACGTACAATGCAATATCACTCAGCAATGACATCTATGTCATCAGGCCCATAGCAGCATAATGAGTGGATTCAGGTATGATGATTCTAACTGAAATAAGTCACACAGAAAAAGAAACATCATAAGATATCACTAATACACGGAATGTAAACTTGGCTACACAGGAACTGAATTTCAAAACAGAACGTGGTCCCAAATTTAGAAAACCAACTTATGCTTGCTTAAGGGGAAAGGTGAGTTGGGGTGCTGCATAAAACCAGAGATTGAAATGAGCACAGATAAAGTTCCTTAAGCCAAATATGTAATAGACAAGAGCTACTCCTTGCTCAACGAAATGGACTCAAAACCCCATATTAAACGCCTAATAATGTACCTGACTAGTAAGTATCTTAAAACCTATGGATTGCTATGTCTCTGAAAGTGAATCAATCGTGAGTACAGGGGCAAAAACGCAGCAGTGATAGGATTGGAGAGTTTTGGTGAGCAAATGAAGACCCTTTGAAGTCATATTGCATGGTACCCATTCCACGGGTCTCAACTCTCCAGGTTTAAGGGATTCTTCCTTCAGCTAAAACATGCATGTGGAACCCAGAGTATGATCAACCGTGTGATCGGGAGACGTGTTGAAATATGTCTCAGTTCTCGTCCCCTGGTACTCGGGTGCAACATTCCAGATGCTTTACTAACACTCTCCCGACTTGGAGAGTCAGTGCCTTTAACCTCCTGTTTGGCCCAGTTTGCAAATTCCGCGGAAGATGAACAGGAATAGGGAGAACCAATGAGAGACTAGCTGGAGGTGTCTGGACGGGAAAATTTAACTCTCATTTCCCACCAGGAAGAGGAATTAACCAAAGGCTCAGCGTGCCATGCCGGAACCAGATTAGGGCCTGAAGCAATCCTGCGGTGTTGCGGCCAGCTCACAAGAAAGCGAGTTGAAGAAAGGAGCTCAGGGGCACTGTAATTCACAAACCTGCAGAGTTATAAATGACAGCTATCATCCAAAAATATACTGAAGTAAGGCTGCCAAGAGGACTTGAAAGCCGGGCAGAATTGCAGGAAACCGATTTCAGGAGGTAGACTGGAATTGCATTTAAAGCATAGGAAAAGAGGCAGAAGGTCGACAATGATGCACTTGGCCAAAAAGGGCGTATGCGTTTTTTCCTGAATATATTCAGGAAAAAACGTATACGCCCTTTTTGGCCAACCAAGCAAGCTTGCAAAGGAAATCTGCACTACAATGAAGTCTCACTTCCCCCCCCCCTCAAAAGGGCCATCTGAAAAAAGTGTAAAATCCAGAAAGGCAGGACAGGCCATGGAGAACTGGGAGCCTTGTTATGCTGATGGGCGGGATGTAAATTGCCAACAGCCACTGGGGAGAAGTGTATGGTGTTTCCTGAAACATCTAAAAAACAAAGCAACAGAGCCTAGGGCAGTTCCACTTATGGTCCTGTAGCTTAGGGAAATTAAAATCAAAAAGACACAGCCACCCCAAAGTTTGGGATGGCTCTGTTTACAAGAAACTCGTTTACGGTACAAGTTCAATATCGCATAAAGCGAAAAATGGATAAAGAAGTTGTGGTACTTACATACAATGCAATATCACTCAGCAATGACATCTATGTCATCAGGCCCATAGCAGCATAATGAGTGGATTCAGGTATGATGATTCTAACTGAAATAAGTCACACAGAAAAAGAAACATCATAAGATATCACTAATACACGGAATGTAAACTTGGCTACACAGGAACTGAATTTCAAAACAGAACATGGTCCCAAATTTAGAAAACCAACTTATGCTTGCTTAAGGGGAAAGGTGAGTTGGGGTGCTGCATAAAACCAGAGATTGAAATGAGCACAGATAAAGTTCCTTAAGCCAAATATGTAATAGACAAGAGCTACTCCTTGCTCAACGAAATGGACTCAAAACCCCATATTAAACGCCTAATAATGTACCTGACTAGTAAGTATCTTAAAACCTATGGATTGCTATGTCTCTGAAAGTGAATCAATCGTGAGTACAGGGGCAAAAACGCAGCAGTGATAGGATTGAAGAGTTTTGGTGAGCAAATGAAGACCCTTTGAAGTCATATTGCATGGTACCCATTCCACGGGTCTCAACTCTCCAGGTTTAAGGGATTCTTCCTTCAGCTAAAACATGCATGTGGAACCCAGAGTATGATCAACCGTGTGATCGGGAGACGTGTTGAAATATGTCTCAGTTCTCGTCCCCTGGTACTCGGGTGCAACATTCCAGATGCTTTACTAACACTCTCCCGACTTGGAGAGTCAGTGCCTTTAACCTCCTGTTTGGCCCAGTTTGCAAATTCCGCGGAAGATGAACAGGAATAGGGAGAACCAATGAGAGACTAGCTGGAGGTGTCTGGACGGGAAAATTTAACTCTCATTTCCCACCAGGAAGAGGAATTAACCAAAGGCTCAGCGTGCCATGCCGGAACCAGATTAGGGCCTGAAGCAATCCTGCGGTGTTGCGGCCAGCTCACAAGAAAGCGAGTTGAAGAAAGGAGCTCAGGGGCACTGTAATTCACAAACCTTCAGAGTTATAAATGACAGCTATCATCCAAAAATATACTGAAGTAAGGCTGCCAAGAGGACTTGAAAGCCGGGCAGAATTGCAGGAAACCGATTTCAGGAGGTAGACTGGAATTGCATTTAAAGCATAGGAAAAGAGGCAGAACGTCGACAATGATGCACTTGGCCAAAAAGGGCGTATGCGTTTTTTCCTGAATATATTCAGGAAAAAACGCATACGCCCTTTTTGGCCAACCAAGCAAGCTTGCAAAGGAAATCTGCACTACAATGAAGTCTCACTTCCCCCCCGTCAAAAGGGCCATCTGAAAAAAGTGTAAAATCCAGAAAGGCAGGACAGGCCATGGAGAACTGGGAGCCTTGTTATGCTGATGGGCGGGATGTAACTTGCCAACAGCCACTCGGGAGAAGTGTATGGTGTTTCCTGAAACATCTAAAAAACAAAGCAACAGAGCCTAGGGCACTTCCACTTATGGTCCTATAGCTTAGGGAAATTAAAATCAAAAAGACACAGCCACCCCAAAGTTTGGGATGGCTCTGTTTACAAGAAACTCGTTTACGGTACAAGTTCAATATCGCATAAAGCGAAAAATGGATAAAGAAGTTGTGGTACTTACGTACAATGCAATATCACTCAGCAATGACATCTATGTCATCAAGCCCATAGCAGCATAATGAGTGGATTCAGGTATGATGATTCTAACTGAAATAAGTCACACAGAAAAAGAAACATCATAAGATATCACTAATACACGGAATGTAAACTTGGCTACACAGGAACTGAATTTCAAAACAGAACATGGTCCCAAATTTAGAAAACCAACTTATGCTTGCTTAAGGGGAAAGGTGAGTTGGGGTGCTGCATAAAACCAGAGATTGAAATGAGCACAGATAAAGTTCCTTAAGCCAAATATGTAATAGACAAGAGCTACTCCTTGCTCAACGAAATGGACTCAAAACCCCATATTAAACGCCTAATAATGTACCTGACTAGTAAGTATCTTAAAACCTATGGATTGCTATGTCTCTGAAAGTGAATCAATCGTGAGTACAGGGGCAAAAACGCAGCAGTGATAGGATTGAAGAGTTTTGGTGAGCAAATGAAGACCCTTTGAAGTCATATTGCATGGTACCCATTCCACGGGTCTCAACTCTCCAGGTTTAAGGGATTCTTCCTTCAGCTAAAACATGCATGTGGAACCCAGAGTATGATCAACCGTGTGATCGGGAGACGTGTTGAAATATGTCTCAGTTCTCGTCCCCTGGTACTCGGGTGCAACATTCCAGATGCTTTACTAACACTCTCCCGACTTGGAGAGTCAGTGCCTTTAACCTCCTGTTTGGCCCAGTTTGCAAATTCCGCGGAAGATGAACAGGAATAGGGAGAACCAATGAGAGACTAGCTGGAGGTGTCTGGACGGGAAAATTTAACTCTCATTTCCCACCAGGAAGAGGAATTAACCAAAGGCTCAGCGTGCCATGCCGGAACCAGATTAGGGCCTGAAGCAATCCTGCGGTGTTGCGGCCAGCTCACAAGAAAGCGAGTTGAAGAAAGGAGCTCAGGGGCACTGTAATTCACAAACCTTCAGAGTTATAAATGACAGCTATCATCCAAAAATATACTGAAGTAAGGCTGCCAAGAGGACTTGAAAGCCGGGCAGAATTGCAGGAAACCGATTTCAGGAGGTAGACTGGAATTGCATTTAAAGCATAGGAAAAGAGGCAGAACGTCGACAATGATGCACTTGGCCAAAAAGGGCGTATGCGTTTTTTCCTGAATATATTCAGGAAAAAACGCATACGCCCTTTTTGGCCAACCAAGCAAGCTTGCAAAGGAAATCTGCACTACAATGAAGTCTCACTTCCCCCCCGTCAAAAGGGCCATCTGAAAAAAGTGTAAAATCCAGAAAGGCAGGACAGGCCATGGAGAACTGGGAGCCTTGTTATGCTGATGGGCGGGATGTAACTTGCCAACAGCCACTCGGGAGAAGTGTATGGTGTTTCCTGAAACATCTAAAAAACAAAGCAACAGAGCCTAGGGCACTTCCACTTATGGTCCTATAGCTTAGGGAAATTAAAATCAAAAAGACACAGCCACCCCAAAGTTTGGGATGGCTCTGTTTACAAGAAACTCGTTTACGGTACAAGTTCAATATCGCATAAAGCGAAAAATGGATAAAGAAGTTGTGGTACTTACGTACAATGCAATATCACTCAGCAATGACATCTATGTCATCAAGCCCATAGCAGTATAATGAGTGGATTCAGGTATGATGATTCTAACTGAAATAAGTCACACAGAAAAAGAAACATCATAAGATATCACTAATACACGGAATGTAAACTTGGCTACACAGGAACTGAATTTCAAAACAGAACATGGTCCCAAATTTAGAAAACCAACTTATGCTTGCTTAAGGGGAAAGGTGAGTTGGGGTGCTGCATAAAACCAGAGATTGAAATGAACACAGATAAAGTTCCTTAAGCCAAATATGTAATAGACAAGAGCTACTCCTTGCTCAACGAAATGGACTCAAAACCCCATATTAAACGCCTAATAATGTACCTGACTAGTAAGTATCTTAAAACCTATGGATTGCTATGTCTCTGAAAGTGAATCAATCGTGAGTACAGGGGCAAAAACGCAGCAGTGATAGGATTGGAGAGTTTTGGTGAGCAAATGAAGACCCTTTGAAGTCATATTGCATGGTACCCATTCCACGGGTCTCAACTCTCCAGGTTTAAGGGATTCTTCCTTCAGCTAAAACATGCATGTGGAACCCAGAGTATGATCAACCGTGTGATCGGGAGACGTGTTGAAATATGTCTCAGTTCTCGTCCCCTGGTACTCGGGTGCAACATTCCAGATGCTTTACTAACACTCTCCCGACTTGGAGAGTCAGTGCCTTTAACCTCCTGTTTGGCCCAGTTTGCAAATTCCGCGGAAGATGAACAGGAATAGGGAGAACCAATGAGAGACTAGCTGGAGGTGTCTGGACGGGAAAATTTAACTCTCATTTCCCACCAGGAAGAGCAATTAAGCAAAGGCTCAGCGTGCCATGCCGGAACCAGATTAGGGCCTGAAGCAATCCTGCGGTGTTGCGGCCAGCTCACAAGAAAGCGAGTTGAAGAAAGGAGCTCAGGGGCACTGTAATTCACAAACCTGCAGAGTTATAAATGACAGCTATCATCCAAAAATATACTGAAGTAAGGCTGCCAAGAGGACTTGAAAGCCGGGCAGAATTGCAGGAAACCGATTTCAGGAGGTAGACTGGAATTGCATTTAAAGCATAGGAAAAGAGGCAGAAGGTCGACAATGATGCACTTGGCCAAAAAGGGCGTATGCGTTTTTTCCTGAATATATTCAGGAAAAAACGCATACGCCCTTTTTGTTCAACCAAGCAAGCTTGCAAAGGAAATCTGCACTACAATGAAGTCTCACTTCCCCCCTGTCAAAAGGGCCATCTGAAAAAAGTGTAAAATCCAGAAAGGCAGGACAGGCCATGGAGAACTGGGAGCCTTGTTATGCTGATGGGCGGGATGTAAATTGCCAACAGCCACTCGGGAGAAGTGTATGGTGTTTCCTGAAACATCTAAAAAACAAAGCAACAGATCCTAGGGCACTTCCACTTATGGTCCTATAGCTTAGGGAAATTAAAATCAAAAAGACACAGCCACCCCAAAGTTTGGGATGGCTCTGTTTACAAGAAACTCGTTTATGGTACAAGTTCAATATCGCATAAAGCGAAAAATGGATAAAGAAGTTGTGGTACTTACGTACAATGCAATATCACTCAGCAATGACATCTATGTCATCAGGCCCATAGCAGCATAATGAGTGGATTCAGGTATGATGATTCTAACTGAAATAAGTCACACAGAAAAAGAAACATCATAAGATATCACTAATACACGGAATGTAAACTTGGCTACACAGGCACTGAATTACAAAACAGAACGTGGTCCCAAATTTAGAAAACCAACTTATGCTTGCTTAAGGGGAAAGGTGAGTTGGGGTGCTGCATAAAACCAGAGATTGAAATGAGCACAGATAAAGTTCCTTAAGCCAAATATGTAATAGACAAGAGCTACTCCTTGCTCAATGAAATGGACTCAAAACCCCATATTAAACGCCTAATAATGTACCTGACTAGTAAGTATCTTAAAACCTATGGATTGCTATGTCTCTGAAAGTGAATCAATCGTGAGTACAGGGGCAAAAACGCAGCAGTGATAGGATTGGAGAGTTTTGGTGAGCAAATGAAGACCCTTTGAAGTCATATTGCATGGTACCCATTCCACGGGTCTCAACTCTCCAGGTTTAAGGGATTCTTCCTTCAGCTAAAACATGCATGTGGAACCCAGAGTATGATCAACCGTGTGATCGGGAGACGTGTTGAAATATGTCTCAGTTCTCGTCCCCTGGTACTCGGGTGCAACATTCCAGATGCTTTACTAACACTCTCCCGACTTGGAGAGTCAGTGCCTTTAACCTCCTGTTTGGCCCAGTTTGCAAATTCCGCGGAAGATGAACAGGAATAGGGAGAACCAATGAGAGACTAGCTGGAGGTGTCTGGACGGGAAAATTTAACTCTCATTTCCCACCAGGAAGAGGAATTAACCAAAGGCTCAGCGTGCCATGCCGGAACCAGATTAGGGCCTGAAGCAATCCTGCGGTGTTGCGGCCAGCTCACAAGAAAGCGAGTTGAAGAAAGGAGCTCAGGGGCACTGTAATTCACAAACCTGCAGAGTTATAAATGACAGCTATCATCCAAAAATATACTGAAGTAAGGCTGCCAAGAGGACTTGAAAGCCGGGCAGAATTGCAGGAAACCGATTTCAGGAGGTAGACTGGAATTGCATTTAAAGCATAGGAAAAGAGGCAGAAGGTCGACAATGATGCACTTGGCCAAAAAGGGCGTATGCGTTTTTTCCTGAATATATTCAGGAAAAAACGTATACGCCCTTTTTGGCCAACCAAGCAAGCTTGCAAAGGAAATCTGCACTACAATGAAGTCTCACTTCCCCCCCCCCCGTCAAAAGGGCCATCTAAAAAAGTGTAAAATCCAGAAAGGCAGGACAGGCCATGGAGAACTGGGAGCCTTGTTATGCTGATGGGCGGGATGTAAATTGCCAACAGCCACTGGGGAGAAGTGTATGGTGTTTCCTGAAACATCTAAAAAACAAAGCAACAGAGCCTAGGGCAGTTCCACTTATGGTCCTGTAGCTTAGGGAAATTAAAATCAAAAAGACACAGCCACCCCAAAGTTTGGGATGGCTCTGTTTACAAGAAACTCGTTTACGGTACAAGTTCAATATCGCATAAAGCGAAAAATGGATAAAGAAGTTGTGGTACTTACATACAATGCAATATCACTCAGCAATGACATCTATGTCATCAGGCCCATAGCAGCATAATGAGTGGATTCAGGTATGATGATTCTAACTGAAATAAGTCACACAGAAAAAGAAACATCATAAGATATCACTAATACACGGAATGTAAACTTGGCTACACAGGAACTGAATTTCAAAACAGAACATGGTCCCAAATTTAGAAAACCAACTTATGCTTGCTTAAGGGGAAAGGTGAGTTGGGGTGTTGCATAAAACCAGAGATTGAAATGAGCACAGATAAAGTTCCTTAAGCCAAATATGTAATAGACAAGAGCTACTCCTTGCTCAACGAAATGGACTCAAAACCCCATATTAAACGCCTAATAATGTACCTGACTAGTAAGTATCTTAAAACCTATGGATTGCTATGTCTCTGAAAGTGAATCAATCGTGAGTACAGGGGCAAAAACGCAGCAGTGATAGGATTGAAGAGTTTTGGTGAGCAAATGAAGACCCTTTGAAGTCATATTGCATGGTACCCATTCCACGGGTCTCAACTCTCCAGGTTTAAGGGATTCTTCCTTCAGCTAAAACATGCATGTGGAACCCAGAGTATGATCAACCGTGTGATCGGGAGACGTGTTGAAATATGTCTCAGTTCTCGTCCCCTGGTACTCGGGTGCAACATTCCAGATGCTTTACTAACACTCTCCCGACTTGGAGAGTCAGTGCCTTTAACCTCCTGTTTGGCCCAGTTTGCAAATTCCGCGGAAGATGAACAGGAATAGGGAGAACCAATGAGAGACTAGCTGGAGGTGTCTGGACGGGAAAATTTAACTCTCATTTCCCACCAGGAAGAGGAATTAACCAAAGGCTCAGCGTGCCATGCCGGAACCAGATTAGGGCCTGAAGCAATCCTGCGGTGTTGCGGCCAGCTCACAAGAAAGCGAGTTGAAGAAAGGAGCTCAGGGGCACTGTAATTCACAAACCTTCAGAGTTATAAATGACAGCTATCATCCAAAAATATACTGAAGTAAGGCTGCCAAGAGGACTTGAAAGCCGGGCAGAATTGCAGGAAACCGATTTCAGGAGGTAGACTGGAATTGCATTTAAAGCATAGGAAAAGAGGCAGAACGTCGACAATGATGCACTTGGCCAAAAAGGGCGTATGCGTTTTTTCCTGAATATATTCAGGAAAAAACGCATACGCCCTTTTTGGCCAACCAAGCAAGCTTGCAAAGGAAATCTGCACTACAATGAAGTCTCACTTCCCCCCCGTCAAAAGGGCCATCTGAAAAAAGTGTAAAATCCAGAAAGGCAGGACAGGCCATGGAGAACTGGGAGCCTTGTTATGCTGATGGGCGGGATGTAACTTGCCAACAGCCACTCGGGAGAAGTGTATGGTGTTTCCTGAAACATCTAAAAAACAAAGCAACAGAGCCTAGGGCACTTCCACTTATGGTCCTATAGCTTAGGGAAATTAAAATCAAAAAGACACAGCCACCCCAAAGTTTGGGATGGCTCTGTTTACAAGAAACTCGTTTAGGGTACAACTTCAATATCGCATAAAGCGAAAAATGGATAAAGAAGTTGTGGTACTTACGTACAATGCAATATCACTCAGCAATGACATCTATGTCATCAAGCCCATAGCAGCATAATGAGTGGATTCAGGTATGATGATTCTAACTGAAATAAGTCACACAGAAAAAGAAACATCATAAGATATCACTAATACACGGAATGTAAACTTGGCTACACAGGAACTGAATTTCAAAACAGAACATGGTCCCAAATTTAGAAAACCAACTTATGCTTGCTTAAGGGGAAAGGTGAGTTGGGGTGCTGCATAAAACCAGAGATTGAAATGAGCACAGATAAAGTTCCTTAAGCCAAATATGTAATAGACAAGAGCTACTCCTTGCTCAACGAAATGGACTCAAAACCCCATATTAAACGCCTAATAATGTACCTGACTAGTAAGTATCTTAAAACCTATGGATTGCTATGTCTCTGAAAGTGAATCAATCGTGAGTACAGGGGCAAAAACGCAGCAGTGATAGGATTGGAGAGTTTTGGTGAGCAAATGAAGACCCTTTGAAGTCATATTGCATGGTACCCATTCCACGGGTCTCAACTCTCCAGGTTTAAGGGATTCTTCCTTCAGCTAAAACATGCATGTGGAACCCAGAGTATGATCAACCGTGTGATCGGGAGACGTGTTGAAATATGTCTCAGTTCTCGTCCCCTGGTACTCGGGTGCAACATTCCAGATGCTTTACTAACACTCTCCCGACTTGGAGAGTCAGTGCCTTTAACCTCCTGTTTGGCCCAGTTTGCAAATTCCGCGGAAGATGAACAGGAATAGGGAGAACCAATGAGAGACTAGCTGGAGGTGTCTGGACGGGAAAATTTAACTCTCATTTCCCACCAGGAAGAGGAATTAACCAAAGGCTCAGCGTGCCATGCCGGAACCAGATTAGGGCCTGAAGCAATCCTGCGGTGTTGCGGCCAGCTCACAAGAAAGCGAGTTGAAGAAAGGAGCTCAGGGGCACTGTAATTCACAAACCTTCAGAGTTATAAATGACAGCTATCATCCAAAAATATACTGAAGTAAGGCTGCCAAGAGGACTTGAAAGCCGGGCAGAATTGCAGGAAACCGATTTCAGGAGGTAGACTGGAATTGCATTTAAAGCATAGGAAAAGAGGCAGAACGTCGACAATGATGCACTTGGCCAAAAAGGGCGTATGCGTTTTTTCCTGAATATATTCAGGAAAAAACGCATACGCCCTTTTTGGCCAACCAAGCAAGCTTGCAAAGGAAATCTGCACTACAATGAAGTCTCACTTCCCCCCCGTCAAAAGGGCCATCTGAAAAAAGTGTAAAATCCAGAAAGGCAGGACAGGCCATGGAGAACTGGGAGCCTTGTTATGCTGATGGGCGGGATGTAACTTGCCAACAGCCACTCGGGAGAAGTGTATGGTGTTTCCTGAAACATCTAAAAAACAAAGCAACAGAGCCTAGGGCACTTCCACTTATGGTCCTATAGCTTAGGGAAATTAAAATCAAAAAGACACAGCCACCCCAAAGTTTGGGATGGCTCTGTTTACAAGAAACTCGTTTACGGTACAAGTTCAATATCGCATAAAGCGAAAAATGGATAAAGAAGTTGTGGTACTTACGTACAATGCAATATCACTCAGCAATGACATCTATGTCATCAAGCCCATAGCAGCATAATGAGTGGATTCAGGTATGATGATTCTAACTGAAATAAGTCACACAGAAAAAGAAACATCATAAGATATCACTAATACACGGAATGTAAACTTGGCTACACAGGAACTGAATTTCAAACAGAACATGGTCCCAAATTTAGAAAACCAACTTATGCTTGCTTAAGGGGAAAGGTGAGTTGGGGTGCTGCATAAAACCAGAGATTGAAATGAGCACAGATAAAGTTCCTTAAGCCAAATATGTAATAGACAAGAGCTACTCCTTGCTCAACGAAATGGACTCAAAACCCCATATTAAACGCCTAATAATGTACCTGACTAGTAAGTATCTTAAAACCTATGGATTGCTATGTCTCTGAAAGTGAATCAATCGTGAGTACAGGGGCAAAAACGCAGCAGTGATAGGATTGGAGAGTTTTGGTGAGCAAATGAAGACCCTTTGAAGTCATATTGCATGGTACCCATTCCACGGGTCTCAACTCTCCAGGTTTAAGGGATTCTTCCTTCAGCTAAAACATGCATGTGGAACCCAGAGTATGATCAACCGTGTGATCGGGAGACGTGTTGAAATATGTCTCAGTTCTCGTCCCCTGGTACTCGGGTGCAACATTCCAGATGCTTTACTAACACTCTCCCGACTTGGAGAGTCAGTGCCTTTAACCTCCTGTTTGGCCCGGTTTGCAAATTCCGCGGAAGATGAACAGGAATAGGGAGAACCAATGAGAGACTAGCTGGAGGTGTCTGGACGGGAAAATTTAACTCTCATTTCCCACCAGGAAGAGGAATTAACCAAAGGCTCAGCGTGCCATGCCGGAACCAGATTAGGGCCTGAAGCAATCCTGCGGTGTTGCGGCCAGCTCACAAGAAAGCGAGTTGAAGAAAGGAGCTCAGGGGCACTGTAATTCACAAACCTGCAGAGTTATAAATGACAGCTATCATCCAAAAATATACTGAAGTAAGGCTGCCAAGAGGACTTGAAAGCCGGGCAGAATTGCAGGAAACCGATTTCAGGAGGTAGACTGGAATTGCATTTAAAGCATAGGAAAAGAGGCAGAAGGTCGACAATGATGCACTTGGCCAAAAAGGGCGTATGCGTTTTTTCCTGAATATATTCAGGAAAAAACGCATACGCCCTTTTTGGCCAACCAAGCAAGCTTGCAAAGGAAATCTGCACTACAATGAAGTCTCACTCCCCCACCCCCGTCAAAAGGGCCATCTGAAAAAAGTGTAAAATCCAGAAAGGCAGGACAGGCCATGGAGAACTGGGAGCCTTGTTATGCTGATGGGCGGGATGTAACTTGCCAACAGCCACTCGGGAGAAGTGTATGGTGTTTCCTGAAACATCTAAAAAACAAAGCAACAGAGCCTAGGGCACTTCCACTTATGGTCCTATAGCTTAGGGAAATTAAAATCAAAAAGACACAGCCACCCCAAAGTTTGGGATGGCTCTGTTTACAAGAAACTCGTTTACGGTACAAGTTCAATATCGCATAAAGCGAAAAATGGATAAAGAAGTTGTGGTACTTACGTACAATGCAATATCACTCAGCAATGACATCTATGTCATCAGGCCCATAGCAGCATAATGAGTGGATTCAGGTATGATGATTCTAACTGAAATAAGTCACACAGAAAAAGAAACTTCATAAGATATCACTAATACACGGAATGTAAACTTGGCTACACAGGAACTGAATTTCAAAACAGAACATGGTCCCAAATTTAGAAAACCAACTTATGCTTGCTTAAGGGGAAAGGTGAGTTGGGGTGCTGCATAAAACCAGAGATTGAAATGAGCACAGATAAAGTTCCTTAAGCCAAATATGTAATAGACAAGAGCTACTCCTTGCTCAACGAAATGGACTCAAAACCCCATATTAAACGCCTAATAATGTACCTGACTACTAAGTATCTTAAAACCTATGGATTGCTATGTCTCTGAAAGTGAATCAATCGTGAGTACAGGGGCAAAAAACGCAGCAGTGATAGGATTGGAGAGTTTTGGTGAGCAAATGAAGACCCTTTGAAGTCATATTGCATGGTACCCATTCCACGGGTCTCAACTCTCCAGGTTTAAGGGATTCTTCCTTCAGCTAAAACATGCATGTGGAACCCAGAGTATGATCAACCGTGTGATCGGGAGACGTGTTGAAATATGTCTCAGTTCTCGTCCCCTGGTACTCGGGTGCAACATTCCAGATGCTTTACTAACACTCTCCCGACTTGGAGAGTCAGTGCCTTTAACCTCCTGTTTGGCCCAGTTTGCAAATTCCGCGGAAGATGAACAGGAATAGGGAGAACCAATGAGAGACTAGCTGGAGGTGTCTGGACGGGAAAATTTAACTCTCATTTCCCACCAGGAAGAGGAATTAACCAAAGGCTCAGCGTGCCATGCCGGAACCAGATTAGGGCCTGAAGCAATCCTGCGGTGTTGCGGCCAGCTCACAAGAAAGCGAGTTGAAGAAAGGAGCTCAGGGGCACTGTAATTCACAAACCTGCAGAGTTATAAATGACAGCTATCATCCAAAAATATACTGAAGTAAGGCTGCCAAGAGGACTTGAAAGCCGGGCAGAATTGCAGGAAACCGATTTCAGGAGGTAGACTGGAATTGCATTTAAAGCATAGGAAAAGAGGCAGAAGGTCGACAATGATGCACTTGGCCAAAAAGGGCGTATGCGTTTTTTCCTGAATATATTCAGGAAAAAACGCATACGCCCTTTTTGGCCAACCAAGCAAGCTTGCAAAGGAAATCTGCACTACAATGAAGTCTCACTTCCCCCCTGTCAAAAGGGCCATCTGAAAAATGTGTAAAATCCAGAAAGGCAGGACAGGCCATGGAGAACTGGGAGCCTTGTTATGCTGATGGGCGGGATGTAACTTGCCAACAGCCACTCGGGAGAAGTGTATGGTGTTTCCTGAAACATCTAAAAAACAAAGCAACAGAGCCTAGGGCACTTCCACTTATGGTCCTATAGCTTAGGGAAATTAAAATCAAAAAGACACAGCCACCCCAAAGTTTGGGATGGCTCTGTTTACAAGAAACTCGTTTACGGTACAAGTTCAATATCGCATAAAGCGAAAAATGGATAAAGAAGTTGTGGTACTTACGTACAATGCAATATCACTCAGCAATGACATCTATGTCATCAGGCCCATAGCAGCATAATGAGTGGATTCAGGTATGATGATTCTAACTGAAATAAGTCACACAGAAAAAGAAACATCATAAGATATCACTAATACACGGAATGTAAACTTGGCTACACAGGAACTGGATTTCAAAACAGAACGTGGTCCCAAATTTAGAAAACCAACTTATGTTTGCTTAAGGGGAAAGGTGAGTTGGGGTGCTGCATAAAACCAGAGATTGAAATGAGCACAGATAAAGTTCCTTAAGCCAAATATGTAATAGACAAGAGCTACTCCTTGCTCAACGAAATGGACTCAAAACCCCATATTAAACGCCTAATAATGTACCTGACTAGTAAGTATCTTAAAACCTATGGATTGCTATGTCTCTGAAAGTGAATCAATCGTGAGTACAGGGGCAAAAACGCAGCAGTGATAGGATTGGAGAGTTTTGGTGAGCAAATGAAGACCCTTTGAAGTCATATTGCATGGTACCCATTCCACGGGTCTCAACTCTCCAGGTTTAAGGGATTCTTCCTTCAGCTAAAACATGCATGTGGAACCCAGAGTATGATCAACCGTGTGATCGGGAGACGTGTTGAAATATGTCTCAGTTCTCGTCCCCTGGTACTCGGGTGCAACATTCCAGATGCTTTACTAACACTCTCCCGACTTGGAGAGTCAGTGCCTTTAACCTCCTCTTTGGCCCAGTTTGCAAATTCCACGGAAGATGAACAGGAATAGGGAGAACCAATGAGAGACTAGCTGGAGGTGTCTGGACGGGAAAATTTAACTCTCATTTCCCACCAGGAAGAGGAATTAACCAAAGGCTCAGCGTGCCATGCCGGAACCAGATTAGGGCCTGAAGCAATCCTGCGGTGTTGCGGCCAGCTCACAAGAAAGCGAGTTGAAGAAAGGAGCTCAGGGGCACTGTAATTCACAAACCTGCAGAGTTATAAATGACAGCTATCATCCAAAAATATACTGAAGTAAGGCTGCCAAGAGGACTTGAAAGCCGGGCAGAATTGCAGGAAACCGATTTCAGGAGGTAGACTGGAATTGCATTTAAAGCATAGGAAAAGAGGCAGAACGTCGACAATGATGCACTTGGCCAAAAAGGGCGTATGCGTTTTTTCCTGAATATATTCAGGAAAAAACGCATACGCCCTTTTTGGCCAACCAAGCAAGCTTGCAAAGGAAATCTGCACTACAATGAAGTCTCACTTCCCCCCCGTCAAAAGGGCCATCTGAAAAAAGTGTAAAATCCAGAAAGGCAGGACAGGCCATGGAGAACTGGGAGCCTTGTTATGCTGATGGGCGGGATGTAACTTGCCAACAGCCACTCGGGAGAAGTGTATGGTGTTTCCTGAAACATCTAAAAAACAAAGCAACAGAGCCTAGGGCACTTCCACTTATGGTCCTATAGCTTAGGGAAATTAAAATCAAAAAGACACAGCCACCCCAAAGTTTGGGATGGCTCTGTTTACAAGAAACTCGTTTACGGTACA
Organism: Orcinus orca; assembly: GCF_937001465.1. Lineage (NCBI taxonomy): Eukaryota > Metazoa > Chordata > Mammalia > Artiodactyla > Delphinidae > Orcinus > Orcinus orca. Next base: position 282,363 of record NW_026043942.1, on the reverse strand, counting down.
AGTTCAATATCGCATAAAGCGAAAAATGGATAAAGAAGTTGTGGTACTTACGTACAATGCAATATCACTCAGCAATGACATCTATGTCATCAGGCCCATAGCAGCATAATGAGTGGATTCAGGTATGATGATTCTAACTGAAATAAGTCACACAGAAAAAGAAACATCATAAGATATCACTAATACACGGAATGTAAACTTGGCTACACAGGAACTGGATTTCAAAACAGAACATGGTCCCAAATTTAGAAAACCAACTTATGCTTGCTTAAGGGGAAAGGTGAGTTGGGGTGCTGCATAAAACCAGAGATTGAAATGAGCACAGATAAAGTTCCTTAAGCCAAATATGTAATAGACAAGAGCTACTCCTTGCTCAACGAAATGGACTCAAAACCCCATATTAAACGCCTAATAATGTACCTGACTAGTAAGTATCTTAAAACCTATGGATTGCTATGTCTCTGAAAGTGAATCAATCGTGAGTACAGGGGCAAAAACGCAGCAGTGATAGGATTGGAGAGTTTTGGTGAGCAAATGAAGACCCTTTGAAGTCATATTGCATGGTACCCATTCCACGGGTCTCAACTCTCCAGGTTTAAGGGATTCTTCCTTCAGCTAAAACATGCATGTGGAACCCAGAGTATGATCAACCGTGTGATCGGGAGACGTGTTGAAATATGTCTCAGTTCTCGTCCCCTGGTACTCGGGTGCAACATTCCAGATGCTTTACTAACACTCTCCCGACTTGGAGAGTCAGTGCCTTTAACCTCCTGTTTGGCCCAGTTTGCAAATTCCACGGAAGATGAACAGGAATAGGGAGAACCAATGAGAGACTAGCTGGAGGTGTCTGGACGGGAAAATTTAACTCTCATTTCCCACCAGGAAGAGGAATTAACCAAAGGCTCAGCGTGCCATGCCGGAACCAGATTAGGGCCTGAAGCAATCCTGCGGTGTTGCGGCCAGCTCACAAGAAAGCGAGTTGAAGAAAGGAGCTCAGGGGCACTGTAATTCACAAACCTGCAGAGTTATAAATGACAGCTATCATCCAAAAATATACTGAAGTAAGGCTGCCAAGAGGACTTGAAAGCCAGGCAGAATTGCAGGAAACCGATTTCAGGAGGTAGACTGGAATTGCATTTAAAGCATAGGAAAAGAGGCAGAAGGTCGACAATGATGCACTTGGCCAAAAAGGGCGTATGCGTTTTTTCCTGAATATATTCAGGAAAAAACGCATACGCCCTTTTTGGCCAACCAAGCAAGCTTGCAAAGGAAATCTGCACTACAATGAAGTCTCACTTCCCCCCCGTCAAAAGGGCCATCTGAAAAAAGTGTAAAATCCAGAAAGGCAGGACAGGCCATGGAGAACTGGGAGCCTTGTTATGCTGATGGGCGGGATGTAAATTGCCAACAGCCACTCGGGAGAAGTGTATGGTGTTTCCTGAAACATCTAAAAAACAAAGCAACAGAGCCTAGGGCACTTCCACTTATGGTCCTATAGCTTAGGGAAATTAAAATCAAAAAGACACAGCCACCCCAAAGTTTGGGATGGCTCTGTTTACAAGAAACTCGTTTACGGTACAAGTTCAATATCGCATAAAGCGAAAAATGGATAAAGAAGTTGTGGTAATTACGTACAATGCAATATCACTCAGCAATGACATCTATGTCATCAGGCCCATAGCAGCATAATGAGTGGATTCAGGTATGATGATTCTAACTGAAATAAGTCACACAGAAAAAGAAACATCATAAGATATCACTAATACACGGAATGTAAACTTGGCTACACAGGAACTGAATTTCAAAACAGAACATGGTCCCAAATTTAGAAAATCAACTTATGCTTGCTTAAGGGGAAAGGTGAGTTGGGGTGCTGCATAAAACCAGAGATTGAAATGAGCACAGATAAAGTTCCTTAAGCCAAATATGTAATAGACAAGAGCTACTCCTTGCTCAACGAAATGGACTCAAAACCCCATATTAAACGCCTAATAATGTACCTGACTAGTAAGTATCTTAAAACCTATGGATTGCTATGTCTCTGAAAGTGAATCAATCGTGAGTACAGGGGCAAAAACGCAGCAGTGATAGGATTGGAGAGTTTTGGTGAGCAAATGAAGACCCTTTGAAGTCATATTGCATGGTACCCATTCCACGGGTCTCAACTCTCCAGGTTTAAGGGATTCTTCCTTCAGCTAAAACATGCATGTGGAACCCAGAGTATGATCAACCGTGTGATCGGGAGACGTGTTGAAATATGTCTCAGTTCTCGTCCCCTGGTACTCGGGTGCAACATTCCAGATGCTTTACTAACACTCTCCCGACTTGGAGAGTCAGTGCCTTTAACCTCCTGTTTGGCCCAGTTTGCAAATTCCGCGGAAGATGAACAGGAATAGGGAGAACCAATGAGAGACTAGCTGGAGGTGTCTGGACGGGAAAATTTAACTCTCATTTCCCACCAGGAAGAGGAATTAACCAAAGGCTCAGCGTGCCATGCCGGAACCAGATTAGGGCCTGAAGCAATCCTGCGGTGTTGCGGCCAGCTCACAAGAAAGCGAGTTGAAGAAAGGAGCTCAGGGGCACTGTAATTCACAAACCTGCAGAGTTATAAATGACAGCTATCATCCAAAAATATACTGAAGTAAGGCTGCCAAGAGGACTTGAAAGCCGGGCAGAATTGCAGGAAACCGATTTCAGGAGGTAGACTGGAATTGCATTTAAAGCATATGAAAAGAGGCAGAAGGTCGACAATGATGCACTTGGCCAAAAAGGGCGTATGCGTTTTTTCCTGAATATATTCAGGAAAAAACGCATACGCCCTTTTTGGCCAACCAAGCAAGCTTGCAAAGGAAATCTGCACTACAATGAAGTCTCACTTCCCCCCCGTCAAAAGGGCCATCTGAAAAAAGTGTAAAATCCAGAAAGGCAGGACAGGCCATGGAGAACTGGGAGCCTTGTTATGCTGATGGGCGGGATGTAAATTGCCAACAGCCACTCTGGAGAAGTGTATGGTGTTTCCTGAAACATCTAAAAAACAAAGCAACAGAGCCTAGGGCACTTCCACTTATGATCCTGTAGCTTAGGGAAATTAAAATCAAAAAGACACAGCCACCCCAAAGTTTGGGATGGCTCTGTTTACAAGAAACTCGTTTACGGTACAAGTTCAATATCGCATAAAGCGAAAAATGGATAAAGAAGTTGTGGTACTTACGTACAATGCAATATCACTCAGCAATGACATCTATGTCATCAGGCCCATAGCAGCATAATGAGTGGATTCAGGTATGATGATTCTAACTGAAATAAGTCACACAGAAAAAGAAACATCATAAGATATCACTAATACACGGAATGTAAACTTGGCTACACAGGAACTGAATTTCAAAACAGAACATGGTCCCAAATTTAGAAAACCAACTTATGCTTGCTTAAGGGGAAAGGTGAGTTGGGGTGCTGCATAAAACCAGAGATTGAAATGAGCACAGATAAAGTTCCTTAAGCCAAATATGTAATAGACAAGAGCTACTCCTTGCTCAACGAAATGGACTCAAAACCCCATATTAAACGCCTAATAATGTACCTGACTAGTAAGTATCTTAAAACCTATGGATTGCTATGTCTCTGAAAGTGAATCAATCGTGAGTACAGGGGCAAAAACGCAGCAGTGATAGGATTGGAGAGTTTTGGTGAGCAAATGAAGACCCTTTGAAGTCATATTGCATGGTACCCATTCCACGGGTCTCAACTCTCCAGGTTTAAGGGATTCTTCCTTCAGCTAAAACATGCATGTGGAACCCAGAGTATGATCAACCGTGTGATCGGGAGACGTGTTGAAATATGTCTCAGTTCTCGTCCCCTGGTACTCGGGTGCAACATTCCAGATGCTTTACTAACACTCTCCCGACTTGGAGAGTCAGTGCCTTTAACCTCCTGTTTGGCCCAGTTTGCAAATTCCACGGAAGATGAACAGGAATAGGGAGAACCAATGAGAGACTAGCTGGAGGTGTCTGGACGGGAAAATTTAACTCTCATTTCCCACCAGGAAGAGGAATTAACCAAAGGCTCAGCGTGCCATGCCGGAACCAGATTAGGGCCTGAAGCAATCCTGCGGTGTTGCGGCCAGCTCACAAGAAAGCGAGTTGAAGAAAGGAGCTCAGGGGCACTGTAATTCACAAACCTGCAGAGTTATAAATGACAGCTATCATCCAAAAATATACTGAAGTAAGGCTGCCAAGAGGACTTGAAAGCCGGGCAGAATTGCAGGAAACCGATTTCAGGAGGTAGACTGGAATTGCATTTAAAGCATAGGAAAAGAGGCAGAACGTCGACAATGATGCACTTGGCCAAAAAGGGCGTATGCGTTTTTTCCTGAATATATTCAGGAAAAAACGCATACGCCCTTTTTGGCCAACCAAGCAAGCTTGCAAAGGAAATCTGCACTACAATGAAGTCTCACTTCCCCCCGCCCCCGTCAAAAGGGCCATCTGAAAAAAGTGTAAAATCCAGAAAGGCAGGACAGGCCATGGAGAACTGGGAGCCTTGTTATGCTGATGGGCGGGATGTAACTTGCCAACAGCCACTCGGGAGAAGTGTATGGTGTTTCCTGAAACATCTAAAAAACAAAGCAACAGAGCCTAGGGCACTTCCACTTATGGTCCTATAGCTTAGGGAAATTAAAATCAAAAAGACACAGCCACCCCAAAGTTTGGGATGGCTCTGTTTACAAGAAACTCGTTTACGGTACAAGTTCAATATCGCATAAAGCGAAAAATGGATAAAGAAGTTGTGGTACTTACGTACAATGCAATATCACTCAGCAATGACATCTATGTCATCAGGTCCATAGCAGCATAATGAGTGGATTCAGGTATGATGATTCTAACTGAAATAAGTCACACAGAAAAAGAAACATCATAAGATATCACTAATACACGGAATGTAAACTTGGCTACACAGGAACTGAATTTCAAAACAGAACATGGTCCCAAATTTAGAAAATCAACTTATGCTTGCTTAAGGGGAAAGGTGAGTTGGGGTGCTGCATAAAACCAGAGATTGAAATGAGCACAGATAAAGTTCCTTAAGCCAAATATGTAATAGACAAGAGCTACTCCTTGCTCAACGAAATGGACTCAAAACCCCATATTAAACGCCTAATAATGTACCTGACTAGTAAGTATCTTAAAACCTATGGATTGCTATGTCTCTGAAAGTGAATCAATCGTGAGTACAGGGGCAAAAACGCAGCAGTGATAGGATTGGAGAGTTTTGGTGAGCAAATGAAGACCCTTTGAAGTCATATTGCATGGTACCCATTCCACGGGTCTCAACTCTCCAGGTTTAAGGGATTCTTCCTTCAGCTAAAACATGCATGTGGAACCCAGAGTATGATCAACCGTGTGATCGGGAGACGTGTTGAAATATGTCTCAGTTCTCGTCCCCTGGTACTCGGGTGCAACATTCCAGATGCTTTACTAACACTCTCCCGACTTGGAGAGTCAGTGCCTTTAACCTCCTCTTTGGCCCAGTTTGCAAATTCCACGGAAGATGAACAGGAATAGGGAGAACCAATGAGAGACTAGCTGGAGGTGTCTGGACGGGAAAATTTAACTCTCATTTCCCACCAGGAAGAGGAATTAACCAAAGGCTCAGCGTGCCATGCCGGAACCAGATTAGGGCCTGAAGCAATCCTGCGGTGTTGCGGCCAGCTCACAAGAAAGCGAGTTGAAGAAAGGAGCTCAGGGGCACTGTAATTCACAAACCTGCAGAGTTATAAATGACAGCTATCATCCAAAAATATACTGAAGTAAGGCTGCCAAGAGGACTTGAAAGCCGGGCAGAATTGCAGGAAACCGATTTCAGGAGGTAGACTGGAATTGCATTTAAAGCATAGGAAAAGAGGCAGAAGGTCGACAATGATGCACTTGGCCAAAAAGGGCGTATGCGTTTTTTCCTGAATATATTCAGGAAAAAACGCATACGCCCTTTTTGGCCAACCAAGCAAGCTTGCAAAGGAAATCTGCACTACAATGAAGTCTCACTCCCCCCCGCCCCCGTCAAAAGGGCCATCTGAAAAAAGTGTAAAATCCAGAAAGGCAGGACAGGCCATGGAGAACTGGGAGCCTTGTTATGCTGATGGGCGGGATGTAACTTGCCAACAGCCACTCGGGAGAAGTGTATGGTGTTTCCTGAAACATCTAAAAAACAAAGCAACAGAGCCTAGGGCACTTCCACTTATGGTCCTATAGCTTAGGGAAATTAAAATCAAAAAGACACAGCCACCCCAAAGTTTGGGATGGCTCTGTTTACAAGAAACTCGTTTACGGTACAAGTTCAATATCGCATAAAGCGAAAAATGGATAAAGAAGTTGTGGTACTTACGTACAATGCAATATCACTCAGCAATGACATCTATGTCATCAGGTCCATAGCAGCATAATGAGTGGATTCAGGTATGATGATTCTAACTGAAATAAGTCACACAGAAAAAGAAACATCATAAGATATCACTAATACACGGAATGTAAACTTGGCTACACAGGAACTGAATTTCAAAACAGAACATGGTCCCAAATTTAGAAAATCAACTTATGCTTGCTTAAGGGGAAAGGTGAGTTGGGGTGCTGCATAAAACCAGAGATTGAAATGAGCACAGATAAAGTTCCTTAAGCCAAATATGTAATAGACAAGAGCTACTCCTTGCTCAACGAAATGGACTCAAAACCCCATATTAAACGCCTAATAATGTACCTGACTAGTAAGTATCTTAAAACCTATGGATTGCTATGTCTCTGAAAGTGAATCAATCGTGAGTACAGGGGCAAAAACGCAGCAGTGATAGGATTGGAGAGTTTTGGTGAGCAAATGAAGACCCTTTGAAGTCATATTGCATGGTACCCATTCCACGGGTCTCAACTCTCCAGGTTTAAGGGATTCTTCCTTCAGCTAAAACATGCATGTGGAACCCAGAGTATGATCAACCGTGTGATCGGGAGACGTGTTGAAATATGTCTCAGTTCTCATCCCCTGGTACTCGGGTGCAACATTCCAGATGCTTTACTAACACTCTCCCGACTTGGAGAGTCAGTGCCTTTAACCTCCTCTTTGGCCCAGTTTGCAAATTCCACGGAAGATGAACAGGAATAGGGAGAACCAATGAGAGACTAGCTGGAGGTGTCTGGACGGGAAAATTTAACTCTCATTTCCCACCAGGAAGAGGAATTAACCAAAGGCTCAGCGTGCCATGCCGGAACCAGATTAGGGCCTGAAGCAATCCTGCGGTGTTGCGGCCAGCTCACAAGAAAGCGAGTTGAAGAAAGGAGCTCAGGGGCACTGTAATTCACAAACCTGCAGAGTTATAAATGACAGCTATCATCCAAAAATATACTGAAGTAAGGCTGCCAAGAGGACTTGAAAGCCGGGCAGAATTGCAGGAAACCGATTTCAGGAGGTAGACTGGAATTGCATTTAAAGCATAGGAAAAGAGGCAGAAGGTCGACAATGATGCACTTGGCCAAAAAGGGCGTATGCGTTTTTTCCTGAATATATTCAGGAAAAAACGCATACGCCCTTTTTGGCCAACCAAGCAAGCTTGCAAAGGAAATCTGCACTACAATGAAGTCTCACTTCCCCCCCGTCAAAAGGGCCATCTGAAAAAAGTGTAAAATCCAGAAAGGCAGGACAGGCCATGGAGAACTGGGAGCCTTGTTATGCTGATGGGCGGGATGTAACTTGCCAACAGCCACTCGGGAGAAGTGTATGGTGTTTCCTGAAACATCTAAAAAACAAAGCAACAGAGCCTAGGGCACTTCCACTTATGGTCCTATAGCTTAGGGAAATTAAAATCAAAAAGACACAGCCACCCCAAAGTTTGGGATGGCTCTGTTTACAAGAAACTCGTTTACGGTACAAGTTCAATATCGCATAAAGCGAAAAATGGATAAAGAAGTTGTGGTAATTACGTACAATGCAATATCACTCAGCAATGACATCTATGTCATCAGGCCCATAGCAGCATAATGAGTGGATTCAGGTATGATGATTCTAACTGAAATAAGTCACACAGAAAAAGAAACATCATAAGATATCACTAATACACGGAATGTAAACTTGGCTACACAGGAACTGAATTTCAAAACAGAACATGGTCCCAAATTTAGAAAATCAACTTATGCTTGCTGAAGGGGAAAGGTGAGTTGGGGTGCTGCATAAAACCAGAGATTGAAATGAGCACAGATAAAGTTCCTTAAGCCAAATATGTAATAGACAAGAGCTACTCCTTGCTCAACGAAATGGACTCAAAACCCCATATTAAACGCCTAATAATGTACCTGACTAGTAAGTATCTTAAAACCTATGGATTGCTATGTCTCTGAAAGTGAATCAATCGTGAGTACAGGGGCAAAAACGCAGCAGTGATAGGATTGGAGAGTTTTGGTGAGCAAATGAAGACCCTTTGAAGTCATATTGCATGGTACCCATTCCACGGGTCTCAACTCTCCAGGTTTAAGGGATTCTTCCTTCAGCTAAAACTTGCATGTGGAACCCAGAGTATGATCAACCGTGTGATCGGGAGACGTGTTGAAATATGTCTCAGTTCTCGTCCCCTGGTACTCGGGTGCAACATTCCAGATGCTTTACTAACACTCTCCCGACTTGGAGAGTCAGTGCCTTTAACCTCCTGTTTGGCCCAGTTTGCAAATTCCACGGAAGATGAACAGGAATAGGGAGAACCAATGAGAGACTAGCTGGAGGTGTCTGGACGGGAAAATTTAACTCTCATTTCCCACCAGGAAGAGGAATTAACCAAAGGCTCAGCGTGCCATGCCGGAACCAGATTAGGGCCTGAAGCAATCCTGCGGTGTTGCGGCCAGCTCACAAGAAAGCGAGTTGAAGAAAGGAGCTCAGGGGCACTGTAATTCACAAACCTGCAGAGTTATAAATGACAGCTATCATCCAAAAATATACTGAAGTAAGGCTGCCAAGAGGACTTGAAAGCCGGGCAGAATTGCAGGAAACCGATTTCAGGAGGTAGACTGGAATTGCATTTAAAGCATAGGAAAAGAGGCAGAAGGTCGACAATGATGCACTTGGCCAAAAAGGGCGTATGCGTTTTTTCCTGAATATATTCAGGAAAAAACGCATACGCCCTTTTTGGCCAACCAAGCAAGCTTGCAAAGGAAATCTGCACTACAATGAAGTCTCACTTCCCCCCCGTCAAAAGGGCCATCTGAAAAAAGTGTAAAATCCAGAAAGGCAAGACAGGCCATGGAGAACTGGGAGCCTTGTTATGCTGATGGGCGGGATGTAACTTGCCAACAGCCACTCTGGAGAAGTGTATGGTGTTTCCTGAAACATCTAAAAAACAAAGCAACAGAGCCTAGGGCACTTCCACTTATGGTCCTGTAGCTTAGGGAAATTAAAATCAAAAAGACACAGCCACCCCAAAGTTTGGGATGGCTCTGTTTACAAGAAACTCGTTTACGGTACAAGTTCAATATCGCATAAAGCGAAAAATGGATAAAGAAGTTGTGGTACTTACGTACAATGCAATATCACTCAGCAATGACATCTATGTCATCAGGCCCATAGCAGCATAATGAGTGGATTCAGGTATGATGATTCTAACTGAAATAAGTCACACAGAAAAAGAAACATCATAAGATATCACTAATACACGGAATGTAAACTTGGCTACACAGGAACTGAATTTCAAAACAGAACATGGTCCCAAATTTAGAAAACCAACTTATGCTTGCTTAAGGGGAAAGGTGAGTTGGGGTGCTGCATAAAACCAGAGATTGAAATGAGCACAGATAAAGTTCCTTAAGCCAAATATGTAATAGACAAGAGCTACTCCTTGCTCAACGAAATGGACTCAAAACCCCATATTAAACGCCTAATAATGTACCTGACTACTAAGTATCTTAAAACCTATGGATTGCTATGTCTCTGAAAGTGAATCAATCGTGAGTACAGGGGCAAAAACGCAGCAGTGATAGGATTGGAGAGTTTTGGTGAGCAAATGAAGACCCTTTGAAGTCATATTGCATGGTACCCATTCCACGGGTCTCAACTCTCCAGGTTTAAGGGATTCTTCCTTCAGCTAAAACATGCATGTGGAACCCAGAGTATGATCAACCGTGTGATCGGGAGACGTGTTGAAATATGTCTCAGTTCTCGTCCCCTGGTACTCGGGTGCAACATTCCAGATGCTTTACTAACACTCTCCCGACTTGGAGAGTCAGTGCCTTTAACCTCCTCTTTGGCCCAGTTTGCAAATTCCACGGAAGATGAACAGGAATAGGGAGAACCAATGAGAGACTAGCTGGAGGTGTCTGGACGGGAAAATTTAACTCTCATTTCCCACCAGGAAGAGGAATTAACCAAAGGCTCAGCGTGCCATGCCGGAACCAGATTAGGGCCTGAAGCAATCCTGCGGTGTTGCGGCCAGCTCACAAGAAAGCGAGTTGAAGAAAGGAGCTCAGGGGCACTGTAATTCACAAACCTGCAGAGTTATAAATGACAGCTATCATCCAAAAATATACTGAAGTAAGGCTGCCAAGAGGACTTGAAAGCCGGGCAGAATTGCAGGAAACCGATTTCAGGAGGTAGACTGGAATTGCATTTAAAGCATAGGAAAAGAGGCAGAAGGTCGACAATGATGCACTTGGCCAAAAAGGGCGTATGCGTTTTTTCCTGAATATATTCAGGAAAAAACGCATACGCCCTTTTTGGTCAACCAAGCAATCTTGCAAAGGAAATCTGCACTACAATGAAGTCTCACTTCCCCCCCGTCAAAAGGGCCATCTGAAAAAAGTGTAAAATCCAGAAAGGCAGGACAGGCCATGGAGAACTGGGAGCCTTGTTATGCTGATGGGCGGGATGTAAATTGCCAACAGCCACACGGGAGAAGTGTATGGTGTTTCCTGAAACATCTAAAAAACAAAGCAACAGAGCCTAGGGCACTTCCACTTATGGTCCTATAGCTTAGGGAAATTAAAATCAAAAAGACACAGCCACCCCAAAGTTTGGGATGGCTCTGTTTACAAGAAACTCGTTTACGGTACAAGTTCAATATCGCATAAAGCGAAAAATGGATAAAGAAGTTGTGGTACTTACGTACAATGCAATATCACTCAGCAATGACATCTATGTCATCAGGTCCATAGCAGCATAATGAGTGGATTCAGGTATGATGATTCTAACTGAAATAAGTCACACAGAAAAAGAAACATCATAAGATATCACTAATACACGGAATGTAAACTTGGCTACACAGGAACTGAATTTCAAAACAGAACATGGTCCCAAATTTAGAAAATCAACTTATGCTTGCTTAAGGGGAAAGGTGAGTTGGGGTGCTGCATAAAACCAGAGATTGAAATGAGCACAGATAAAGTTCCTTAAGCCAAATATGTAATAGACAAGAGCTACTCCTTGCTCAACGAAATGGACTCAAAACCCCATATTAAACGCCTAATAATGTACCTGACTAGTAAGTATCTTAAAACCTATGGATTGCTATGTCTCTGAAAGTGAATCAATCGTGAGTACAGGGGCAAAAACGCAGCAGTGATAGGATTGGAGAGTTTTGGTGAGCAAATGAAGACCCTTTGAAGTCATATTGCATGGTACCCATTCCACGGGTCTCAACTCTCCAGGTTTAAGGGATTCTTCCTTCAGCTAAAACATGCATGTGGAACCCAGAGTATGATCAACCGTGTGATCGGGAGACCTGTTGAAATATGTCTCAGTTCTCGTCCCCTGGTACTCGGGTGCAACATTCCAGATGCTTTACTAACACTCTCCCGACTTGGAGAGTCAGTGCCTTTAACCTCCTCTTTGGCCCAGTTTGCAAATTCCACGGAAGATGAACAGGAATAGGGAGAACCAATGAGAGACTAGCTGGAGGTGTCTGGACGGGAAAATTTAACTCTCATTTCCCACCAGGAAGAGGAATTAACCAAAGGCTCAGCATGCCATGCCGGAACCAGATTAGGGCCTGAAGCAATCCTGCGGTGTTGCGGCCAGCTCACAAGAAAGCGAGTTGAAGAAAGGAGCTCAGGGGCACTGTAATTCACAAACCTGCAGAGTTATAAATGACAGCTATCATCCAAAAATATACTGAAGTAAGGCTGCCAAGAGGACTTGAAAGCCGGGCAGAATTGCAGGAAACCGATTTCAGGAGGTAGACTGGAATTGCATTTAAAGCATAGGAAAAGAGGCAGAAGGTCGACAATGATGCACTTGGCCAAAAAGGGCGTATGCGTTTTTTCCTGAATATATTCAGGAAAAAACGCATACGCCCTTTTTGGCCAACCAAGCAAGCTTGCAAAGGAAATCTGCACTACAATGAAGTCTCACTTCCCCCCCGTCAAAAGGGCCATCTGAAAAAAGTGTAAAATCCAGAAAGGCAGGACAGGCCATGGAGAACTGGGAGCCTTGTTATGCTGATGGGCGGGATGTAACTTGCCAACAGCCACTCGGGAGAAGTGTATGGTGTTTCCTGAAACATCTAAAAAACAAAGCAACAGAGCCTAGGGCACTTCCACTTATGGTCCTATAGCTTAGGGAAATTAAAATCAAAAAGACACAGCCACCCCAAAGTTTGGGATGGCTCTGTTTACAAGAAACTCGTTTACGGTACAAGTTCAATATCGCATAAAGCGAAAAATGGATAAAGAAGTTGTGGTACTTACGTACAATGCAATATCACTCAGCAATGACATCTATGTCATCAGGCCCATAGCAGCATAATGAGTGGATTCAGGTATGATGATTCTAACTGAAATAAGTCACACAGAAAAAGAAACATCATAAGATATCACTAATACACGGAATGTAAACTTGGCTACACAGGAACTGGATTTCAAAACAGAACATGGTCCCAAATTTAGAAAACCAACTTATGCTTGCTTAAGGGGAAAGGTGAGTTGGGGTGCTGCATAAAACCAGAGATTGAAATGAGCACAGATAAAGTTCCTTAAGCCAAATATGTAATAGACAAGAGCTACTCCTTGCTCAACTAAATGGACTCAAAACCCCATATTAAACGCCTAATAATGTACCTGACTAGTAAGTATCTTAAAACCTATGGATTGCTATGTCTCTGAAAGTGAATCAATCGTGAGTACAGGGGCAAAAACGCAGCAGTGATAGGATTGGAGAGTTTTGGTGAGCAAATGAAGACCCTTTGAAGTCATATTGCATGGTACCCATTCCACGGGTCTCAACTCTCCAGGTTTAAGGGATTCTTCCTTCAGCTAAAACTTGCATGTGGAACCCAGAGTATGATCAACCGTGTTATCGGGAGACGTGTTGAAATATGTCTCAGTTCTCGTCCCCTGGTACTCGGGTGCAACATTCCAGATGCTTTACTAACACTCTCCCGACTTGGAGAGTCAGTGCCTTTAACCTCCTGTTTGGCCCAGTTTGCAAATTCCACGGAAGATGAACAGGAATAGGGAGAACCAATGAGAGACTAGCTGGAGGTGTCTGGACGGGAAAATTTAACTCTCATTTCCCACCAGGAAGAGGAATTAACCAAAGGCTCAGCATGCCATGCCGGAACCAGATTAGGGCCTGAAGCAATCCTGCGGTGTTGCGGCCAGCTCACAAGAAAGCGAGTTGAAGAAAGGAGCTCAGGGGCACTGTAATTCACAAACCTGCAGAGTTATAAATGACAGCTATCATCCAAAAATATACTGAAGTAAGGCTGCCAAGAGGACTTGAAAGCCAGGCAGAATTGCAGGAAACCGATTTCAGGAGGTAGACTGGAATTGCATTTAAAGCATAGGAAAAGAGGCAGAAGGTCGACAATGATGCACTTGGCCAAAAAGGGCGTATGCGTTTTTTCCTGAATATATTCAGGAAAAAACGCATACGCCCTTTTTGGCCAACCAAGCAAGCTTGCAAAGGAAATCTGCACTACAATGAAGTCTCACTTCCCCCCCGTCAAAAGGGCCATCTGAAAAAAGTGTAAAATCCAGAAAGGCAGGACAGGCCATGGAGAACTGGGAGCCTTGTTATGCTGATGGGCGGGATGTAAATTGCCAACAGCCACTCGGGAGAAGTGTATGGTGTTTCCTGAAACATCTAAAAAACAAAGCAACAGAGCCTAGGGCACTTCCACTTATGGTCCTATAGCTTAGGGAAATTAAAATCAAAAAGACACAGCCACCCCAAAGTTTGGGATGGCTCTGTTTACAAGAAACTCGTTTACGGTACAAGTTCAATATCGCATAAAGCGAAAAATGGATAAAGAAGTTGTGGTAATTACGTACAATGCAATATCACTCAGCAATGACATCTATGTCATCAGGCCCATAGCAGCATAATGAGTGGATTCAGGTATGATGATTCTAACTGAAATAAGTCACACAGAAAAAGAAACATCATAAGATATCACTAATACACGGAATGTAAACTTGGCTACACAGGAACTGAATTTCAAAACAGAACATGGTCCCAAATTTAGAAAATCAACTTATGCTTGCTTAAGGGGAAAGGTGAGTTGGGGTGCTGCATAAAACCAGAGATTGAAATGAGCACAGATAAAGTTCCTTAAGCCAAATATGTAATAGACAAGAGCTACTCCTTGCTCAACGAAATGGACTCAAAACCCCATATTAAACGCCTAATAATGTACCTGACTACTAAGTATCTTAAAACCTATGGATTGCTATGTCTCTGAAAGTGAATCAATCGTGAGTACAGGGGCAAAAACGCAGCAGTGATAGGATTGGAGAGTTTTGGTGAGCAAATGAAGACCCTTTGAAGTCATATTGCATGGTACCCATTCCACGGGTCTCAACTCTCCAGGTTTAAGGGATTCTTCCTTCAGCTAAAACATGCATGTGGAACCCAGAGTATGATCAACCGTGTGATCGGGAGACGTGTTGAAATATGTCTCAGTTCTCGTCCCCTGGTACTCGGGTGCAACATTCCAGATGCTTTACTAACACTCTCCCGACTTGGAGAGTCAGTGCCTTTAACCTCCTGTTTGGCCCAGTTTGCAAATTCCGCGGAAGATGAACAGGAATAGGGAGAACCAATGAGAGACTAGCTGGAGGTGTCTGGACGGGAAAATTTAACTCTCATTTCCCACCAGGAAGAGGAATTAACCAAAGGCTCAGCGTGCCATGCCGGAACCAGATTAGGGCCTGAAGCAATCCTGCGGTGTTGCGGCCAGCTCACAAGAAAGCGAGTTGAAGAAAGGAGCTCAGGGGCACTGTAATTCACAAACCTGCAGAGTTATAAATGACAGCTATCATCCAAAAATATACTGAAGTAAGGCTGCCAAGAGGACTTGAAAGCCGGGCAGAATTGCAGGAAACCGATTTCAGGAGGTAGACTGGAATTGCATTTAAAGCATAGGAAAAGAGGCAGAAGGTCGACAATGATGCACTTGGCCAAAAAGGGCGTATGCGTTTTTTCCTGAATATATTCAGGAAAAAACGCATACGCCCTTTTTGGCCAACCAAGCAAGCTTGCAAAGGAAATCTGCACTACAATGAAGTCTCACTTCCCCCCAGTCAAAAGGGCCATCTGAAAAAAGTGTAAAATCCAGAAAGGCAGGACAGGCCATGGAGAACTGGGAGCCTTGTTATGCTGATGGGCGGGATGTAAATTGCCAACAGCCACTCGGGAGAAGTGTATGGTGTTTCCTGAAACATCTAAAAAACAAAGCAACAGAGCCTAGGGCACTTCCACTTATGGTCCTATAGCTTAGGGAAATTAAAATCAAAAAGACACAGCCACCCCAAAGTTTGGGATGGCTCTGTTTACAAGAAACTCGTTTACGGTACAAGTTCAATATCGCATAAAGCGAAAAATGGATAAAGAAGTTGTGGTAATTACATACAATGCAATATCACTCAGCAATGACATCTATGTCATCAGGCCCATAGCAGCATAATGAGTGGATTCAGGTATGATGATTCTAACTGAAATAAGTCACACAGAAAAAGAAACATCATAAGATATCACTAATACACGGAATGTAAACTTGGCTACACAGGAACTGAATTTCAAAACAGAACATGGTCCCAAATTTAGAAAATCAACTTATGCTTGCTTAAGGGGAAAGGTGAGTTGGGGTGCTGCATAAAACCAGAGATTGAAATGAGCACAGATAAAGTTCCTTAAGCCAAATATGTAATAGACAAGAGCTACTCCTTGCTCAACGAAATGGACTCAAAACCCCATATTAAACGCCTAATAATGTACCTGACTACTAAGTATCTTAAAACCTATGGATTGCTATGTCTCTGAAAGTGAATCAATCGTGAGTACAGGGGCAAAAACGCAGCAGTGATAGGATTGGAGAGTTTTGGTGAGCAAATGAAGACCCTTTGAAGTCATATTGCATGGTACCCATTCCACGGGTCTCAACTCTCCAGGTTTAAGGGATTCTTCCTTCAGCTAAAACATGCATGTGGAACCCAGAGTATGATCAACCGTGTGATCGGGAGACGTGTTGAAATATGTCTCAGTTCTCGTCCCCTGGTACTCGGGTGCAACATTCCAGATGCTTTACTAACACTCTCCCGACTTGGAGAGTCAGTGCCTTTAACCTCCTGTTTGGCCCAGTTTGCAAATTCCGCGGAAGATGAACAGGAATAGGGAGAACCAATGAGAGACTAGCTGGAGGTGTCTGGACGGGAAAATTTAACTCTCATTTCCCACCAGGAAGAGGAATTAACCAAAGGCTCAGCGTGCCATGCCGGAACCAGATTAGGGCCTGAAGCAATCCTGCGGTGTTGCGGCCAGCTCACAAGAAAGCGAGTTGAAGAAAGGAGCTCAGGGGCACTGTAATTCACAAACCTGCAGAGTTATAAATGACAGCTATCATCCAAAAATATACTGAAGTAAGGCTGCCAAGAGGACTTGAAAGCCGGGCAGAATTGCAGGAAACCGATTTCAGGAGGTAGACTGGAATTGCATTTAAAGCATAGGAAAAGAGGCAGAAGGTCGACAATGATGCACTTGGCCAAAAAGGGCGTATGCGTTTTTTCCTGAATATATTCAGGAAAAAACGCATACGCCCTTTTTGGCCAACCAAGCAAGCTTGCAAAGGAAATCTGCACTACAATGAAGTCTCACTTCCCCCCAGTCAAAAGGGCCATCTGAAAAAAGTGTAAAATCCAGAAAGGCAGGACAGGCCATGGAGAACTGGGAGCCTTGTTATGCTGATGGGCGGGATGTAAATTGCCAACAGCCACTCGGGAGAAGTGTATGGTGTTTCCTGAAACATCTAAAAAACAAAGCAACAGAGCCTAGGGCACTTCCACTTATGGTCCTATAGCTTAGGGAAATTAAAATCAAAAAGACACAGCCACCCCAAAGTTTGGGATGGCTCTGTTTACAAGAAACTCGTTTACGGTACAAGTTCAATATCGCATAAAGCGAAAAATGGATAAAGAAGTTGTGGTAATTACGTACAATGCAATATCACTCAGCAATGACATCTATGTCATCAGGCCCATAGCAGCATAATGAGTGGATTCAGGTATGATGATTCTAACTGAAATAAGTCACACAGAAAAAGAAACATCATAAGATATCACTAATACACGGAATGTAAACTTGGCTACACAGGAACTGAATTTCAAAACAGAACATGGTCCCAAATTTAGAAAATCAACTTATGCTTGCTTAAGGGGAAAGGTGAGTTGGGGTGCTGCATAAAACCAGAGATTGAAATGAGCACAGATAAAGTTCCTTAAGCCAAATATGTAATAGACAAGAGCTACTCCTTGCTCAACGAAATGGACTCAAAACCCCATATTAAATGCCTAATAATGTACCTGACTACTAAGTATCTTAAAACCTATGGATTGCTATGTCTCTGAAAGTGAATCAATCGTGAGTACAGGGGCAAAAACGCAGCAGTGATAGGATTGGAGAGTTTTGGTGAGCAAATGAAGACCCTTTGAAGTCATATTGCATGGTACCCATTCCACGGGTCTCAACTCTCCAGGTTTAAGGGATTCTTCCTTCAGCTAAAACATGCATGTGGAACCCAGAGTATGATCAACCGTGTGATCGGGAGACGTGTTGAAATATGTCTCAGTTCTCGTCCCCTGGTACTCGGGTGCAACATTCCAGATGCTTTACTAACACTCTCCCGACTTGGAGAGTCAGTGCCTTTAACCTCCTGTTTGGCCCAGTTTGCAAATTCCGCGGAAGATGAACAGGAATAGGGAGAACCAATGAGAGACTAGCTGGAGGTGTCTGGACGGGAAAATTTAACTCTCATTTCCCACCAGGAAGAGGAATTAACCAAAGGCTCAGCGTGCCATGCCGGAACCAGATTAGGGCCTGAAGCAATCCTGCGGTGTTGCGGCCAGCTCACAAGAAAGCGAGTTGAAGAAAGGAGCTCAGGGGCACTGTAATTCACAAACCTGCAGAGTTATAAATGACAGCTATCGTCCAAAACTATACTGAAGTAAGGCTGCCAAGAGGACTTGAAAGCCGGGCAGAATTGCAGGAAACCGATTTCAGGAGGTAGACTGGAATTGCATTTAAAGCATAGGAAAAGAGGCAGAAGGTCGACAATGATGCACTTGGCCAAAAAGGGCGTATGCGTTTTTTCCTGAATATATTCAGGAAAAAACGCATACGCCCTTTTTGGCCAACCAAGCAAGCTTGCAAAGGAAATCTGCACTACAATGAAGTCTCACTCCCCCCCGCCCCCGTCAAAAGGGCCATCTGAAAAAAGTGTAAAATCCAGAAAGGCAGGACAGGCCATGGAGAACTGGGAGCCTTGTTATGCTGATGGGCGGGATGTAACTTGCCAACAGCCACTCGGGAGAAGTGTATGGTGTTTCCTGAAACATCTAAAAAACAAAGCAACAGAGCCTAGGGCACTTCCACTTATGGTCCTATAGCTTAGGGAAATTAAAATCAAAAAGACACAGCCACCCCAAAGTTTGGGATGGCTCTGTTTACAAGAAACTCGTTTACGGTACAAGTTCAATATCGCATAAAGCGAAAAATGGATAAAGAAGTTGTGGTACTTACGTACAATGCAATATCACTCAGCAATGACATCTATGTCATCAGGCCCATAGCAGCATAATGAGTGGATTCAGGTATGATGATTCTAACTGAAATAAGTCACACAGAAAAAGAAACATCATAAGATATCACTAATACACGGAATGTAAACTTGGCTACACAGGAACTGGATTTCAAAACAGAACATGGTCCCAAATTTAGAAAACCAACTTATGCTTGCTTAAGGGGAAAGGTGAGTTGGGGTGCTGCATAAAACCAGAGATTGAAATGAGCACAGATAAAGTTCCTTAAGCCAAATATGTAATAGACAAGAGCTACTCCTTGCTCAACGAAATGGACTCAAAACCCCATATTAAACGCCTAATAATGTACCTGACTAGTAAGTATCTTAAAACCTATGGATTGCTATGTCTCTGAAAGTGAATCAATCGTGAGTACAGGGGCAAAAACGCAGCAGTGATAGGATTGGAGAGTTTTGGTGAGCAAATGAAGACCCTTTGAAGTCATATTGCATGGTACCCATTCCACGGGTCTCAACTCTCCAGGTTTAAGGGATTCTTCCTTCAGCTAAAACTTGCATGTGGAACCCAGAGTATGATCAACCGTGTGATCGGGAGACGTGTTGAAATATGTCTCAGTTCTCGTCCCCTGGTACTCGGGTGCAACATTCCAGATGCTTTACTAACACTCTCCCGACTTGGAGAGTCAGTGCCTTTAACCTCCTGTTTGGCCCAGTTTGCAAATTCCACGGAAGATGAACAGGAATAGGGAGAACCAATGAGAGACTAGCTGGAGGTGTCTGGACGGGAAAATTTAACTCTCATTTCCCACCAGGAAGAGGAATTAACCAAAGGCTCAGCATGCCATGCCGGAACCAGATTAGGGCCTGAAGCAATCCTGCGGTGTTGCGGCCAGCTCACAAGAAAGCGAGTTGAAGAAAGGAGCTCAGGGGCACTGTAATTCACAAACCTGCAGAGTTATAAATGACAGCTATCATCCAAAAATATACTGAAGTAAGGCTGCCAAGAGGACTTGAAAGCCAGGCAGAATTGCAGGAAACCGATTTCAGGAGGTAGACTGGAATTGCATTTAAAGCATAGGAAAAGAGGCAGAAGGTCGACAATGATGCACTTGGCCAAAAAGGGCGTATGCGTTTTTTCCTGAATATATTCAGGAAAAAACGCATACGCCCTTTTTGGCCAACCAAGCAAGCTTGCAAAGGAAATCTGCACTACAATGAAGTCTCACTTCCCCCCCGTCAAAAGGGCCATCTGAAAAAAGTGTAAAATCCAGAAAGGCAGGACAGGCCATGGAGAACTGGGAGCCTTGTTATGCTGATGGGCGGGATGTAAATTGCCAACAGCCACTCGGGAGAAGTGTATGGTGTTTCCTGAAACATCTAAAAAACAAAGCAACAGAGCCTAGGGCACTTCCACTTATGGTCCTATAGCTTAGGGAAATTAAAATCAAAAAGACACAGCCACCCCAAAGTTTGGGATGGCTCTGTTTACAAGAAACTCGTTTACGGTACAAGTTCAATATCACATAAAGCGAAAAATGGATAAAGAAGTTGTGGTAATTACGTACAATGCAATATCACTCAGCAATGACATCTATGTCATCAGGCCCATAGCAGCATAATGAGTGGATTCAGGTATGATGATTCTAACTGAAATAAGTCACACAGAAAAAGAAACATCATAAGATATCACTAATACACGGAATGTAAACTTGGCTACACAGGAACTGAATTTCAAAACAGAACATGGTCCCAAATTTAGAAAATCAACTTATGCTTGCTTAAGGGGAAAGGTGAGTTGGGGTGCTGCATAAAACCAGAGATTGAAATGAGCACAGATAAAGTTCCTTAAGCCAAATATGTAATAGACAAGAGCTACTCCTTGCTCAACGAAATGGACTCAAAACCCCATATTAAACGCCTAATAATGTACCTGACTACTAAGTATCTTAAAACCTATGGATTGCTATGTCTCTGAAAGTGAATCAATCGTGAGTACAGGGGCAAAAACGCAGCAGTGATAGGATTGGAGAGTTTTGGTGAGCAAATGAAGACCCTTTGAAGTCATATTGCATGGTACCCATTCCACGGGTCTCAACTCTCCAGGTTTAAGGGATTCTTCCTTCAGCTAAAACATGCATGTGGAACCCAGAGTATGATCAACCGTGTGATCGGGAGACGTGTTGAAATATGTCTCAGTTCTCGTCCCCTGGTACTCGGGTGCAACATTCCAGATGCTTTACTAACACTCTCCCGACTTGGAGAGTCAGTGCCTTTAACCTCCTGTTTGGCCCAGTTTGCAAATTCCGCGGAAGATGAACAGGAATAGGGAGAACCAATGAGAGACTAGCTGGAGGTGTCTGGACGGGAAAATTTAACTCTCATTTCCCACCAGGAAGAGGAATTAACCAAAGGCTCAGCGTGCCATGCCGGAACCAGATTAGGGCCTGAAGCAATCCTGCGGTGTTGCGGCCAGCTCACAAGAAAGCGAGTTGAAGAAAGGAGCTCAGGGGCACTGTAATTCACAAACCTGCAGAGTTATAAATGACAGCTATCGTCCAAAACTATACTGAAGTAAGGCTGCCAAGAGGACTTGAAAGCCGGGCAGAATTGCAGGAAACCGATTTCAGGAGGTAGACTGGAATTGCATTTAAAGCATAGGAAAAGAGGCAGAAGGTCGACAATGATGCACTTGGCCAAAAAGGGCGTATGCGTTTTTTCCTGAATATATTCAGGAAAAAACGCATACGCCCTTTTTGGCCAACCAAGCAAGCTTGCAAAGGAAATCTGCACTACAATGAAGTCTCACTCCCCCCCGCCCCCGTCAAAAGGGCCATCTGAAAAAAGTGTAAAATCCAGAAAGGCAGGACAGGCCATGGAGAACTGGGAGCCTTGTTATGCTGATGGGCGGGATGTAAATTGCCAACAGCCACTCTGGAGAAGTGTATGGTGTTTCCTGAAACATCTAAAAAACAAAGCAACAGAGCCTAGGGCACTTCCACTTATGGTCCTATAGCTTAGGGAAATTAAAATCAAAAAGACACAGTCACCCCAAAGTTTGGGATGGCTCTGTTTACAAGAAACTCGTTTACGGTACAAGTTCAATATCGCATAAAGCGAAAAATGGATAAAGAAGTTGTGGTACTTACGTACAATGCAATATCACTCAGCAATGACATCTATGTCATCAGGCCCATAGCAGCATAATGAGTGGATTCAGGTATGATGATTCTAACTGAAATAAGTCACACAGAAAAAGAAACATCATAAGATATCACTAATACACGGAATGTAAACTTGGCTACACAGGAACTGAATTTCAAAACAGAACATGGTCCCAAATTTAGAAAATCAACTTATGCTTGCTTAAGGGGAAAGGTGAGTTGGGGTGCTGCATAAAACCAGAGATTGAAATGAGCACAGATAAAGTTCCTTAAGCCAAATATGTAATAGACAAGAGCTACTCCTTGCTCAACGAAATGGACTCAAAACCCCATATTAAACGCCTAATAATGTACCTGACTAGTAAGTATCTTAAAACCTATGGATTGCTATGTCTCTGAAAGTGAATCAATCGTGAGTACAGGGGCAAAAACGCAGCAGTGATAGGATTGGAGAGTTTTGGTGAGCAAATGAAGACCCTTTGAAGTCATATTGCATGGTACCCATTCCACGGGTCTCAACTCTCCAGGTTTAAGGGATTCTTCCTTCAGCTAAAACATGCATGAGGAACCCAGAGTATGATCAACCGTGTGATCGGGAGACGTGTTGAAATATGTCTCAGTTCTCGTCCCCTGGTACTCGGGTGCAACATTCCAGATGCTTTACTAACACTCTCCCGACTTGGAGAGTCAGTGCCTTTAACCTCCTGTTTGGCCCAGTTTGCAAATTCTGCGGAAGATGAACAGGAATAGGGAGAACCAATGAGAGACTAGCTGGAGGTGTCTGGACGGGAAAATTTAACTCTCATTTCCCACCAGGAAGAGGAATTAACCAAAGGCTCAGCGTGCCATGCCGGAACCAGATTAGGGCCTGAAGCAATCCTGCGGTGTTGCGGCCAGCTCACAAGAAAGCGAGTTGAAGAAAGGAGCTCAGGGGCACTGTAATTCACAAACCTGCAGAGTTATAAATGACAGCTATCATCCAAAAATATACTGAAGTAAGGCTGCCAAGAGGACTTGAAAGCCGGGCAGAATTGCAGGAAACCGATTTCAGGAGGTAGACTGGAATTGCATTTAAAGCATAGGAAAAGAGGCAGAAGGTCGACAATGATGCACTTGGCCAAAAAGGGCGTATGCGTTTTTTCCTGAATATATTCAGGAAAAAACGCATACGCCCTTTTTGGCCAACCAAGCAAGCTTGCAAAGGAAATCTGCACTACAATGAAGTCTCACTTCCCCCCCGTCAAAAGGGCCATCTGAAAAAAGTGTAAAATCCAGAAAGGCAGGACAGGCCATGGAGAACTGGGAGCCTTGTTATGCTGATGGGCGGGATGTAACTTGCCAACAGCCACTCGGGAGAAGTGTATGGTGTTTCCTGAAACATCTAAAAAACAAAGCAACAGAGCCCAGGGTACTTCCACTTATGGTCCTATAGCTTAGGGAAATTAAAATCAAAAAGACACAGCCACCCCAAAGTTTGGGATGGCTCTGTTTACAAGAAACTCGTTTACGGTACAAGTTCAATATCGCATAAAGCGAAAAATGGATAAAGAAGTTGTGGTAATTACGTACAATGCAATATCACTCAGCAATGACATCTATGT
The DNA here is from genome assembly GCF_937001465.1 of Orcinus orca. Lineage (NCBI taxonomy): Eukaryota > Metazoa > Chordata > Mammalia > Artiodactyla > Delphinidae > Orcinus > Orcinus orca. The sequence goes on along the minus strand of NW_026043942.1, from coordinate 258,556 downwards.
CATCAGGCCCATAGCAGCATAATGAGTGGATTCAGGTATGATGATTCTAACTGAAATAAGTCACACAGAAAAAGAAACATCATAAGATATCACTAATACACGGAATGTAAACTTGGCTACACAGGAACTGAATTTCAAAACAGAACATGGTCCCAAATTTAGAAAATCAACTTATGCTTGCTTAAGGGGAAAGGTGAGTTGGGGTGCTGCATAAAACCAGAGATTGAAATGAGCACAGATAAAGTTCCTTAAGCCAAATATGTAATAGACAAGAGCTACTCCTTGCTCAACGAAATGGACTCAAAACCCCATATTAAACGCCTAATAATGTACCTGACTAGTAAGTATCTTAAAACCTATGGATTGCTATGTCTCTGAAAGTGAATCAATCGTGAGTACAGGGGCAAAAACGCAGCAGTGATAGGATTGGAGAGTTTTGGTGAGCAAATGAAGACCCTTTGAAGTCATATTGCATGGTACCCATTCCACGGGTCTCAACTCTCCAGGTTTAAGGGATTCTTCCTTCAGCTAAAACATGCATGTGGAACCCAGAGTATGATCAACCGTGTGATCGGGAGACGTGTTGAAATATGTCTCAGTTCTCGTCCCCTGGTACTCGGGTGCAACATTCCAGATGCTTTACTAACACTCTCCCGACTTGGAGAGTCAGTGCCTTTAACCTCCTGTTTGGCCCAGTTTGCAAATTCCGCGGAAGATGAACAGGAATAGGGAGAACCAATGAGAGACTAGCTGGAGGTGTCTGGACGGGAAAATTTAACTCTCATTTCCCACCAGGAAGAGGAATTAACCAAAGGCTCAGCGTGCCATGCCGGAACCAGATTAGGGCCTGAAGCAATCCTGCGGTGTTGCGGCCAGCTCACAAGAAAGCGAGTTGAAGAAAGGAGCTCAGGGGCACTGTAATTCACAAACCTGCAGAGTTATAAATGACAGCTATCATCCAAAAATATACTGAAGTAAGGCTGCCAAGAGGACTTGAAAGCCGGGCAGAATTGCAGGAAACCGATTTCAGGAGGTAGACTGGAATTGCATTTAAAGCATAGGAAAAGAGGCAGAAGGTCGACAATGATGCACTTGGCCAAAAAGGGCGTATGCGTTTTTTCCTGAATATATTCAGGAAAAAACGCATACGCCCTTTTTGGCCAACCAAGCAAGCTTGCAAAGGAAATCTGCACTACAATGAAGTCTCACTCCCCCCCGCCCCCGTCAAAAGGGCCATCTGAAAAAAGTGTAAAATCCAGAAAGGCAGGACAGGCCATGGAGAACTGGGAGCCTTGTTATGCTGATGGGCGGGATGTAAATTGCCAACAGCCACTCGGGAGAAGTGTATGGTGTTTCCTGAAACATCTAAAAAACAAAGCAACAGAGCCTAGGGCACTTCCACTTATGGTCCTATAGCTTAGGGAAATTAAAATCAAAAAGACACAGCCACCCCAAAGTTTGGGATGGCTCTGTTTACAAGAAACTCGTTTACGGTACAAGTTCAATATCGCATAAAGCGAAAAATGGATAAAGAAGTTGTGGTAATTACGTACAATGCAATATCACTCAGCAATGACATCTATGTCATCAGGCCCATAGCAGCATAATGAGTGGATTCAGGTATGATGATTCTAACTGAAATAAGTCACACAGAAAAAGAAACATCATAAGATATCACTAATACACGGAATGTAAACTTGGCTACACAGGAACTGAATTTCAAAACAGAACATGGTCCCAAATTTAGAAAATCAACTTATGCTTGCTTAAGGGGAAAGGTGAGTTGGGGTGCTGCATAAAACCAGAGATTGAAATGAGCACAGATAAAGTTCCTTAAGCCAAATATGTAATAGACAAGAGCTACTCCTTGCTCAACGAAATGGACTCAAAACCCCATATTAAACGCCTAATAATGTACCTGACTAGTAAGTATCTTAAAACCTATGGATTGCTATGTCTCTGAAAGTGAATCAATCGTGAGTACAGGGGCAAAAACGCAGCAGTGATAGGATTGGAGAGTTTTGGTGAGCAAATGAAGACCCTTTGAAGTCATATTGCATGGTACCCATTCCACGGGTCTCAACTCTCCAGGTTTAAGGGATTCTTCCTTCAGCTAAAACATGCATGTGGAACCCAGAGTATGATCAACCGTGTTATCGGGAGACGTGTTGAAATATGTCTCAGTTCTCGTCCCCTGGTACTCGGGTGCAACAATCCAGATGCTTTACTAACACTCTCCCGACTTGGAGAGTCAGTGCCTTTAACCTCCTGTTTGGCCCAGTTTGCAAATTCCACGGAAGATGAACAGGAATAGGGAGAACCAATGAGAGACTAGCTGGAGGTGTCTGGACGGGAAAATTTAACTCTCATTTCCCACCAGGAAGAGGAATTAACCAAAGGCTCAGCGTGCCATGCCGGAACCAGATTAGGGCCTGAAGCAATCCTGCGGTGTTGCGGCCAGCTCACAAGAAAGCGAGTTGAAGAAAGGAGCTCAGGGGCACTGTAATTCACAAACCTGCAGAGTTATAAATGACAGCTATCATCCAAAAATATACTGAAGTAAGGCTGCCAAGAGGACTTGAAAGCCGGGCAGAATTGCAGGAAACCGATTTCAGGAGGTAGACTGGAATTGCATTTAAAGCATAGGAAAAGAGGCAGAAGGTCGACAATGATGCACTTGGCCAAAAAGGGCGTATGCGTTTTTTCCTGAATATATTCAGGAAAAAACGCATACGCCCTTTTTGGCCAACCAAGCAAGCTTGCAAAGGAAATCTGCACTACAATGAAGTCTCACTTCCCCCCCCCCCGTCAAAAGGGCCATCTGAAAAAAGTGTAAAATCCAGAAAGGCAGGACAGGCCATGGAGAACTGGGAGCCTTGTTATGCTGATGGGCGGGATGTAACTTGCCAACAGCCACTCGGGAGAAGTGTATGGTGTTTCCTGAAACATCTAAAAAACAAAGCAACAGAGCCTAGGGCACTTCCACTTATGGTCCTATAGCTTAGGGAAATTAAAATCAAAAAGACACAGCCACCCCAAAGTTTGGGATGGCTGTGTTTACAAGAAACTCGTTTACGGTACAAGTTCAATATCGCATAAAGCGAAAAATGGATAAAGAAGTTGTGGTACTTACGTACAATGCAATATCACTCAGCAATGACATCTATGTCATCAGGCCCATAGCAGCATAATGAGTGGATTCAGGTATGATGATTCTAACTGAAATAAGTCACACAGAAAAAGAAACATCATAAGATATCACTAATACACGGAATGTAAACTTGGCTACACAGGAACTGAATTTCAAAACAGAACATGGTCCCAAATTTAGAAAATCAACTTATGCTTGCTTAAGGGGAAAGGTGAGTTGGGGTGCTGCATAAAACCAGAGATTGAAATGAGCACAGATAAAGTTCCTTAAGCCAAATATGTAATAGACAAGAGCTACTCCTTGCTCAACGAAATGGACTCAAAACCCCATATTAAACGCCTAATAATGTACCTGACTAGTAAGTATCTTAAAACCTATGGATTGCTATGTCTCTGAAAGTGAATCAATCGTGAGTACAGGGGCAAAAACGCAGCAGTGATAGGATTGGAGAGTTTTGGTGAGCAAATGAAGACCCTTTGAAGTCATATTGCATGGTACCCATTCCACGGGTCTCAACTCTCCAGGTTTAAGGGATTCTTCCTTCAGCTAAAACATGCATGTGGAACCCAGAGTATGATCAACCGTGTGATCGGGAGACGTGTTGAAATATGTCTCAGTTCTCGTCCCCTGGTACTCGGGTGCAACATTCCAGATGCTTTACTAACACTCTCCCGACTTGGAGAGTCAGTGCCTTTAACCTCCTGTTTGGCCCAGTTTGCAAATTCCGCGGAAGATGAACAGGAATAGGGAGAACCAATGAGAGACTAGCTGGAGGTGTCTGGACGGGAAAATTTAACTCTCATTTCCCACCAGGAAGAGGAATTAACCAAAGGCTCAGCGTGCCATGCCGGAACCAGATTAGGGCCTGAAGCAATCCTGCGGTGTTGCGGCCAGCTCACAAGAAAGCGAGTTGAAGAAAGGAGCTCAGGGGCACTGTAATTCACAAACCTGCAGAGTTATAAATGACAGCTATCATCCAAAAGTATACTGAAGTAAGGCTGCCAAGAGGACTTGAAAGCCGGGCAGAATTGCAGGAAACCGATTTCAGGAGGTAGACTGGAATTGCATTTAAAGCATAGGAAAAGAGGCAGAAGGTCGACAATGATGCACTTGGCCAAAAAGGGCGTATGCGTTTTTTCCTGAATATATTCAGGAAAAAACGCATACGCCCTTTTTGGCCAACCAAGCAAGCTTGCAAAGGAAATCTGCACTACAATGAAGTCTCACTTCCCCCCCCCCCCGTCAAAAGGGCCATCTGAAAAAAGTGTAAAATCCAGAAAGGCAGGACAGGCCATGGAGAACTGGGAGCCTTGTTATGCTGATGGGCGGGATGTAACTTGCCAACAGCCACTCGGGAGAAGTGTATGGTGTTTCCTGAAACATCTAAAAAACAAAGCAACAGAGCCTAGGGCACTTCCACTTATGGTCCTATAGCTTAGGGAAATTAAAATCAAAAAGACACAGCCACCCCAAAGTTTGGGATGGCTGTGTTTACAAGAAACTCGTTTACGGTACAAGTTCAATATCGCATAAAGCGAAAAATGGATAAAGAAGTTGTGGTACTTACGTACAATGCAATATCACTCAGCAATGACATCTATGTCATCAGGCCCATAGCAGCATAATGAGTGGATTCAGGTATGATGATTCTAACTGAAATAAGTCACACAGAAAAAGAAACATCATAAGATATCACTAATACACGGAATGTAAACTTGGCTACACAGGAACTGAATTTCAAAACAGAACATGGTCCCAAATTTAGAAAATCAACTTATGCTTGCTTAAGGGGAAAGGTGAGTTGGGGTGCTGCATAAAACCAGAGATTGAAATGAGCACAGATAAAGTTCCTTAAGCCAAATATGTAATAGACAAGAGCTACTCCTTGCTCAACGAAATGGACTCAAAACCCCATATTAAACGCCTAATAATGTACCTGACTAGTAAGTATCTTAAAACCTATGGATTGCTATGTCTCTGAAAGTGAATCAATCGTGAGTACAGGGGCAAAAACGCAGCAGTGATAGGATTGGAGAGTTTTGGTGAGCAAATGAAGACCCTTTGAAGTCATATTGCATGGTACCCATTCCACGGGTCTCAACTCTCCAGGTTTAAGGGATTCTTCCTTCAGCTAAAACATGCATGTGGAACCCAGAGTATGATCAACCGTGTGATCGGGAGACGTGTTGAAATATGTCTCAGTTCTCGTCCCCTGGTACTCGGGTGCAACATTCCAGATGCTTTACTAACACTCTCCCGACTTGGAGAGTCAGTGCCTTTAACCTCCTGTTTGGCCCAGTTTGCAAATTCCGCGGAAGATGAACAGGAATAGGGAGAACCAATGAGAGACTAGCTGGAGGTGTCTGGACGGGAAAATTTAACTCTCATTTCCCACCAGGAAGAGGAATTAACCAAAGGCTCAGCGTGCCATGCCGGAACCAGATTAGGGCCTGAAGCAATCCTGCGGTGTTGCGGCCAGCTCACAAGAAAGCGAGTTGAAGAAAGGAGCTCAGGGGCACTGTAATTCACAAACCTGCAGAGTTATAAATGACAGCTATCATCCAAAAGTATACTGAAGTAAGGCTGCCAAGAGGACTTGAAAGCCGGGCAGAATTGCAGGAAACCGATTTCAGGAGGTAGACTGGAATTGCATTTAAAGCATAGGAAAAGAGGCAGAAGGTCGACAATGATGCACTTGGCCAAAAAGGGCGTATGCGTTTTTTCCTGAATATATTCAGGAAAAAACGCATACGCCCTTTTTGGCCAACCAAGCAAGCTTGCAAAGGAAATCTGCACTACAATGAAGTCTCACTTCCCCCCCGTCAAAAGGGCCATCTGAAAAAAGTGTAAAATCCAGAAAGGCAGGACAGGCCATGGAGAACTGGGAGCCTTGTTATGCTGATGGGCGGGATGTAACTTGCCAACAGCCACTCGGGAGAAGTGTATGGTGTTTCCTGAAACATCTAAAAAACAAAGCAACAGAGCCCAGGGCACTTCCACTTATGGTCCTATAGCTTAGGGAAATTAAAATCAAAAAGACACAGCCACCCCAAAGTTTGGGATGGCTCTGTTTACAAGAAACTCGTTTACGGTACAAGTTCAATATCACATAAAGCGAAAAATGGATAAAGAAGTTGTGGTAATTACGTACAATGCAATATCACTCAGCAATGACATCTATGTCATCAGGCCCATAGCAGCATAATGAGTGGATTCAGGTATGATGATTCTAACTGAAATAAGTCACACAGAAAAAGAAACATCATAAGATATCACTAATACACGGAATGTAAACTTGGCTACACAGGAACTGAATTTCAAAACAGAACATGGTCCCAAATTTAGAAAATCAACTTATGCTTGCTTAAGGGGAAAGGTGAGTTGGGGTGCTGCATAAAACCAGAGATTGAAATGAGCACAGATAAAGTTCCTTAAGCCAAATATGTAATAGACAAGAGCTACTCCTTGCTCAACGAAATGGACTCAAAACCCCATATTAAACGCCTAATAATGTACCTGACTAGTAAGTATCTTAAAACCTATGGATTGCTATGTCTCTGAAAGTGAATCAATCGTGAGTACAGGGGCAAAAACGCAGCAGTGATAGGATTGGAGAGTTTTGGTGAGCAAATGAAGACCCTTTGAAGTCATATTGCATGGTACCCATTCCACGGGTCTCAACTCTCCAGGTTTAAGGGATTCTTCCTTCAGCTAAAACATGCATGTGGAACCCAGAGCATGATCAACCGTGTGATCGGGAGACGTGTTGAAATATGTCTCAGTTCTCGTCCCCTGGTACTCGGGTGCAACATTCCAGATGCTTTACTAACACTCTCCCGACTTGGAGAGTCAGTGCCTTTAACCTCCTGTTTGGCCCAGTTTGCAAATTCCGCGGAAGATGAACAGGAATAGGGAGAACCAATGAGAGACTAGCTGGAGGTGTCTGGACGGGAAAATTTAACTCTCATTTCCCACCAGGAAGAGGAATTAACCAAAGGCTCAGCGTGCCATGCCGGAACCAGATTAGGGCCTGAAGCAATCCTGCGGTGTTGCGGCCAGCTCACAAGAAAGCGAGTTGAAGAAAGGAGCTCAGGGGCACTGTAATTCACAAACCTGCAGAGTTATAAATGACAGCTATCATCCAAAAATATACTGAAGTAAGGCTGCCAAGAGGACTTGAAAGCCGGGCAGAATTGCAGGAAACCGATTTCAGGAGGTAGACTGGAATTGCATTTAAAGCATAGGAAAAGAGGCAGAAGGTCGACAATGATGCACTTGGCCAAAAAGGGCGTATGCGTTTTTTCCTGAATATATTCAGGAAAAAACGCATACGCCCTTTTTGGCCAACCAAGCAAGCTTGCAAAGGAAATCTGCACTACAATGAAGTCTCACTCCCCCCCGCCCCCGTCAAAAGGGCCATCTGAAAAAAGTGTAAAATCCAGAAAGGCAGGACAGGCCATGGAGAACTGGGAGCCTTGTTATGCTGATGGGCGGGATGTAAATTGCCAACAGCCACTCGGGAGAAGTGTATGGTGTTTCCTGAAACATCTAAAAAACAAAGCAACAGAGCCTAGGGCACTTCCACTTATGGTCCTATAGCTTAGGGAAATTAAAATCAAAAAGACACAGCCACCCCAAAGTTTGGGATGGCTCTGTTTACAAGAAACTCCTTTACGGTACAAGTTCAATATCGCATAAAGCGAAAAATGGATAAAGAAGTTGTGGTACTTACGTACAATGCAATATCACTCAGCAATGACATCTATGTCATCAGGCCCATAGCAGCATGATGAGTGGATTCAGGTATGATGATTCTAACTGAAATAAGTCACACAGAAAAAGAAACATCATAAGATATCACTAATACACGGAATGTAAACTTGGCTACACAGGAACTGAATTTCAAAACAGAACATGGTCCCAAATTTAGAAAACCAACTTATGCTTGCTTAAGGGGAAAGGTGAGTTGGGGTGCTGCATAAAACCAGAGATTGAAATGAGCACAGATAAAGTTCCTTAAGCCAAATATGGAATAGACAAGAGCTACTCCTTGCTCAACGAAATGGACTCAAAACCCCATATTAAACGCCTAATAATGTACCTGACTAGTAAGTATCTTAAAACCTATGGATTGCTATGTCTCTGAAAGTGAATCAATCGTGAGTACAGGGGCAAAAACGCAGCAGTGATAGGATTGGAGAGTTTTGGTGAGCAAATGAAGACCCTTTGAAGTCATATTGCATGGTACCCATTCCACGGGTCTCAACTCTCCAGGTTTAAGGGATTCTTCCTTCAGCTAAAACATGCATGTGGAACCCAGAGTATGATCAACCGTGTGATCGGGAGACGTGTTGAAATATGTCTCAGTTCTCGTCCCCTGGTACTCGGGTGCAACATTCCAGATGCTTTACTAACACTCTCCCGACTTGGAGAGTCAGTGCCTTTAACCTCCTCTTTGGCCCAGTTTGCAAATTCCACGGAAGATGAACAGGAATAGGGAGAACCAATGAGAGACTAGCTGGAGGTGTCTGGACGGGAAAATTTAACTCTCATTTCCCACCAGGAAGAGGAATTAACCAAAGGCTCAGCGTGCCATGCCGGAACCAGATTAGGGCCTGAAGCAATCCTGCGGTGTTGCGGCCAGCTCACAAGAAAGCGAGTTGAAGAAAGGAGCTCAGGGGCACTGTAATTCACAAACCTGCAGAGTTATAAATGACAGCTATCATCCAAAAATATACTGAAGTAAGGCTGCCAAGAGGACTTGAAAGCCGGGCAGAATTGCAGGAAACCGATTTCAGGAGGTAGACTGGAATTGCATTTAAAGCATAGGAAAAGAGGCAGAAGGTCGACAATGATGCACTTGGCCAAAAAGGGCGTATGCGTTTTTTCCTGAATATATTCAGGAAAAAACGCATGCGCCCTTTTTGGCCAACCAAGCAAGCTTGCAAAGGAAATCTGCACTACAATGAAGTCTCACTTCCCCCCCGTCAAAAGGGCCATCTGAAAAAAGTGTAAAATCCAGAAAGGCAGGACAGGCCATGGAGAACTGGGAGCCTTGTTATGCTGATGGGCGGGATGTAAATTGCCAACAGCCACTCCGGAGAAGTGTATGGTGTTTCCTGAAACATCTAAAAAACAAAGCAACAGAGCCTAGGGCACTTCCACTTATGGTCCTATAGCTTAGGGAAATTAAAATCAAAAAGACACAGCCACCCCAAAGTTTGGGATGGCTCTGTTTACAAGAAACTCGTTTACGGTACAAGTTCAATATCGCATAAAGCGAACAATGGATAAAGAAGTTGTGGTACTTACGTACAATGCAATATCACTCAGCAATGACATCTATGTCATCAGGTCCATAGCAGCATAATGAGTGGATTCAGGTATGATGATTCTAACTGAAATAAGTCACACAGAAAAAGAAACATCATAAGATATCACTAATACACGGAATGTAAACTTGGCTACACAGGAACTGAATTTCAAAACAGAACATGGTCCCAAATTTAGAAAATCAACTTATGCTTGCTTAAGGGGAAAGGTGAGTTGGGGTGCTGCAAAAAACCAGAGATTGAAATGAGCACAGATAAAGTTCCTTAAGCCAAATATGTAATAGACAAGAGCTACTCCTTGCTCAACGAAATGGACTCAAAACCCCATATTAAACGCCTAATAATGTACCTGACTACTAAGTATCTTAAAACCTATGGATTGCTATGTCTCTGAAAGTGAATCAATCGTGAGTACAGGGGCAAAAACGCAGCAGTGATAGGATTGGAGAGTTTTGGTGAGCAAATGAAGACCCTTTGAAGTCATATTGCATGGTACCCATTCCACGGGTCTCAAATCTCCAGGTTTAAGGGATTCTTCCTTCAGCTAAAACATGCATGTGGAACCCAGAGTATGATCAACCGTGTTATCGGGAGATGTGTTGAAATATGTCTCAGTTCTCGTCCCCTGGTACTCGGGTGCAACATTCCAGATGCTTTACTAACACTCTCCCGACTTGGAGAGTCAGTGCCTTTAACCTCCTGTTTGGCCCAGTTTGCAAATTCCACGGAAGATGAACAGGAATAGGGAGAACCAATGAGAGACTAGCTGGAGGTGTCTGGACGGGAAAATTTAACTCTCATTTCCCACCAGGAAGAGGAATTAACCAAAGGCTCAGCGTGCCATGCCGGAACCAGATTAGAGCCTGAAGCAATCCTGCGGTGTTGCGGCCAGCTCACAAGAAAGCGAGTTGAAGAAAGGAGCTCAGGGGCACTGTAATTCACAAACCTGCAGAGTTATAAATGACAGCTATCATCCAAAAATATACTGAAGTAAGGCTGCCAAGAGGACTTGAAAGCCGGGCAGAATTGCAGGAAACCGATTTCAGGAGGTAGACTGGAATTGCATTTAAAGCATAGGAAAAGAGGCAGAAGCTCGACAATGATGCACTTGGCCAAAAAGGGCGTATGCGTTTTTTCCTGAATATATTCAGGAAAAAACGCATACGCCCTTTTTGGCCAACCAAGCAAGCTTGCAAAGGAAATCTGCACTACAATGAAGTCTCACTTCCCCCCCGTCAAAAGGGCCATCTGAAAAAAGTGTAAAATCCAGAAAGGCAGGACAGGCCATGGAGAACTGGGAGCCTTGTTATGCTGATGGGCGGGATGTAACTTGCCAACAGCCACTCGGGAGAAGTGTATGGTGTTTCCTGAAACATCTAAAAAACAAAGCAACAGAGCCTAGGGCACTTCCACTTATGGTCCTATAGCTTAGGGAAATTAAAATCAAAAAGACACAGCCACCCCAAAGTTTGGGATGGCTCTGTTTACAAGAAACTCCTTTACGGTACAAGTTCAATATCGCATAAAGCGAAAAATGGATAAAGAAGTTGTGGTACTTACGTACAATGCAATATCACTCAGCAATGACATCTATGTCATCAGGCCCATAGCAGCATAATGAGTGGATTCAGGTATGATGATTCTAACTGAAATAAGTCACACAGAAAAAGAAACATCATAAGATATCACTAATACACGGAATGTAAACTTGGCTACACAGGAACTGGATTTCAAAACAGAACATGGTCCCAAATTTAGAAAACCAACTTATGCTTGCTTAAGGGGAAAGGTGAGTTGGGGTGCTGCATAAAACCAGAGATTGAAATGAGCACAGATAAAGTTCCTTAAGCCAAATATGTAATAGACAAGAGCTACTCCTTGCTCAACGAAATGGACTCAAAACCCCATATTAAACGCCTAATAATGTACCTGACTAGTAAGTATCTTAAAACCTATGGATTGCTATGTCTCTGAAAGTGAATCAATCGTGAGTACAGGGGCAAAAACGCAGCAGTGATAGGATTGGAGAGTTTTGGTGAGCAAATGAAGACCCTTTGAAGTCATATTGCATGGTACCCATTCCACGGGTCTCAACTCTCCAGGTTTAAGGGATTCTTCCTTCAGCTAAAACATGCATGTGGAACCCAGAGCATGATCAACCGTGTGATCGGGAGACGTGTTGAAATATGTCTCAGTTCTCGTCCCCTGGTACTCGGGTGCAACATTCCAGATGCTTTACTAACACTCTCCCGACTTGGAGAGTCAGTGCCTTTAACCTCCTGTTTGGCCCAGTTTGCAAATTCCGCGGAAGATGAACAGGAATAGGGAGAACCAATGAGAGACTAGCTGGAGGTGTCTGGACGGGAAAATTTAACTCTCATTTCCCACCAGGAAGAGGAATTAACCAAAGGCTCAGCGTGCCATGCCGGAACCAGATTAGGGCCTGAAGCAATCCTGCGGTGTTGCGGCCAGCTCACAAGAAAGCGAGTTGAAGAAAGGAGCTCAGGGGCACTGTAATTCACAAACCTGCAGAGTTATAAATGACAGCTATCATCCAAAAATATACTGAAGTAAGGCTGCCAAGAGGACTTGAAAGCCGGGCAGAATTGCAGGAAACCGATTTCAGGAGGTAGACTGGAATTGCATTTAAAGCATAGGAAAAGAGGCAGAAGGTCGACAATGATGCACTTGGCCAAAAAGGGCGTATGCGTTTTTTCCTGAATATATTCAGGAAAAAACGCATACGCCCTTTTTGGCCAACCAAGCAAGCTTGCAAAGGAAATCTGCACTACAATGAAGTCTCACTCCCCCCCGCCCCCGTCAAAAGGGCCATCTGAAAAAAGTGTAAAATCCAGAAAGGCAGGACAGGCCATGGAGAACTGGGAGCCTTGTTATGCTGATGGGCGGGATGTAAATTGCCAACAGCCACTCGGGAGAAGTGTATGGTGTTTCCTGAAACATCTAAAAAACAAAGCAACAGAGCCTAGGGCACTTCCACTTATGGTCCTATAGCTTAGGGAAATTAAAATCAAAAAGACACAGCCACCCCAAAGTTTGGGATGGCTCTGTTTACAAGAAACTCCTTTACGGTACAAGTTCAATATCGCATAAAGCGAAAAATGGATAAAGAAGTTGTGGTACTTACGTACAATGCAATATCACTCAGCAATGACATCTATGTCATCAGGCCCATAGCAGCATGATGAGTGGATTCAGGTATGATGATTCTAACTGAAATAAGTCACACAGAAAAAGAAACATCATAAGATATCACTAATACACGGAATGTAAACTTGGCTACACAGGAACTGAATTTCAAAACAGAACATGGTCCCAAATTTAGAAAACCAACTTATGCTTGCTTAAGGGGAAAGGTGAGTTGGGGTGCTGCATAAAACCAGAGATTGAAATGAGCACAGATAAAGTTCCTTAAGCCAAATATGGAATAGACAAGAGCTACTCCTTGCTCAACGAAATGGACTCAAAACCCCATATTAAACGCCTAATAATGTACCTGACTAGTAAGTATCTTAAAACCTATGGATTGCTATGTCTCTGAAAGTGAATCAATCGTGAGTACAGGGGCAAAAACGCAGCAGTGATAGGATTGGAGAGTTTTGGTGAGCAAATGAAGACCCTTTGAAGTCATATTGCATGGTACCCATTCCACGGGTCTCAACTCTCCAGGTTTAAGGGATTCTTCCTTCAGCTAAAACATGCATGTGGAACCCAGAGTATGATCAACCGTGTGATCGGGAGACGTGTTGAAATATGTCTCAGTTCTCGTCCCCTGGTACTCGGGTGCAACATTCCAGATGCTTTACTAACACTCTCCCGACTTGGAGAGTCAGTGCCTTTAACCTCCTGTTTGGCCCAGTTTGCAAATTCCGCGGAAGATGAACAGGAATAGGGAGAACCAATGAGAGACTAGCTGGAGGTGTCTGGACGGGAAAATTTAACTCTCATTTCCCACCAGGAAGAGGAATTAACCAAAGGCTCAGCGTGCCATGCCGGAACCAGATTAGGGCCTGAAGCAATCCTGCGGTGTTGCGGCCAGCTCACAAGAAAGCGAGTTGAAGAAAGGAGCTCAGGGGCACTGTAATTCACAAACCTGCAGAGTTATAAATGACAGCTATCATACAAAAGTATACTGAAGTAAGGCTGCCAAGAGGACTTGAAAGCCGGGCAGAATTGCAGGAAACCGATTTCAGGAGGTAGACTGGAATTGCATTTAAAGCATAGGAAAAGAGGCAGAAGGTCGACAATGATGCACTTGGCCAAAAAGGGCGTATGCGTTTTTTCCTGAATATATTCAGGAAAAAACGCATACGCCCTTTTTGGCCAACCAAGCAAGCTTGCAAAGGAAATCTGCACTACAATGAAGTCTCACTTCCCCCCCCCCCCGTCAAAAGGGCCATCTGAAAAAAGTGTAAAATCCAGAAAGGCAGGACAGGCCATGGAGAACTGGGAGCCTTGTTATGCTGATGGGCGGGATGTAACTTGCCAACAGCCACTCGGGAGAAGTGTATGGTGTTTCCTGAAACATCTAAAAAACAAAGCAACAGAGCCTAGGGCACTTCCACTTATGGTCCTATAGCTTAGGGAAATTAAAATCAAAAAGACACAGCCACCCCAAAGTTTGGGATGGCTGTGTTTACAAGAAACTCGTTTACGGTACAAGTTCAATATCGCATAAAGCGAAAAATGGATAAAGAAGTTGTGGTACTTACGTACAATGCAATATCACTCAGCAATGACATCTATGTCATCAGGCCCATAGCAGCATAATGAGTGGATTCAGGTATGATGATTCTAACTGAAATAAGTCACACAGAAAAAGAAACATCATAAGATATCACTAATACACGGAATGTAAACTTGGCTACACAGGAACTGAATTTCAAAACAGAACATGGTCCCAAATTTAGAAAATCAACTTATGCTTGCTTAAGGGGAAAGGTGAGTTGGGGTGCTGCATAAAACCAGAGATTGAAATGAGCACAGATAAAGTTCCTTAAGCCAAATATGTAATAGACAAGAGCTACTCCTTGCTCAACGAAATGGACTCAAAACCCCATATTAAACGCCTAATAATGTACCTGACTAGTAAGTATCTTAAAACCTATGGATTGCTATGTCTCTGAAAGTGAATCAATCGTGAGTACAGGGGCAAAAACGCAGCAGTGATAGGATTGGAGAGTTTTGGTGAGCAAATGAAGACCCTTTGAAGTCATATTGCATGGTACCCATTCCACGGGTCTCAACTCTCCAGGTTTAAGGGATTCTTCCTTCAGCTAAAACATGCATGTGGAACCCAGAGTATGATCAACCGTGTGATCGGGAGACGTGTTGAAATATGTCTCAGTTCTCGTCCCCTGGTACTCGGGTGCAACATTCCAGATGCTTTACTAACACTCTCCCGACTTGGAGAGTCAGTGCCTTTAACCTCCTGTTTGGCCCAGTTTGCAAATTCCGCGGAAGATGAACAGGAATAGGGAGAACCAATGAGAGACTAGCTGGAGGTGTCTGGACGGGAAAATTTAACTCTCATTTCCCACCAGGAAGAGGAATTAACCAAAGGCTCAGCGTGCCATGCCGGAACCAGATTAGGGCCTGAAGCAATCCTGCAGTGTTGCGGCCAGCTCACAAGAAAGCGAGTTGAAGAAAGGAGCTCAGGGGCACTGTAATTCACAAACCTGCAGAGTTATAAATGACAGCTATCATCCAAAAGTATACTGAAGTAAGGCTGCCAAGAGGACTTGAAAGCCGGGCAGAATTGCAGGAAACCGATTTCAGGAGGTAGACTGGAATTGCATTTAAAGCATAGGAAAAGAGGCAGAAGGTCGACAATGATGCACTTGGCCAAAAAGGGCGTATGCGTTTTTTCCTGAATATATTCAGGAAAAAACGCATACGCCCTTTTTGGCCAACCAAGCAAGCTTGCAAAGGAAATCTGCACTACAATGAAGTCTCACTTCCCCCCCGTCAAAAGGGCCATCTGAAAAAAGTGTAAAATCCAGAAAGGCAGGACAGGCCATGGAGAACTGGGAGCCTTGTTATGCTGATGGGCGGGATGTAACTTGCCAACAGCCACTCGGGAGAAGTGTATGGTGTTTCCTGAAACATCTAAAAAACAAAGCAACAGAGCCCAGGGCACTTCCACTTATGGTCCTATAGCTTAGGGAAATTAAAATCAAAAAGACACAGCCACCCCAAAGTTTGGGATGGCTCTGTTTACAAGAAACTCGTTTACGGTACAAGTTCAATATCACATAAAGCGAAAAATGGATAAAGAAGTTGTGGTAATTACGTACAATGCAATATCACTCAGCAATGACATCTATGTCATCAGGCCCATAGCAGCATAATGAGTGGATTCAGGTATGATGATTCTAACTGAAATAAGTCACACAGAAAAAGAAACATCATAAGATATCACTAATACACGGAATGTAAACTTGGCTACACAGGAACTGAATTTCAAAACAGAACATGGTCCCAAATTTAGAAAATCAACTTATGCTTGCTTAAGGGGAAAGGTGAGTTGGGGTGCTGCATAAAACCAGAGATTGAAATGAGCACAGATAAAGTTCCTTAAGCCAAATATGTAATAGACAAGAGCTACTCCTTGCTCAACGAAATGGACTCAAAACCCCATATTAAACGCCTAATAATGTACCTGACTAGTAAGTATCTTAAAACCTATGGATTGCTATGTCTCTGAAAGTGAATCAATCGTGAGTACAGGGGCAAAAACGCAGCAGTGATAGGATTGGAGAGTTTTGGTGAGCAAATGAAGACCCTTTGAAGTCATATTGCATGGTACCCATTCCACGGGTCTCAACTCTCCAGGTTTAAGGGATTCTTCCTTCAGCTAAAACATGCATGTGGAACCCAGAGCATGATCAACCGTGTGATCGGGAGACGTGTTGAAATATGTCTCAGTTCTCGTCCCCTGGTACTCGGGTGCAACATTCCAGATGCTTTACTAACACTCTCCCGACTTGGAGAGTCAGTGCCTTTAACCTCCTGTTTGGCCCAGTTTGCAAATTCCGCGGAAGATGAACAGGAATAGGGAGAACCAATGAGAGACTAGCTGGAGGTGTCTGGACGGGAAAATTTAACTCTCATTTCCCACCAGGAAGAGGAATTAACCAAAGGCTCAGCGTGCCATGCCGGAACCAGATTAGGGCCTGAAGCAATCCTGCGGTGTTGCGGCCAGCTCACAAGAAAGCGAGTTGAAGAAAGGAGCTCAGGGGCACTGTAATTCACAAACCTGCAGAGTTATAAATGACAGCTATCATCCAAAAATATACTGAAGTAAGGCTGCCAAGAGGACTTGAAAGCCGGGCAGAATTGCAGGAAACCGATTTCAGGAGGTAGACTGGAATTGCATTTAAAGCATAGGAAAAGAGGCAGAAGGTCGACAATGATGCACTTGGCCAAAAAGGGCGTATGCGTTTTTTCCTGAATATATTCAGGAAAAAACGCATACGCCCTTTTTGGCCAACCAAGCAAGCTTGCAAAGGAAATCTGCACTACAATGAAGTCTCACTCCCCCCCGCCCCCGTCAAAAGGGCCATCTGAAAAAAGTGTAAAATCCAGAAAGGCAGGACAGGCCATGGAGAACTGGGAGCCTTGTTATGCTGATGGGCGGGATGTAAATTGCCAACAGCCACTCGGGAGAAGTGTATGGTGTTTCCTGAAACATCTAAAAAACAAAGCAACAGAGCCTAGGGCACTTCCACTTATGGTCCTATAGCTTAGGGAAATTAAAATCAAAAAGACACAGCCACCCCAAAGTTTGGGATGGCTCTGTTTACAAGAAACTCCTTTACGGTACAAGTTCAATATCGCATAAAGCGAAAAATGGATAAAGAAGTTGTGGTACTTACGTACAATGCAATATCACTCAGCAATGACATCTATGTCATCAGGCCCATAGCAGCATGATGAGTGGATTCAGGTATGATGATTCTAACTGAAATAAGTCACACAGAAAAAGAAACATCATAAGATATCACTAATACACGGAATGTAAACTTGGCTACACAGGAACTGAATTTCAAAACAGAACATGGTCCCAAATTTAGAAAACCAACTTATGCTTGCTTAAGGGGAAAGGTGAGTTGGGGTGCTGCATAAAACCAGAGATTGAAATGAGCACAGATAAAGTTCCTTAAGCCAAATATGTAATAGACAAGAGCTACTCCTTGCTCAACGAAATGGACTCAAAACCCCATATTAAACGCCTAATAATGTACCTGACTAGTAAGTATCTTAAAACCTATGGATTGCTATGTCTCTGAAAGTGAATCAATCGTGAGTACAGGGGCAAAAACGCAGCAGTGATAGGATTGGAGAGTTTTGGTGAGCAAATGAAGACCCTTTGAAGTCATATTGCATGGTACCCATTCCACGGGTCTCAACTCTCCAGGTTTAAGGGATTCTTCCTTCAGCTAAAACATGCATGTGGAACCCAGAGTATGATCAACCGTGTGATCGGGAGACGTGTTGAAATATGTCTCAGTTCTCGTCCCCTGGTACTCGGGTGCAACATTCCAGATGCTTTACTAACACTCTCCCGACTTGGAGAGTCAGTGCCTTTAACCTCCTCTTTGGCCCAGTTTGCAAATTCCACGGAAGATGAACAGGAATAGGGAGAACCAATGAGAGACTAGCTGGAGGTGTCTGGACGGGAAAATTTAACTCTCATTTCCCACCAGGAAGAGGAATTAACCAAAGGCTCAGCGTGCCATGCCGGAACCAGATTAGGGCCTGAAGCAATCCTGCGGTGTTGCGGCCAGCTCACAAGAAAGCGAGTTGAAGAAAGGAGCTCAGGGGCACTGTAATTCACAAACCTGCAGAGTTATAAATGACAGCTATCATCCAAAAATATACTGAAGTAAGGCTGCCAAGAGGACTTGAAAGCCGGGCAGAATTGCAGGAAACCGATTTCAGGAGGTAGACTGGAATTGCATTTAAAGCATAGGAAAAGAGGCAGAAGGTCGACAATGATGCACTTGGCCAAAAAGGGCGTATGCGTTTTTTCCTGAATATATTCAGGAAAAAACGCATGCGCCCTTTTTGGCCAACCAAGCAAGCTTGCAAAGGAAATCTGCACTACAATGAAGTCTCACTTCCCCCCCGTCAAAAGGGCCATCTGAAAAAAGTGTAAAATCCAGAAAGGCAGGACAGGCCATGGAGAACTGGGAGCCTTGTTATGCTGATGGGCGGGATGTAAATTGCCAACAGCCACTCCGGAGAAGTGTATGGTGTTTCCTGAAACATCTAAAAAACAAAGCAACAGAGCCTAGGGCACTTCCACTTATGGTCCTATAGCTTAGGGAAATTAAAATCAAAAAGACACAGCCACCCCAAAGTTTGGGATGGCTCTGTTTACAAGAAACTCGTTTACGGTACAAGTTCAATATCGCATAAAGCGAAAAATGGATAAAGAAGTTGTGGTACTTACGTACAATGCAATATCACTCAGCAATGACATCTATGTCATCAGGTCCATAGCAGCATAATGAGTGGATTCAGGTATGATGATTCTAACTGAAATAAGTCACACAGAAAAAGAAACATCATAAGATATCACTAATACACGGAATGTAAACTTGGCTACACAGGAACTGAATTTCAAAACAGAACATGGTCCCAAATTTAGAAAATCAACTTATGCTTGCTTAAGGGGAAAGGTGAGTTGGGGTGCTGCAAAAAACCAGAGATTGAAATGAGCACAGATAAAGTTCCTTAAGCCAAATATGTAATAGACAAGAGCTACTCCTTGCTCAACGAAATGGACTCAAAACCCCATATTAAACGCCTAATAATGTACCTGACTACTAAGTATCTTAAAACCTATGGATTGCTATGTCTCTGAAAGTGAATCAATCGTGAGTACAGGGGCAAAAACGCAGCAGTGATAGGATTGGAGAGTTTTGGTGAGCAAATGAAGACCCTTTGAAGTCATATTGCATGGTACCCATTCCACGGGTCTCAAATCTCCAGGTTTAAGGGATTCTTCCTTCAGCTAAAACATGCATGTGGAACCCAGATTATGATCAACCGTGTTATCGGGAGATGTGTTGAAATATGTCTCAGTTCTCGTCCCCTGGTACTCGGGTGCAACATTCCAGATGCTTTACTAACACTCTCCCGACTTGGAGAGTCAGTGCCTTTAACCTCCTGTTTGGCCCAGTTTGCAAATTCCACGGAAGATGAACAGGAATAGGGAGAACCAATGAGAGACTAGCTGGAGGTGTCTGGACGGGAAAATTTAACTCTCATTTCCCACCAGGAAGAGGAATTAACCAAAGGCTCAGCGTGCCATGCCGGAACCAGATTAGGGCCTGAAGCAATCCTGCGGTGTTGCGGCCAGCTCACAAGAAAGCGAGTTGAAGAAAGGAGCTCAGGGGCACTGTAATTCACAAACCTGCAGAGTTATAAATGACAGCTATCATCCAAAAATATACTGAAGTAAGGCTGCCAAGAGGACTTGAAAGCCGGGCAGAATTGCAGGAAACCGATTTCAGGAGGTAGACTGGAATTGCATTTAAAGCATAGGAAAAGAGGCAGAAGCTCGACAATGATGCACTTGGCCAAAAAGGGCGTATGCGTTTTTTCCTGAATATATTCAGGAAAAAACGCATACGCCCTTTTTGGCCAACCAAGCAAGCTTGCAAAGGAAATCTGCACTACAATGAAGTCTCACTTCCCCCCCGTCAAAAGGGCCATCTGAAAAAAGTGTAAAATCCAGAAAGGCAGGACAGGCCATGGAGAACTGGGAGCCTTGTTATGCTGATGGGCGGGATGTAACTTGCCAACAGCCACTCGGGAGAAGTGTATGGTGTTTCCTGAAACATCTAAAAAACAAAGCAACAGAGCCTAGGGCACTTCCACTTATGGTCCTATAGCTTAGGGAAATTAAAATCAAAAAGACACAGCCACCCCAAAGTTTGGGATGGCTCTGTTTACAAGAAACTCCTTTACGGTACAAGTTCAATATCGCATAAAGCGAAAAATGGATAAAGAAGTTGTGGTACTTACGTACAATGCAATATCACTCAGCAATGACATCTATGTCATCAGGCCCATAGCAGCATAATGAGTGGATTCAGGTATGATGATTCTAACTGAAATAAGTCACACAGAAAAAGAAACATCATAAGATATCACTAATACACGAATGTAAACTTGGCTACACAGGAACTGGATTTCAAAACAGAACATGGTCCCAAATTTAGAAAACCAACTTATGCTTGCTTAAGGGGAAAGGTGAGTTGGGGTGCTGCATAAAACCAGAGATTGAAATGAGCACAGATAAAGTTCCTTAAGCCAAATATGTAATAGACAAGAGCTACTCCTTGCTCAACGAAATGGACTCAAAACCCCATATTAAACGCCTAATAATGTACCTGACTAGTAAGTATCTTAAAACCTATGGATTGCTATGTCTCTGAAAGTGAATCAATCGTGAGTACAGGGGCAAAAACGCAGCAGTGATAGGATTGGAGAGTTTTGGTGAGCAAATGAAGACCCTTTGAAGTCATATTGCATGGTACCCATTCCACGGGTCTCAACTCTCCAGGTTTAAGGGATTCTTCCTTCAGCTAAAACATGCATGTGGAACCCAGAGCATGATCAACCGTGTGATCGGGAGACGTGTTGAAATATGTCTCAGTTCTCGTCCCCTGGTACTCGGGTGCAACATTCCAGATGCTTTACTAACACTCTCCCGACTTGGAGAGTCAGTGCCTTTAACCTCCTGTTTGGCCCAGTTTGCAAATTCCGCGGAAGATGAACAGGAATAGGGAGAACCAATGAGAGACTAGCTGGAGGTGTCTGGACGGGAAAATTTAACTCTCATTTCCCACCAGGAAGAGGAATTAACCAAAGGCTCAGCGTGCCATGCCGGAACCAGATTAGGGCCTGAAGCAATCCTGCGGTGTTGCGGCCAGCTCACAAGAAAGCGAGTTGAAGAAAGGAGCTCAGGGGCACTGTAATTCACAAACCTGCAGAGTTATAAATGACAGCTATCATCCAAAAATATACTGAAGTAAGGCTGCCAAGAGGACTTGAAAGCCGGGCAGAATTGCAGGAAACCGATTTCAGGAGGTAGACTGGAATTGCATTTAAAGCATAGGAAAAGAGGCAGAAGGTCGACAATGATGCACTTGGCCAAAAAGGGCGTATGCGTTTTTTCCTGAATATATTCAGGAAAAAACGCATACGCCCTTTTTGGCCAACCAAGCAAGCTTGCAAAGGAAATCTGCACTACAATGAAGTCTCACTCCCCCCCGCCCCCGTCAAAAGGGCCATCTGAAAAAAGTGTAAAATCCAGAAAGGCAGGACAGGCCATGGAGAACTGGGAGCCTTGTTATGCTGATGGGCGGGATGTAAATTGCCAACAGCCACTCGGGAGAAGTGTATGGTGTTTCCTGAAACATCTAAAAAACAAAGCAACAGAGCCTAGGGCACTTCCACTTATGGTCCTATAGCTTAGGGAAATTAAAATCAAAAAGACACAGCCACCCCAAAGTTTGGGATGGCTCTGTTTACAAGAAACTCCTTTACGGTACAAGTTCAATATCGCATAAAGCGAAAAATGGATATAGAAGTTGTGGTACTTACGTACAATGCAATATCACTCAGCAATGACATCTATGTCATCAGGCCCATAGCAGCATGATGAGTGGATTCAGGTATGATGATTCTAACTGAAATAAGTCACACAGAAAAAGAAACATCATAAGATATCACTAATACACGGAATGTAAACTTGGCTACACAGGAACTGAATTTCAAAACAGAACATGGTCCCAAATTTAGAAAACCAACTTATGCTTGCTTAAGGGGAAAGGTGAGTTGGGGTGCTGCATAAAACCAGAGATTGAAATGAGCACAGATAAAGTTCCTTAAGCCAAATATGTAATAGACAAGAGCTACTCCTTGCTCAACGAAATGGACTCAAAACCCCATATTAAACGCCTAATAATGTACCTGACTAGTAAGTATCTTAAAACCTATGGATTGCTATGTCTCTGAAAGTGAATCAATCGTGAGTACAGGGGCAAAAACGCAGCAGTGATAGGATTGGAGAGTTTTGGTGAGCAAATGAAGACCCTTTGAAGTCATATTGCATGGTACCCATTCCACGGGTCTCAACTCTCCAGGTTTAAGGGATTCTTCCTTCAGCTAAAACATGCATGTGGAACCCAGAGTATGATCAACCGTGTGATCGGGAGACGTGTTGAAATATGTCTCAGTTCTCATCCCCTGGTACTCGGGTGCAACATTCCAGATGCTTTACTAACACTCTCCCGACTTGGAGAGTCAGTGCCTTTAACCTCCTCTTTGGCCCAGTTTGCAAATTCCACGGAAGATGAACAGGAATAGGGAGAACCAATGAGAGACTAGCTGGAGGTGTCTGGACGGGAAAATTTAACTCTCATTTCCCACCAGGAAGAGGAATTAACCAAAGGCTCAGCGTGCCATGCCGGAACCAGATTAGGGCCTGAAGCAATCCTGCGGTGTTGCGGCCAGCTCACAAGAAAGCGAGTTGAAGAAAGGAGCTCAGGGGCACTGTAATTCACAAACCTGCAGAGTTATAAATGACAGCTATCATCCAAAAATATACTGAAGTAAGGCTGCCAAGAGGACTTGAAAGCCGGGCAGAATTGCAGGAAACCGATTTCAGGAGGTAGACTGGAATTGCATTTAAAGCATAGGAAAAGAGGCAGAAGGTCGACAATGATGCACTTGGCCAAAAAGGGCGTATGCGTTTTTTCCTGAATATATTCAGGAAAAAACGCATGCGCCCTTTTTGGCCAACCAAGCAAGCTTGCAAAGGAAATCTGCACTACAATGAAGTCTCACTTCCCCCCCGTCAAAAGGGCCATCTGAAAAAAGTGTAAAATCCAGAAAGGCAGGACAGGCCATGGAGAACTGGGAGCCTTGTTATGCTGATGGGCGGGATGTAAATTGCCAACAGCCACTCCGGAGAAGTGTATGGTGTTTCCTGAAACATCTAAAAAACAAAGCAACAGAGCCTAGGGCACTTCCACTTATGGTCCTATAGCTTAGGGAAATTAAAATCAAAAAGACACAGCCACCCCAAAGTTTGGGATGGCTCTGTTTACAAGAAACTCGTTTACGGTACAAGTTCAATATCGCATAAAGCGAACAATGGATAAAGAAGTTGTGGTACTTACGTACAATGCAATATCACTCAGCAATGACATCTATGTCATCAGGTCCATAGCAGCATAATGAGTGGATTCAGGTATGATGATTCTAACTGAAATAAGTCACACAGAAAAAGAAACATCATAAGATATCACTAATACACGGAATGTAAACTTGGCTACACAGGAACTGAATTTCAAAACAGAACATGGTCCCAAATTTAGAAAATCAACTTATGCTTGCTTAAGGGGAAAGGTGAGTTGGGGTGCTGCAAAAAACCAGAGATTGAAATGAGCACAGATAAAGTTCCTTAAGCCAAATATGTAATAGACAAGAGCTACTCCTTGCTCAACGAAATGGACTCAAAACCCCATATTAAACGCCTAATAATGTACCTGACTACTAAGTATCTTAAAACCTATGGATTGCTATGTCTCTGAAAGTGAATCAATCGTGAGTACAGGGGCAAAAACGCAGCAGTGATAGGATTGGAGAGTTTTGGTGAGCAAATGAAGACCCTTTGAAGTCATATTGCATGGTACCCATTCCACGGGTCTCAAATCTCCAGGTTTAAGGGATTCTTCCTTCAGCTAAAACATGCATGTGGAACCCAGAGTATGATCAACCGTGTTATCGGGAGATGTGTTGAAATATGTCTCAGTTCTCGTCCCCTGGTACTCGGGTGCAACATTCCAGATGCTTTACTAACACTCTCCCGACTTGGAGAGTCAGTGCCTTTAACCTCCTGTTTGGCCCAGTTTGCAAATTCCACGGAAGATGAACAGGAATAGGGAGAACCAATGAGAGACTAGCTGGAGGTGTCTGGACGGGAAAATTTAACTCTCATTTCCCACCAGGAAGAGGAATTAACCAAAGGCTCAGCGTGCCATGCCGGAACCAGATTAGGGCCTGAAGCAATCCTGCGGTGTTGCGGCCAGCTCACAAGAAAGCGAGTTGAAGAAAGGAGCTCAGGGGCACTGTAATTCACAAACCTGCAGAGTTATAAATGACAGCTATCATCCAAAAATATACTGAAGTAAGGCTGCCAAGAGGACTTGAAAGCCGGGCAGAATTGCAGGAAACCGATTTCAGGAGGTAGACTGGAATTGCATTTAAAGCATAGGAAAAGAGGCAGAAGCTCGACAATGATGCACTTGGCCAAAAAGGGCGTATGCGTTTTTTCCTGAATATAT
Organism: Orcinus orca; assembly: GCF_937001465.1. Lineage (NCBI taxonomy): Eukaryota > Metazoa > Chordata > Mammalia > Artiodactyla > Delphinidae > Orcinus > Orcinus orca. The sequence continues at coordinate 233,687 of NW_026043942.1, read as the reverse complement.
TCAGGAAAAAACGCATACGCCCTTTTTGGCCAACCAAGCAAGCTTGCAAAGGAAATCTGCACTACAATGAAGTCTCACTTCCCCCCCGTCAAAAGGGCCATCTGAAAAAAGTGTAAAATCCAGAAAGGCAGGACAGGCCATGGAGAACTGGGAGCCTTGTTATGCTGATGGGCGGGATGTAACTTGCCAACAGCCACTCGGGAGAAGTGTATGGTGTTTCCTGAAACATCTAAAAAACAAAGCAACAGAGCCTAGGGCACTTCCACTTATGGTCCTATAGCTTAGGGAAATTAAAATCAAAAAGACACAGCCACCCCAAAGTTTGGGATGCCTCTGTTTACAAGAAACTCCTTTACGGTACAAGTTCAATATCGCATAAAGCGAAAAATGGATAAAGAAGTTGTGGTACTTACGTACAATGCAATATCACTCAGCAATGACATCTATGTCATCAGGCCCATAGCAGCATAATGAGTGGATTCAGGTATGATGATTCTAACTGAAATAAGTCACACAGAAAAAGAAACATCATAAGATATCACTAATACACGGAATGTAAACTTGGCTACACAGGAACTGGATTTCAAAACAGAACATGGTCCCAAATTTAGAAAACCAACTTATGCTTGCTTAAGGGGAAAGGTGAGTTGGGGTGCTGCATAAAACCAGAGATTGAAATGAGCACAGATAAAGTTCCTTAAGCCAAATATGTAATAGACAAGAGCTACTCCTTGCTCAACGAAATGGACTCAAAACCCCATATTAAACGCCTAATAATGTACCTGACTAGTAAGTATCTTAAAACCTATGGATTGCTATGTCTCTGAAAGTGAATCAATCGTGAGTACAGGGGCAAAAACGCAGCAGTGATAGGATTGGAGAGTTTTGGTGAGCAAATGAAGACCCTTTGAAGTCATATTGCATGGTACCCATTCCACGGGTCTCAACTCTCCAGGTTTAAGGGATTCTTCCTTCAGCTAAAACATGCATGTGGAACCCAGAGTATGATCAACCGTGTTATCGGGAGACGTGTTGAAATATGTCTCAGTTCTCGTCCCCTGGTACTCGGGTGCAACAATCCAGATGCTTTACTAACACTCTCCCGACTTGGAGAGTCAGTGCCTTTAACCTCCTCTTTGGCCCAGTTTGCAAATTCCACGGAAGATGAACAGGAATAGGGAGAACCAATGAGAGACTAGCTGGAGGTGTCTGGACGGGAAAATTTAACTCTCATTTCCCACCAGGAAGAGGAATTAACCAAAGGCTCAGCGTGCCATGCCGGAACCAGATTAGGGCCTGAAGCAATCCTGCGGTGTTGCGGCCAGCTCACAAGAAAGCGAGTTGAAGAAAGGAGCTCAGGGGCACTGTAATTCACAAACCTGCAGAGTTATAAATGACAGCTATCATCCAAAAATATACTGAAGTAAGGCTGCCAAGAGGACTTGAAAGCCGGGCAGAATTGCAGGAAACCGATTTCAGGAGGTAGACTGGAATTGCATTTAAAGCATAGGAAAAGAGGCAGAAGGTCGACAATGATGCACTTGGCCAAAAAGGGCGTATGCGTTTTTTCCTGAATATATTCAGGAAAAAACGCATGCGCCCTTTTTGGCCAACCAAGCAAGCTTGCAAAGGAAATCTGCACTACAATGAAGTCTCACTTCCCCCCCGTCAAAAGGGCCATCTGAAAAAAGTGTAAAATCCAGAAAGGCAGGACAGGCCATGGAGAACTGGGAGCCTTGTTATGCTGATGGGCGGGATGTAAATTGCCAACAGCCACTCGGGAGAAGTGTATGGTGTTTCCTGAAACATCTAAAAAACAAAGCAACAGAGCCTAGGGCACTTCCACTTATGGTCCTATAGCTTAGGGAAATTAAAATCAAAAAGACACAGCCACCCCAAAGTTTGGGATGGCTCTGTTTACAAGAAACTCGTTTACGGTACAAGTTCAATATCGCATAAAGCGAAAAATGGATAAAGAAGTTGTGGTACTTACGTACAATGCAATATCACTCAGCAATGACATCTATGTCATCAGGCCCATAGCAGCATAATGAGTGGATTCAGGTATGATGATTCTAACTGAAATAAGTCACACAGAAAAAGAAACATCATAAGATATCACTAATACACGGAATGTAAACTTGGCTACACAGGAACTGGATTTCAAAACAGAACATGGTCCCAAATTTAGAAAACCAACTTATGCTTGCTTAAGGGGAAAGGTGAGTTGGGGTGCTGCATAAAACCAGAGATTGAAATGAGCACAGATAAAGTTCCTTAAGCCAAATATGTAATAGACAAGAGCTACTCCTTGCTCAACGAAATGGACTCAAAACCCCATATTAAACGCCTAATAATGTACCTGACTAGTAAGTATCTTAAAACCTATGGATTGCTATGTCTCTGAAAGTGAATCAATCGTGAGTACAGGGGCAAAAACGCAGCAGTGATAGGATTGGAGAGTTTTGGTGAGCAAATGAAGACCCTTTGAAGTCATATTGCATGGTACCCATTCCACGGGTCTCAACTCTCCAGGTTTAAGGGATTCTTCCTTCAGCTAAAACATGCATGTGGAACCCAGAGTATGATCAACCGTGTTATCGGGAGACGTGTTGAAATATGTCTCAGTTCTCGTCCCCTGGTACTCGGGTGCAACAATCCAGATGCTTTACTAACACTCTCCCGACTTGGAGAGTCAGTGCCTTTAACCTCCTCTTTGGCCCAGTTTGCAAATTCCACGGAAGATGAACAGGAATAGGGAGAACCAATGAGAGACTAGCTGGAGGTGTCTGGACGGGAAAATTTAACTCTCATTTCCCACCAGGAAGAGGAATTAACCAAAGGCTCAGCGTGCCATGCCGGAACCAGATTAGGGCCTGAAGCAATCCTGTGGTGTTGCGGCCAGCTCACAAGAAAGCGAGTTGAAGAAAGGAGCTCAGGGGCACTGTAATTCACAAACCTGCAGAGTTATAAATGACAGCTATCATCCAAAAATATACTGAAGTAAGGCTGCCAAGAGGACTTGAAAGCCGGGCAGAATTGCAGGAAACCGATTTCAGGAGGTAGACTGGAATTGCATTTAAAGCATAGGAAAAGAGGCAGAAGGTCGACAATGATGCACTTGGCCAAAAAGGGCGTATGCGTTTTTTCCTGAATATATTCAGGAAAAAACGCATACGCCCTTTTTGGCCAACCAAACAAGCTTGCAAAGGAAATCTGCACTACAATGAAGTCTCACTTCCCCCCCCCGTCAAAAGGGCCATCTGAAAAAAGTGTAAAATCCAGAAGGCAGGACAGGCCATGGAGAACTGGGAGCCTTGTTATGCTGATGGGCGGGATGTAACTTGCCAACAGCCACTCGGGAGAAGTGTATGGTGTTTCCTGAAACATCTAAAAAACAAAGCAACAGAGCCTAGGGCACTTCCACTTATGGTCCTATAGTTTAGGGAAATTAAAATCAAAAAGACACAGCCACCCCAAAGTTTGGGATGGCTCTGTTTACAAGAAACTCGTTTACGGTACAAGTTCAATATCGCATAAAGCGAAAAATGGATAAAGAAGTTGTGGTACTTACGTACAATGCAATATCACTCAGCAATGACATCTATGTCATCAGGCCCATAGCAGCATAATGAGTGGATTCAGGTATGATGATTCTAACTGAAATAAGTCACACAGAAAAAGAAACATCATAAGATATCACTAATACACGGAATGTAAACTTGGCTACACAGGAACTGAATTTCAAAACAGAACATGGTCCCAAATTTAGAAAACCAACTTATGCTTGCTTAAGGGGAAAGGTGAGTTGGGGTGCTGCATAAAACCAGAGATTGAAATGAGCACAGATAAAGTTCCTTAAGCCAAATATGTAATAGACAAGAGCTACTCCTTGCTCAACGAAATGGACTCAAAACCCCATATTAAACGCCTAATAATGTACCTGACTAGTAAGTATCTTAAAACCTATGGATTGCTATGTCTCTGAAAGTGAATCAATCGTGAGTACAGGGGTAAAAACGCAGCAGTGATAGGATTGGAGAGTTTTGGTGAGCAAATGAAGACCCTTTGAAGTCATATTGCATGGTACCCATTCCACGGGTCTCAACTCTCCAGGTTTAAGGGATTCTTCCTTCAGCTAAAACATGCATGTGGAACCCAGAGTATGATCAACCGTGTGATCGGGAGACGTGTTGAAATATGTCTCAGTTCTCGTCCCCTGGTACTCGGGTGCAACATTCCAGATGCTTTACTAACACTCTCCCGACTTGGAGAGTCAGTGCCTTTAACCTCCTCTTTGGCCCAGTTTGCAAATTCCGCGGAAGATGAACAGGAATAGGGAGAACCAATGAGAGACAAGCTGGAGGTGTCTGGACGGGAAAATTTAACTCTCATTTCCCACCAGGAAGAGGAATTAACCAAAGGCTCAGCGTGCCGTGCCGGAACCAGATTAGGGCCTGAAGCAATCCTGCGGTGTTGCGGCCAGCTCACAAGAAAGCGAGTTGAAGAAAGGAGCTCAGGGGCACTGTAATTCACAAACCTGCAGAGTTATAAATGACAGCTATCATCCAAAAATATACTGAAGTAAGGCTGCCAAGAGGACTTGAAAGCCGGGCAGAATTGCAGGAAACCGATTTCAGGAGGTAGACTGGAATTGCATTTAAAGCATAGGAAAAGAGGCAGAAGGTCGACAATGATGCACTTGGCCAAAAAGGGCGTATGCGTTTTTTCCTGAATATATTCAGGAAAAAACGCATACGCCCTTTTTGGCCAACCAAGCAAGCTTGCAAAGGAAATCTGCACTACAATGAAGTCTCACTTCCCCCCCGTCAAAAGGGCCATCTGAAAAAAGTGTAAAATCCAGAAAGGCAGGACAGGCCATGGAGAACTGGGAGCCTTGTTATGCTGATGGGCGGGATGTAACTTGCCAACAGCCACTCGGGAGAAGTGTATGGTGTTTCCTGAAACATCTAAAAAACAAAGCAACAGAGCCTAGGACACTTCCACTTATGGTCCTATAGCTTAGGGAAATTAAAATCAAAAAGACACAGCCACCCCAAAGTTTGGGATGGCTCTGTTTACAAGAAACTCGTTTACGGTACAAGTTCAATATCGCATAAAGCGAAAAATGGATAAAGAAGTTGTGGTACTTACGTACAATGCAATATCACTCAGCAATGACATCTATGTCATCAGGCCCATAGCAGCATGATGAGTGGATTCAGGTATGATGATTCTAACTGAAATAAGTCACACAGAAAAAGAAACATCATAAGATATCACTAATACACGGAATGTAAACTTGGCTACACAGGAACTGAATTTCAAAACAGAACATGGTCCCAAATTTAGAAAACCAACTTATGCTTGCTTAAGGGGAAAGGTGAGTTGGGGTGCTGCATAAAACCAGAGATTGAAATGAGCACAGATAAAGTTCCTTAAGCCAAATATGTAATAGACAAGAGCTACTCCTTGCTCAACGAAATGGACTCAAAACCCCATATTAAACGCCTAATAATGTACCTGACTAGTAAGTATCTTAAAACCTATGGATTGCTATGTCTCTGAAAGTGAATCAATCGTGAGTACAGGGGCAAAAACGCAGCAGTGATAGGATTGGAGAGTTTTGGTGAGCAAATGAAGACGCTTTGAAGTCATATTGCATGGTACCCATTCCACGGGTCTCAACTCTCCAGGTTTAAGGGATTCTTCCTTCAGCTAAAACATGCATGTGGAACCCAGAGTATGATCAACCGTGTGATCGGGAGACGTGTTGAAATATGTCTCAGTTCTCGTCCCCTGGTACTCGGGTGCAACATTCCAGATGCTTTACTAACACTCTCCCGACTTGGAGAGTCAGTGCCTTTAACCTCCTGTTTGGCCCAGTTTGCAAATTCCGCGGAAGATGAACAGGAATAGGGAGAACCAATGAGAGACTAGCTGGAGGTGTCTGGACGGGAAAATTTAACTCTCATTTCCCACCAGGAAGAGGAATTAACCAAAGGCTCAGCGTGCCATGCCGGAACCAGATTAGGGCCTGAAGCAATCCTGCGGTGTTGCGGCCAGCTCACAAGAAAGCGAGTTGAAGAAAGGAGCTCAGGGGCACTGTAATTCACAAACCTGCAGAGTTATAAATGACAGCTATCATCCAAAAATATACTGAAGTAAGGCTGCCAAGAGGACTTGAAAGCCGGGCAGAATTGCAGGAAACCGATTTCAGGAGGTAGACTGGAATTGCATTTAAAGCATAGGAAAAGAGGCAGAAGGTCGACAATGATGTACTTGGCCAAAAAGGGCGTATGCGTTTTTTCCTGAATATATTCAGGAAAAAACGCATACGCCCTTTTTGGCCAACCAAGCAAGCTTGCAAAGGAAATCTGAACTACAATGAAGTCTCACTTCCCCCCCGTCAAAAGGGCCATCTGAAAAAAGTGTAAAATCCAGAAAGGCAGGACAGGCCATGGAGAACTGGGAGCCTTGTTATGCTGATGGGCGGGATGTTACTTGCCAACAGCCACTCGGGAGAAGTGTATGGTGTTTCCTGAAACATCTAAAAAACAAAGCAACAGAGCCTAGGGCACTTCCACTTATGGTCCTATAGCTTAGGGAAATTAAAATCAAAAAGACACAGCCACCCCAAAGTTTGGGATGGCTCTGTTTACAAAAAACTCATTTTCGGTGCAAGTTCAATATCGCATAAAGCGAAAAATGGATAAAGAAGTTGTGGTACTTACGTACAATGCAATATCACTCAGCAATGACATCTATGTCATCAGGCCCATAGCAGCATAATGAGTGGATTCAGGTATGATGATTCTAACTGAAATAATTCACACAGAATAAGAAACATCATAAGATATCACTAATACACGGAATGTAAACTTGGCTACACAGGAACTGGATTACAAAACAGAACAGAGTCTCAAATTTAGAAAACCAACTTATGCTTGCTTAAGGGGAAAGGTGAGTTGGGGTGCTGCATAAAACCAGAGATTGAAATGAGCACAGATAAAGTTCCTTAAGCCAAATATGTAATAGACAAGAGCTACTCCTTGCTCAACGAAATGGACTCAAAACCCCATATTAAACGCCTAATAATGTACCTGACTAGTAAGTATCTTAAAACCTATGGATTGCTATGTCTCTGAAAGTGAATCAATCGTGAGTACAGGGGCAAAAACGCAGCAGTGATAGGATTGGAGAGTTTTGGTGAGCAAATGAAGACCCTTTGAAGTCATATTGCATGGTACCCATTCCACGGGTCTCAACTCTCCAGGTTTAAGGGATTCTTCCTTCAGCTAAAACATGCATGTGGAACCCAGAGTATGATCAACCGTGTGATCGGGAGACGTGTTGAAATATGTCTCAGTTCTCGTCCCCTGGTACTCGGGTGCAACATTCCAGATGCTTTACTAACACTCTCCCGACTTGGAGAGTCAGTGCCTTTAACCTCCTGTTTGGCCCAGTTTGCAAATTCCGCGGAAGATGAACAGGAATAGGGAGAACCAATGAGAGACTAGCTGGAGGTGTCTGGACGGGAAAATTTAACTCTCATTTCCCACCAGGAAGAGCAATTAAGCAAAGGCTCAGCGTGCCGTGCCGGAACCAGATTAGGGCCTGAAGCAATCCTGCGGTGTTGCGGCCAGCTCACAAGAAAGCGAGTTGAAGAAAGGAGCTCAGGGGCACTGTAATTCACAAACCTGCAGAGTTATAAATGACAGCTATCATCCAAAAATATACTGAAGTAAGGCTGCCAAGAGGACTTGAAAGCCGGGCAGAATTGCAGGAAACCGATTTCAGGAGGTAGACTGGAATTGCATTTAAAGCATAGGAAAAGAGGCAGAAGGTCGACAATGATGCACTTGGCCAAAAAGGGCATATGCGTTTTTTCCTGAATATATTCAGGAAAAAAGGCATACGCCCTTTTTGGCCAACTAAGCAAGCTTGCAAAGGAAATCTGCACTACAATGAAGTCTCACTTCCCCCCCGTCAAAAGGGCCATCTGAAAAAAGTGTAAAATCCAGAAAGGCAGGACAGGCCATGGAGAACTGGGAGCCTTGTTATGCTGATGGGCGGGATGTAACTTGCCAACAGCCACTTGGGAGAAGTGTATGGTGTTTCCTGAAACATCTAAAAAACAAAGCAACAGAGCCTAGGGCACTTCCACTTATGGTCCTATAGCTTAGGGAAATTAAAATCAAAAAGACACAGCCACCCCAAAGTTTGGGATGGCTCTGTTTACAAGAAACTCATTTTCGGTGCAAGTTCAATATCGCATAAAGCGAAAAATGGATAAAGAAGTTGTGGTACTTACGTACAATGCAATATCACTCAGCAATGACATCTATGTCATCAGGCCCATAGCAGCATAATGAGTGGATTCAGGTATGATGATTCTAACTGAAATAATTCACACAGAATAAGAAACATCATAAGATATCACTAATACACGGAATGTAAACTTGGCTACACAGGAACTGGATTACAAAACAGAACAGAGTCTCAAATTTAGAAAACCAACTTATGCTTGCTTAAGGGGAAAGGTGAGTTGGGGTGCTGCATAAAACCAGAGATTGAAATGAGCACAGATAAAGTTCCTTAAGCCAAATATGTAATAGACAAGAGCTACTCCTTGCTCAACGAAATGGACTCAAAACCCCATATTAAACGCCTAATAATGTACCTGACTAGTAAGTATCTTAAAACCTATGGATTGCTATGTCTCTGAAAGTGAATCAATCGTGAGTACAGGGGCAAAAACGCAGCAGTGATAGGATTGGAGAGTTTTGGTGAGCAAATGAAGACCCTTTGAAGTCATATTGCATGGTACCCATTCCACGGGTCTCAACTCTCCAGGTTTAAGGGATTCTTCCTTCAGCTAAAACATGCATGTGGAACCCAGAGTATGATCAACCGTGTGATCGGGAGACGTGTTGAAATATGTCTCAGTTCTCGTCCCCTGGTACTCGGGTGCAACATTCCAGATGCTTTACTAACACTCTCCCGACTTGGAGAGTCAGTGCCTTTAACCTCCTGTTTGGCCCAGTTTGCAAATTCCGCGGAAGATGAACAGGAATAGGGAGAACCAATGAGAGACTAGCTGGAGGTGTCTGGACGGGAAAATTTAACTCTCATTTCCCACCAGGAAGAGCAATTAAGCAAAGGCTCAGCGTGCCGTGCCGGAACCAGATTAGGGCCTGAAGCAATCCTGCGGTGTTGCGGCCAGCTCACAAGAAAGCGAGTTGAAGAAAGGAGCTCAGGGGCACTGTAATTCACAAACCTGCAGAGTTATAAATGACAGCTATCATCCAAAAATATACTGAAGTAAGGCTGCCAAGAGGACTTGAAAGCCGGGCAGAATTGCAGGAAACCGATTTCAGGAGGTAGACTGGAATTGCATTTAAAGCATAGGAAAAGAGGCAGAAGGTCGACAATGATGCACTTGGCCAAAAAGGGCATATGCGTTTTTTCCTGAATATATTCAGGAAAAAACGCATATGCCCTTTTTGGCCAACTAAGCAAGCTTGCAAAGGAAATCTGCACTACAATGAAGTCTCACTTCCCCCCCGTCAAAAGGGCCATCTGAAAAAAGTGTAAAATCCAGAAAGGCAGGACAGGCCATGGAGAACTGGGAGCCTTGTTATGCTGATGGGCGGGATGTAACTTGCAAACAGCCACTCGGGAGAAGTGTATGGTGTTTCCTGAAACATCTAAAAAACAAAGCAACAGAGCCTAGGGCACTTCCACTTATGGTCCTATAGCTTAGGGAAATTAAAATCAAAAAGACACAGCCACCCCAAAGTTTGGGATGGCTCTGTTTACAAGAAACTCATTTTCGGTGCAAGTTCAATATCGCATAAAGCGAAAAATGGATAAAGAAGTTGTGGTACTTACGTACAATGCAATATCACTCAGCAATGACATCTATGTCATCAGGCCCATAGCAGCATAATGAGTGGATTCAGGTATGATGATTCTAACTGAAATAATTCACACAGAATAAGAAACATCATAAGATATCACTAATACACGGAATGTAAACTTGGCTACACAGGAACTGGATTACAAAACAGAACAGAGTCTCAAATTTAGAAAACCAACTTATGCTTGCTTAAGGGGAAAGGTGAGTTGGGGTGCTGCATAAAACCAGAGATTGAAATGAGCACAGATAAAGTTCCTTAAGTCAAATATGTAATAGACAAGAGCTACTCCTTGCTCAACGAAATGGACTCAAAACCCCATATTAAACGCCTAATAATGTACCTGACTAGTAAGTATCTTAAAACCTATGGATTGCTATGTCTCTGAAAGTGAATCAATCGTGAGTACAGGGGCAAAAACGCAGCAGTGATAGGATTGGAGAGTTTTGGTGAGCAAATGAAGACCCTTTGAAGTCATATTGCATGGTACCCATTCCACGGGTCTCAACTCTCCAGGTTTAAGGGATTCTTCCTTCAGCTAAAACATGCATGTGGAACCCAGAGTATGATCAACCGTGTGATCGGGAGACGTGTTGAAATATGTCTCAGTTCTCGTCCCCTGGTACTCGGGTGCAACATTCCAGATGCTTTACTAACACTCTCCCGACTTGGAGAGTCAGTGCCTTTAACCTCCTGTTTGGCCCAGTTTGCAAATTCCGCGGAAGATGAACAGGAATAGGGAGAACCAATGAGAGACTAGCTGGAGGTGTCTGGACGGGAAAATTTAACTCTCATTTCCCACCAGGAAGAGCAATTAAGCAAAGGCTCAGCGTGCCGTGCCGGAACCAGATTAGGGCCTGAAGCAATCCTGCGGTGTTGCGGCCAGCTCACAAGAAAGCGAGTTGAAGAAAGGAGCTCAGGGGCACTGTAATTCACAAACCTGCAGAGTTATAAATGACAGCTATCATCCAAAAATATACTGAAGTAAGGCTGCCAAGAGGACTTGAAAGCCGGGCAGAATTGCAGGAAACCGATTTCAGGAGGTAGACTGGAATTGCATTTAAAGCATAGGAAAAGAGGCAGAAGGTCGACAATGATGCACTTGGCCAAAAAGGGCATATGCGTTTTTTCCTGAATATATTCAGGAAAAAACGCATATGCCCTTTTTGGCCAACTAAGCAAGCTTGCAAAGGAAATCTGCACTACAATGAAGTCTCACTTCCCCCCCGTCAAAAGGGCCATCTGAAAAAAGTGTAAAATCCAGAAAGGCAGGACAGGCCATGGAGAACTGGGAGCCTTGTTATGCTGATGGGCGGGATGTAACTTGCCAACAGCCACTCGGGAGAAGTGTATGGTGTTTCCTGAAACATCTAAAAAACAAAGCAACAGAGCCTAGGGCACTTCCACTTATGGTCCTATAGCTTAGGGAAATTAAAATCAAAAAGACACAGCCACCCCAAAGTTTGGGATGGCTCTGTTTACAAGAAACTCGTTTACGGTACAAGTTCAATATCGCATAAAGCGAAAAATGGATAAAGAAGTTGTGGTACTTACGTACAATGCAATATCACTCAGCAATGACATCTATGTCATCAGGCCCATAGCAGCATAATGAGTGGATTCAGGTATGATGATTCTAACTGAAATAAGTCACACAGAAAAAGAAACATCATAAGATATCACTAATACACGGATTGTAAACTTGGCTACACAGGAACTGAATTTCAAAACAGAACATGGTCCCAAATTTAGAAAACCAACTTATGCTTGCTTAAGGGGAAAGGTGAGTTGGGGTGCTGCATAAAACCAGAGATTGAAATGAGCACAGATAAAGTTCCTTAAGCCAAATATGTAATAGACAAGAGCTACTCCTTGCTCAACGAAATGGACTCAAAACCCCATATTAAACGCCTAATAATGTACCTGACTAGTAAGTATCTTAAAACCTATGGATTGCTATGTCTCTGAAAGTGAATCAATCGTGAGTACAGGGGCAAAAACGCAGCAGTGATAGGATTGGAGAGTTTTGGTGAGCAAATGAAGACCCTTTGAAGTCATATTGCATGGTACCCATTCCACGGGTCTCAACTCTCCAGGTTTAAGGGATTCTTCCTTCAGCTAAAACATGCATGTGGAACCCAGAGTATGATCAACCGTGTGATCGGGAGACGTGTTGAAATATGTCTCAGTTCTCGTCCCCTGGTACTCGGGTGCAACATTCCAGATGCTTTACTAACACTCTCCCGACTTGGAGAGTCAGTGCCTTTAACCTCCTGTTTGGCCCAGTTTGCAAATTCCGCGGAAGATGAACAGGAATAGGGAGAACCAATGAGAGACTAGCTGGAGGTGTCTGGACGGGAAAATTTAACTCTCATTTCCCACCAGGAAGAGCAATTAAGCAAAGGCTCAGCGTGCCGTGCCGGAACCAGATTAGGGCCTGAAGCAATCCAGCGGTGTTGCGGCCAGCTCACAAGAAAGCGAGTTGAAGAAAGGAGCTCAGGGGCACTGTAATTCACAAACCTGCAGAGTTATAAATGACAGCTATCATCCAAAAATATACTGAAGTAAGGCTGCCAAGAGGACTTGAAAGCCGGGCAGAATTGCAGGAAACCGATTTCAGGAGGTAGACTGGAATTGCATTTAAAGCATAGGAAAAGAGGCAGAAGGTCGACAATGATGCACTTGGCCAAAAAGGGCATATGCGTTTTTTCCTGAATATATTCAGGAAAAAACGCATACGCCCTTTTTGGCCAACTAAGCAAGCTTGCAAAGGAAATCTGCACTACAATGAAGTCTCACTTCCCCCCCGTCAAAAGGGCCATCTGAAAAAAGTGTAAAATCCAGAAAGGCAGGACAGGCCATGGAGAACTGGGAGCCTTGTTATGCTGATGGGCGGGATGTAACTTGCCAACAGCCACTCGGGAGAAGTGTATGGTGTTTCCTGAAACATCTAAAAAACAAAGCAACAGAGCCTAGGGCACTTCCACTTATGGTCCTATAGCTTAGGGAAATTAAAATCAAAAAGACACAGCCACCCCAAAGTTTGGGATGGCTCTGTTTACAAGAAACTCGTTTACGGTACAAGTTCAATATCGCATAAAGCGAAAAATGGATAAAGAAGTTGTGGTACTTACGTACAATGCAATATCACTCAGCAATGACATCTATGTCATCAGGCCCATAGCAGCATAATGAGTGGATTCAGGTATGATGATTCTAACTGAAATAAGTCACACAGAAAAAGAAACATCATAAGATATCACTAATACACGGATTGTAAACTTGGCTACACAGGAACTGAATTTCAAAACAGAACATGGTCCCAAATTTAGAAAACCAACTTATGCTTGCTTAAGGGGAAAGGTGAGTTGGGGTGCTGCATAAAACCAGAGATTGAAATGAGCACAGATAAAGTTCCTTAAGCCAAATATGTAATAGACAAGAGCTACTCCTTGCTCAACGAAATGGACTCAAAACCCCAATATTAAACGCCTAATAATGTAACTGACTAGTAAGTATCTTAAAACCTATGGATTGCTATGTCTCTGAAAGTGAATCAATCGTGAGTACAGGGGCAAAAACGCAGCAGTGATAGGATTGGAGAGTTTTGGTGAGCAAATGAAGACCCCTTTGAAGTCATATTGCATGGTACCCATTCCACGGGTCTCAACTCTCCGTTTAAGGGATTCTTCCTTCAGCTAAAACATGCATGTGGAACCCAGAGTATGATCAACCGTGTGATCGGGAGACGTGTTGAAATATGTCTCAGTTCTCGTCCCCTGGTACTCGGGTGCAACATTCCAGATGCTTTACTAACACTCTCCCGACTTGGAGAGTCAGTGCCTTTAACCTCCTGTTTGGCCCAGTTTGCAAATTCCGCGGAAGATGAACAGGAATAGGGAGAACCAATGAGAGACTAGCTGGAGGTGTCTGGACGGGAAAATTTAACTCTCATTTCCCACCAGGAAGAGGAATTAACCAAAGGCTCAGCGTGCCATGCTGGAACCAGATTAGGGCCTGAAGCAATCCTGCGGTGTTGCGGCCAGCTCACAAGAAAGCGAGTTGAAGAAAGGAGCTCAGGGGCACTGTAATTCACAAACCTGCAGAGTTATAAATGACAGCTATCATCCAAAAATATACTGAAGTAAGGCTGCCAAGAGGACTTGAAAGCCGGGCAGAATTGCAGGAAACCGATTTCAGGAGGTAGACTGGAATTGCATTTAAAGCATAGGAAAAGAGGCAGAAGGTCGACAATGATGCACTTGGCCAAAAAGGGCGTATGCGTTTTTTCCTGAATATATTCAGGAAAAAACGCATACGCCCTTTTTGGCCAACCAAGCAAGCTTGCAAAGGAAATCTGAACTACAATGAAGTCTCACTTCCCCCCCGTCAAAAGGGCCATCTGAAAAAAGTGTAAAATCCAGAAAGGCAGGACAGGCTATGGAGAACTGGGAGCCTTGTTATGCTGATGGGCAGGATGTAAATTGCCAACAGCCACTCGGGAGAAGTGTATGGTGTTTCCTGAAACATCTAAAAAACAAAGCAACAGAGCCTAGGGCACTTCCACTTATGGTCCTATAGCTTAGGGAAATTAAAATCAAAAAGACACAGCCACCCCAAAGTTTGGGATGGCTCTGTTTACAAGAAACTCGTTTACGGTACAAGTTCAATATCGCATAAAGCGAAAAATGGATAAAGAAGTTGTGGTACTTACGTACAATGCAATATCACTCAGCAATGACATCTATGTCATCAGGCCCATAGCAGCATAATGAGTGGATTCAGGTATGATGATTCTAACTGAAATAAGTCACACAGAAAAAGAAACATCATAAGATATCACTAATACATGGAATGTAAACTTGGCTACACAGGAACTGAATTTCAAAACAGAACATGGTCTCAAATTTAGAAAATCAACTTATGCTTGCTTAAGGGGAAAGGTGAGTTGGGGTGCTGCATAAAACCAGAGATTGAAATGAGCACAGATAAATTTCCTTAAGCCAAATATGTAATAGACAAGAGCTACTCCTTGCTCAACGAAATGGACTCAAAACCCCATATTAAACGCCTAGTAATGTACCTGACTAGTAAGTATCTTAAAACCTATGGATTGCTATGTCTCTGAAAGTGAATCAATCGTGAGTACAGGGGCAAAAACGCAGCAGTGATAGGATTGGAGAGTTTTGGTGAGCAAATGAAGACCCTTTGAAGTCATATTGCATGGTACCCATTCCACGGGTCTCAACTCTCCAGGTTTAAGGGATTCTTCCTTCAGCTAAAACATGCATGTGGAACCCAGAGTATGATCAACCGTGTGATCGGGAGACGTGTTGAAATATGTCTCAGTTCTCGTCCCCTGGTACTCGGGTGCAACATTCCAGATGCTTTACTAACACTCTCCCGACTTGGAGAGTCAGTGCCTTTAACCTCCTGTTTGGCCCAGTTTGCAAATTCCGCGGAAGATGAACAGGAATAGGGAGAACCAATGAGAGACTAGCTGGAGGTGTCTGGACGGGAAAATTTAACTCTCATTTCCCACCAGGAAGAGGAATTAACCAAAGGCTCAGCGTGACATGCCGGAACCAGATTAAGGCCTGAAGCAATCCTGCGGTGTTGCGGCCAACTCACAAGAAAGCGAGTTGAAGAAAGGAGCTCAGGGGCACTGTAATTCACAAACCTGCAGAGTTATAAATGACAGCTATCATCCAAAAATATACTGAAGTAAGGCTGCCAAGAGGACTTGAAAGCCGGGCAGAATTGCAGGAAACCGATTTCAGGAGGTAGACTGGAATTGCATTTAAAGCATAGGAAAAGAGGCAGAAGGTCGACAATGATGCACTTGGCCAAAAAGGGCGTATGCGTTTTTTCCTGAATATATTCAGGAGAAAACGCATACGCCCTTTTTGGCCAACCAAGCAAGCTTGCAAAGGAAATCTGCACTACAATGAAGTCTCACTTCCCCCCCCATCAAAAGGGCCATCTGAAAAAAGTGTAAAATCCAGAAAGGCAGGACAGGCCATGGAGAACTGGGAGCCTTGTTATGCTGATGGGCGGGATGTAAATTGCCAACAGCCACTCGGGAGAAGTGTATGGTGTTTCCTGAAACATCTAAAAAACAAAGCAACAGAGCCTAGGGCACTTCCACTTATGGTCCTATAGCTTAGGGAAATTAAAATCAAAAAGACACAGCCACCCCAAAGTTTGGGATGGCTCTGTTTACAAGAAACTCGTTTACGGTACAAGTTCAATATCGCATAAAGGGAAAAATGGATAAAGAAGTTGTGGTAATTACGTACAATGCAATATCACTCAGCAATGACATCTATGTCATCAGGCCCATAGCAGCATAATGAGTGGATTCAGGTATGATGATTCTAACTGAAATAAGTCACACAGAAAAAGAAACATCATAAGATATCACTAATACATGGAATGTAAACTTGGCTACACAGGAACTGAATTTCAAAACAGAACATGGTCCGAAATTTAGAAAATCAACTTATGCTTGCTTAAGGGGAAAGGTGAGTTGGGGTGCTGCATAAAACCAGAGATTGAAATGAGCACAGATAAAGTTCCTTAAGCCAAATATGTAATAGACAAGAGCTACTCCTTGCTCAACGAAATGGACTCAAAACCCCATATTAAACGCCTAATAATGTACCTGACTAGTAAGTATCTTAAAACCTATGGATTGCTATGTCTCTGAAAGTGAATCAATCGTGAGTACAGGGGCAAAAACGCAGCAGTGATAGGATTGGAGAGTTTTGGTGAGCAAATGAAGACCCTTTGAAGTCATATTGCATGGTACCCATTCCACGGGTCTCAACTCTCCAGGTTTAAGGGATTCTTCCTTCAGCTAAAACATGCATGTGGAACCCAGAGTATGATCAACCGTGTGATCGGGAGACGTGTTCCAATATGTCTCAGTTCTCGTCCCCTGGTACTCGGGTGCAACATTCCAGATGCTTTACTAACACTCTCCCGACTTGGAGAGTCAGTGCCTTTAACCTCCTGTTTGGCCCAGTTTGCAAATTCCGCGGAAGATGAACAGGAATAGGGAGAACCAATGAGAGACTAGCTGGAGGTGTCTGGACGGGAAAATTTAACTCTCATTTCCCACCAGGAAGAGGAATTAACCAAAGGCTCAGCGTGCCATGCCGGAACCAGATTAGGGCCTGAAGCAATCCTGCGGTGTTGCGGCCAGCTCACAAGAAAGCGAGTTGAAGAAAGGAGCTCAGGGGCACTGTAATTCACAAACCTGCAGAGTTATAAATGACAGCTATCATCCAAAAATATACTGAAGTAAGGCTGCCAAGAGGACTTGAAAGCCGGGCAGAATTGCAGGAAACCGATTTCAGGAGGTAGACTGGAATTGCATTTAAAGCATAGGAAAAGAGGCAGAAGGTCGACAATGATGCACTTGGCCAAAAAGGGCGTATGCGTTTTTTCCTGAATATATTCAGGAAAAAACGCATACGCCCTTTTTGGCCAACCAAGCAAGCTTGCAAAGGAAATCTGCACTACAATGAAGTCTCACTTCCCCCCCGTCAAAAGGGCCATCTGAAAAAAGTGTAAAATCCAGAAAGGCAGGACAGGCCATGGAGAACTGGGAGCCTTGTTATGCTGATGGGCGGGATGTAAATTGCCAACAGCCACTCGGGAGAAGTGTATGGTGTTTCCTGAAACATCTAAAAAACAAAGCAACAGAGCCTAGGGCACTTCCACTTATGGTCCTATAGCTTAGGGAAATTAAAATCAAAAAGACACAGCCACCCCAAAGTTTGGGATGGCTCTGTTTACAAGAAACTCGTTTACGGTACAAGTTCAATATCGCATAAAGCGAAAAATGGATAAAGAAGTTGTGGTACTTACGTACAATGCAATATCACTCAGCAATGACATCTATGTCATCAGGCCCATAGCAGCATGATGAGTGGATTCAGGTATGATGATTCTAACTGAAATAAGTCACACAGAAAAAGAAACATCATAAGATATCACTAATACACGGAATGTAAACTTGGCTACACAGGAACTGAATTTCAAAACAGAACATGGTCCCAAATTTAGAAAACCAACTTATGCTTGCTTAAGGGGAAAGGTGAGTTGGGGTGCTGCATAAAACCAGAGATTGAAATGAGCACAGATAAAGTTCCTTAAGCCAAATATGTAATAGACAAGAGCTACTCCTTGCTCAACGAAATGGACTCAAAACCCCATATTAAATGCCTAATAATGTACCTGACTAGTAAGTATCTTAAAACCTATGGATTGCTATGTCTCTGAAAGTGAATCAATCGTGAGTACAGGGGCAAAAACGCAGCAGTGATAGGATTGGAGAGTTTTGGTGAGCAAATGAAGACCCTTTGAAGTCATATTGCATGGTACCCATTCCACGGGTCTCAACTCTCCAGGTTTAAGGGATTCTTCCTTCAGCTAAAACATGCATGTGGAACCCAGAGTATGATCAACCGTGTGATCGGGAGACGTGTTGAAATATGTCTCAGTTCTCGTCCCCTGGTACTCGGGTGCAACATTCCAGATGCTTTACTAACACTCTCCCGACTTGGAGAGTCAGTGCCTTTAACCTCCTGTTTGGCCCAGTTTGCAAATTCCGCGGAAGATGAACAGGAATAGGGAGAACCAATGAGAGACTAGCTGGAGGTGTCTGGACGGGAAAATTTAACTCTCATTTCCCACCAGGAAGAGGAATTAACCAAAGGCTCAGCGTGCCATGCCGGAACCAGATTAGGGCCTGAAGCAATCCTGCGGTGTTGCGGCCAGCTCACAAGAAAGCGAGTTGAAGAAAGGAGCTCAGGGGCACTGTAATTCACAAACCTGCAGAGTTATAAATGACAGCTATCATCCAAAAATATACTGAAGTAAGGCTGCCAAGAGGACTTGAAAGCCGGGCAGAATTGCAGGAAACCGATTTCAGGAGGTAGACTGGAATTGCATTTAAAGCATAGGAAAAGAGGCAGAAGGTCGACAATGATGCACTTGGCCAAAAAGGGCGTATGCGTTTTTTCCTGAATATATTCAGGAAAAAACGCATACGCCCTTTTTGGCCAACCAAGCAAGCTTGCAAAGGAAATCTGCACTACAATGAAGTCTCACTTCCCCCCCCCGTCAAAAGGGCCATCTGAAAAAAGTGTAAAATCCAGAAAGGCAGGACAGGCCATGGAGAACTGGGAGCCTTGTTATGCTGATGGGCGGGATGTAACTTGCCAACAGCCACTTGGGAGAAGTGTATGGTGTTTCCTGAAACATCTAAAAAACAAAGCAACAGAGCCTAGGGCACTTCCACTTATGGTCCTATAGCTTAGGGAAATTAAAATCAAAAAGACACAGCCACCCCAAAGTTTGGGATGGCTCTGTTTACAAGAAACTCGTTTACGGTACAAGTTCAATATCGCATAAAGCGAAAAATGGATAAAGAAGTTGTGGTACTTACGTACAATGCAATATCACTCAGCAATGACATCTATGTCATCAGGCCCATAGCAGCATAATGAGTGGATTCAGGTATGATGATTCTAACTGAAATAAGTCACACAGAAAAAGAAACATCATAAGATATCACTAATACACGGAATGTAAACTTGGCTACACAGGAACTGAATTTCAAAACAGAACATGGTCCCAAATTTAGAAAACCAACTTATGCTTGCTTAAGGGGAAAGGTGAGTTGGGGTGCTGCATAAAACCAGAGATTGAAATGAGCACAGATAAAGTTCCTTAAGCCAAATATGTAATAGAAAAGAGCTACTCCTTGCTCAACGAAATGGACTCAAACCCCCATATTAAACGCCTAATAATGTACCTGACTAGTAAGTATCTTAAAACCTATGGATTGCTATGTCTCTGAAAGTGAATCAATCGTGAGTACAGGGGCAAAAACGCAGCAGTGATAGGATTGGAGAGTTTTGGTGAGCAAATGAAGACCCTTTGAAGTCATATTGCATGGTACCCATTCCACGGGTCTCAACTCTCCAGGTTTAAGGGATTCTTCCTTCAGCTAAAACATGCATGTGGAACCCAGAGTATGATCAACCGTGTGATCGGGAGACGTGTTGAAATATGTCTCAGTTCTCGTCCCCTGGTACTCGGGTGCAACATTCCAGATGCTTTACTAACACTCTCCCGACTTGGAGAGTCAGTGCCTTTAACCTCCTGTTTGGCCCAGTTTGCAAATTCCACGGAAGATGAACAGGAATAGGGAGAACCAATGAGAGACTAGCTGGAGTTGTCTGGACGGGAAAATTTAACTCTCATTTCCCACCAGGAAGAGGAATTAACCAAAGGCTCAGTGTGCCATGCCGGAACCAGATTAGGGCCTGAAGCAATCCTGCGGTGTTGCGGCCAGCTCACAAGAAAGCGAGTTGAAGAAAGGAGCTCAGGGGCACTGTAATTCACAAACCTGCAGAGTTATAAATGACAGCTATCATCCAAAAATATACTGAAGTAAGGCTGCCAAGAGGACTTGAAAGCCGGGCAGAATTGCAGGAAACCGATTTAAGGAGGTAGACTGGAATTGCATTTAAAGCATAGGAAAAGAGGCAGAAGGTCGACAATGATGCACTTGGCCAAAAAGGGCGTATGCGTTTTTTCCTGAATATATTCAGGAAAAAACGCATACGCCCTTTTTGGCCAACCAAGCAAGCTTGCAAAGGAAATCTGCACTACAATGAAGTCTCACTTCCCCCCCGTCAAAAGGGCCATCTGAAAAAAGTGTAAAATCCAGAAAGGCAGGACAGGCTATGGAGAACTGGGAGCCTTGTTATGCTGATGGGCGGGATGTAACTTGCCAACAGCCACTCGGGAGAAGTGTATGGTGTTTCCTGAAACATCTAAAAAACAAAGCAACAGAGCCTAGGGCACTTCCACTTATGGTCCTATAGCTTAGGGAAATTAAAATCAAAAAGACACAGCCACCCCAAAGTTTGGGATGGCTCTGTTTACAAGAAACTCGTTTACGGTACAAGTTCAATATCGCATAAAGCGAAAAATGGATAAAGAAGTTGTGGTACTTACGTACAATGCAATATCACTCAGCAATGACATCTATGTCATCAGGCCCATAGCAGCATAATGAGTGGATTCAGGTATGATGATTCTAACTGAAATAAGTCACACAGAAAAAGAAACATCATAAGATATCACTAATACACGGAATGTAAACTTGGCTACACAGGAACTGAATTTCAAAACAGAACATGGTCCCAAATTTAGAAAATCAACTTATGCTTGCTTAAGGGGAAAGGTGAGTTGGGGTGCTGCATAAAACCAGAGATTGAAATGAGCACAGATAAAGTTCCTTAAGCCAAATATGTAATAGACAAGAGCTACTCCTTGCTCAACGAAATGGACTCAAAACCCCATATTAAACGCCTAATAATGTACCTGACTAGTAAGTATCTTAAAACCTATGGATTGCTATGTCTCTGAAAGTGAATCAATCGTGAGTACAGGGGCAAAAACGCAGCAGTGATAGGATTGGAGAGTTTTGGTGAGCAAATGAAGACCCTTTGAAGTCATATTGCATGGTACCCATTCCACGGGTCTCAACTCTCCAGGTTTAAGGGATTCTTCCTTCAGCTAAAACATGCATGTGGAACCCAGAGTATGATCAACCGTGTGATCGGGAGACGTGTTGAAATATGTCTCAGTTCTCGTCCCCTGGTACTCGGGTGCAACATTCCAGATGCTTTACTAACACTCTCCCGACTTGGAGAGTCAGTGCCTTTAACCTCCTGTTTGGCCCAGTTTGCAAATTCCGCGGAAGATGAACAGGAATAGGGAGAACCAATGAGAGACTAGCTGGAGGTGTCTGGACGGGAAAATTTAACTCTCATTTCCCACCAGGAAGAGGAATTAACCAAAGGCTCAGCGTGCCATGCCAGAACCAGATTAAGGCCTGAAGCAATCCTGCGGTGTTGCGGCCAGCTCACAAGAAAGCGAGTTGAAGAAAGGAGCTCAGGGGCACTGTAATTCACAAACCTGCAGAGTTATAAATGACAGCTATCATCCAAAAATATACTGAAGTAAGGCTGCCAAGAGGACTTGAAAGCCGGGCAGAATTGCAGGAAACCGATTTCAGGAGGTAGACTGGAATTGCATTTAAAGCATAGGAAAAGAGGCAGAAGGTCGACAATGATGCACTTGGCCAAAAAGGGCGTATGCGTTTTTTCCTGAATATATTCAGGAAAAAACGCATACGCCCTTTTTGGCCAACCAAGCAAGCTTGCAAAGGAAATCTGCACTAAAATGAAGTATCACTTCCCCCTCCATCAAAAGGGCCATCTGAAAAAAGTGTAAAATCCAGAAAGGCAGGACAGGCCATGGAGAACTGGGAGCCTTGTTATGCTGATGGGCGGGATGTAAATTGCCAACAGCCACTCGGGAGAAGTGTATGGTGTTTCCTGAAACATCTAAAAAACAAAGCAACAGAGCCTAGGGCACTTCCACTTATGGTCCTATAGCTTAGGGAAATTAAAATCAAAAAGACACAGCCACCCCAAAGTTTGGGATGGCTCTGTTTACAAGAAACTCGTTTACGGTACAAGTTCAATATCGCATAAAGCGAAAAATGGATAAAGAAGTTGTGGTACTTACGTACAATGCAATATCACTCAGCAATGACATCTATGTCATCAGGCCCATAGCAGCATGATGAGTGGATTCAGGTATGATGATTCTAACTGAAATAAGTCACACAGAAAAAGAAACATCATAAGATATCACTAATACACGGAATGTAAACTTGGCTACACAGGAACTGAATTTCAAAACAGAACATGGTCCCAAATTTAGAAAACCAACTTATGCTTGCTTAAGGGGAAAGGTGAGTTGGGGTGCTGCATAAAACCAGAGATTGAAATGAGCACAGATAAAGTTCCTTAAGCCAAATATGTAATAGACAAGAGCTACTCCTTGCTCAACGAAATGGACTCAAAACCCCATATTAAACGCCTAATAATGTACCTGACTAGTAAGTATCTTAAAACCTATGGATTGCTATGTCTCTGAAAGTGAATCAATCGTGAGTACAGGGGCAAAAACGCAGCAGTGATAGGATTGGAGAGTTTTGGTGAGCAAATGAAGACCCTTTGAAGTCATATTGCATGGTACCCATTCCACGGGTCTCAACTCTCCAGGTTTAAGGGATTCTTCCTTCAGCTAAAACATGCATGTGGAACCCAGAGTATGATCAACCGTGTGATCGGGAGACGTGTTCCAATATGTCTCAGTTCTCGTCCCCTGGTACTCGGGTGCAACATTCCAGATGCTTTACTAACACTCTCCCGACTTGGAGAGTCAGTGCCTCTAACCTCCTGTTTGGCCCAGTTTGCAAATTCCACGGAAGATGAACAGGAATAGGGAGAACCAATGAGAGACTAGCTGGAGGTGTCTGGACGGGAAAATTTAACTCTCATTTCCCACCAGGAAGAGGAATTAACCAAAGGCTCAGCGTGCCATGCCGGAACCAGATTAGGGCCTGAAGCAATCCTGCGGTGTTGCGGCCAGCTCACAAGAAAGCGAGTTGAAGAAAGGAGCTCAGGGGCACTGTAATTCACAAACCTGCAGAGTTATAAATGACAGCTATCATCCAAAAATATACTGAAGTAAGGCTGCCAAGAGGACTTGAAAGCCGGGCAGAATTGCAGGAAACCGATTTCAGGAGGTAGACTGGAATTGCATTTAAAGCATAGGAAAAGAGGCAGAAGGTCGACAATGATGCACTTGGCCAAAAAGGGCGTATGCGTTTTTTCCTGAATATATTCAGGAAAAAACGCATACGCCCTTTTTGGCCAACCAAGCAAGCTTGCAAAGGAAATCTGCACTACAATGAAGTCTCACTTCCCCCCCGTCAAAAGGGCCATCTGAAAAAAGTGTAAAATCCAGAAAGGCAGGACAGGCCATGGAGAACTGGGAGCCTTGTTATGCTGATGGGCGGGATGTAAATTGCCAACAGCCACTCGGGAGAAGTGTATGGTGTTTCCTGAAACATCTAAAAAACAAAGCAACAGAGCCTAGGGCACTTCCACTTATGGTCCTATAGCTTAGGGAAATTAAAATCAAAAAGACACAGCCACCCCAAAGTTTGGGATGGCTCTGTTTACAAGAAACTCGTTTACGGTACAAGTTCAATATCGCATAAAGCGAAAAATGGATAAAGAAGTTGTGGTACTTACGTACAATGCAATATCACTCAGCAATGACATCTATGTCATCAGGCCCATAGCAGCATGATGAGTGGATTCAGGTATGATGATTCTAACTGAAATAAGTCACACAGAAAAAGAAACATCATAAGATATCACTAATACACGGAATGTAAACTTGGCTACACAGGAACTGAATTTCAAAACAGAACATGGTCCCAAATTTAGAAAACCAACTTATGCTTGCTTAAGGGGAAAGGTGAGTTGGGGTGCTGCATAAAACCAGAGATTGAAATGAGCACAGATAAAGTTCCTTAAGCCAAATATGTAATAGACAAGAGCTACTCCTTGCTCAACGAAATGGACTCAAAACCCCATATTAAACGCCTAATAATGTACCTGACTAGTAAGTATCTTAAAACCTATGGATTGCTATGTCTCTGAAAGTGAATCAATCGTGAGTACAGGGGCAAAAACGCAGCAGTGATAGGATTGGAGAGTTTTGGTGAGCAAATGAAGACCCTTTGAAGTCATATTGCATGGTACCCATTCCACGGGTCTCAACTCTCCAGGTTTAAGGGATTCTTCCTTCAGCTAAAACATGCATGTGGAACCCAGAGTATGATCAACCGTGTGATCGGGAGACGTGTTGAAATATGTCTCAGTTCTCGTCCCCTGGTACTCGGATGCAACATTCCAGATGCTTTACTAACACTCTCCCGACTTGGAGAGTCAGTGCCTTTAACCTCCTGTTTGGCCCAGTTTGCAAATTCCGCGGAAGATGAACAGGAATAGGGAGAACCAATGAGAGACTAGCTGGAGGTGTCTGGACGGGAAAATTTAACTCTCATTTCCCACCAGGAAGAGGAATTAACCAAAGGCTCAGCGTGCCATGCCGGAACCAGATTAGGGCCTGAAGCAATCCTGCGGTGTTGCGGCCAGCTCACAAGAAAGCGAGTTGAAGAAAGGAGCTCAGGGGCACTGTAATTCACAAGCCTGCAGAGTTATAAATGACAGCTATCATCCAAAAATATACTGAAGTAAGGCTGCCAAGAGGACTTGAAAGCCGGGCAGAATTGCAGGAAACCGATTTCAGGAGGTAGACTGGAATTGCATTTAAAGCATAGGAAAAGAGGCAGAAGGTCGACAATGATGCACTTGGCCAAAAAGGGCGTATGCGTTTTTTCCTGAATATATTCAGGAAAAAACGCATACGCCCTTTTTGGCCAACCAAGCAAGCTTGCAAAGGAAATCTGCACTACAATGAAGTCTCATTTCCCCCCCATCAAAAGGGCCATCTGAAAAAAGTGTAAAATCCAGAAAGGCAGGACAGGCCATGGAGAACTGGGAGCCTTGTTATGCTGATGGGCGGGATGTAACTTGCCAACAGCCACTCGGGAGAAGTGTATGGTGTTTCCTGAAACATCTAAAAAACAAAGCAACAGAGCCTAGGGCACTTCCACTTATGGTCCTATAGCTTAGGGAAATTAAAATCAAAAAGACACAGCCACCCCAAAGTTTGGGATGGCTCTGTTTACAAGAAACTCGTTTACGGTACAAGTTCAATATCGCATAAAGCGAAAAATGGATAAAGAAGTTGTGGTACTTACGTACAATGCAATATCACTCAGCAATGACATCTATGTCATCAGGCCCATAGCAGCATAATGAGTGGATTCAGGTATGATGATTCTAACTGAAATAAGTCACACAGAAAAAGAAACATCATAAGATATCACTAATACACGGAATGTAAACTTGGCTACACAGGAACTGAATTTCAAAACAGAACATGGTCCCAAATTTAGAAAACCAACTTATGCTTGCTTAAGGGGAAAGGTGAGTTGGGGTGCTGCATAAAACCAGAGATTGAAATGAGCACAGATAAAGTTCCTTAAGCCAAATATGTAATAGACAAGAGCTACTCCTTGCTCAACGAAATGGACTCAAAACCCCATATTAAACGCCTAATAATGTACCTGACTAGTAAGTATCTTAAAACCTATGGATTGCTATGTCTCTGAAAGTGAATCAATCGTGAGTACAGGGGCAAAAACGCAGCAGTGATAGGATTGGAGAGTTTTGGTGAGCAAATGAAGACCCTTTGAAGTCATATTGCATGGTACCCATTCCACGGGTCTCAACTCTCCAGGTTTAAGGGATTCTTCCTTCAGCTAAAACATGCATGTGGAACCCAGAGTATGATCAACCGTGTGATCGGGAGACGTGTTGAAATATGTCTCAGTTCTCGTCCCCTGGTACTCGGGTGCAACATTCCAGATGCTTTACTAACACTCTCCCGACTTGGAGAGTCAGTGCCTTTAACCTCCTGTTTGGCCCAGTTTGCAAATTCCGCGGAATATGAACAGGAATAGGGAGAACCAATGAGAGACTAGCTGGAGGTATCTGGACGGGAAAATTTAACTCTCATTTCCCACCAGGAAGAGGAATTAACCAAAGGCTCAGCGTGCCATGCCGGAACCAGATTAGGGCCTGAAGCAATCCTGCGGTGTTGCGGCCAGCTCACAAGAAAGCGAGTTGAAGAAAGGAGCTCAGGGGCACTGTAATTCACAAACCTGCAGAGTTATAAATGACAGCTATGATCCAAAAATATACTGAAGTAAGGCTGCCAAGAGGACTTGAAAGCCGGGCAGAATTGCAGGAAACCGATTTCAGGAGGTAGACTGGAATTGCATTTAAGGCATAGGAAAAGAGGCAGAAGGTCGACAATGATGCACTTGGCCAAAAAGGGCGTATGCGTTTTTTCCTGAATATATTCAGGAAAAAACGCATACGCACTTTTTGGCCAACCAAGCAAGCTTGCAAAGGAAATCTGCACTACAATGAAGTCTCACTTCCCCCCCGTCAAAAGGGCCATCTGAAAAAAGTGTAAAATCCAGAAAGGCAGGACAGGCCATGGAGAACTGGGAGCCTTGTTATGCTGATGGGCGGGATGTAAATTGCCAACAGCCACTCGGGAGAAGTGTATGGTGTTTCCTGAAACATCTAAAAAACAAAGCAACAGAGCCTAGGGCACTTCCACTTATGGTCCTATAGCTTAGGGAAATTAAAATCAAAAAGACACAGCCACCCCAAAGTTTGGGATGGCTCTGTTTACAAGAAACTCGTTTACGGTACAAGTTCAATATCGCATAAAGCGAAAAATGGATAAAGAAGTTGTGGTACTTACGTACAATGCAATATCACTCAGCAATGACATCTATGTCATCAGGCCCATAGCAGCATAATGAGTGGATTCAGGTATGATGATTCTAACTGAAATAAGTCACACAGAAAAAGAAACATCATAAGATATCACTAATACACGGAATGTAAACTTGGCTACACAGGAACTGAATTTCAAAACAGAACATGGTCCCAAATTTAGAAAATCAACTTATGCTTGCTTAAGGGGAAAGGTGAGTTGGGGTGCTGCATAAAACCAGAGATTGAAATGAGCACAGATAAAGTTCCTTAAGCCAAATATGTAATAGACAAGAGCTACTCCTTGCTCAACGAAATGGACTCAAAACCCCATATTAAACGCCTAATAATGTACCTGACTAGTAAGTATCTTAAAACCTATGGATTGCTATGTCTCTGAAAGTGAATCAATCGTGAGTACAGGGGCAAAAACGCAGCAGTGATAGGATTGGAGAGTTTTGGTGAGCAAATGAAGACCCTTTGAAGTCATATTGCATGGTACCCATTCCACGGGTCTCAACTCTCCAGGTTTAAGGGATTCTTCCTTCAGCTAAAACATGCATGTGGAACCCAGAGTATGATCAACCGTGTGATCGGGAGACGTGTTGAAATATGTCTCAGTTCTCGTCCCCTGGTACTCGGGTGCAACATTCCAGATGCTTTACTAACACTCTCCCGACTTGGAGAGTCAGTGCCTTTAACCTCCTGTTTGGCCCAGTTTGCAAATTCCGCGGAAGATGAACAGGAATAGGGAGAACCAATGAGAGACTAGCTGGAGGTGTCTGGACGGGAAAATTTAACTCTCATTTCCCACCAGGAAGAGGAATTAACCAAAGGCTCAGCGTGCCATGCCAGAACCAGATTAAGGCCTGAAGCAATCCTGCGGTGTTGCGGCCAGCTCACAAGAAAGCGAGTTGAAGAAAGGAGCTCAGGGGCACTGTAATTCACAAACCTGCAGAGTTATAAATGACAGCTATCATCCAAAAATATACTGAAGTAAGGCTGCCAAGAGGACTTGAAAGCCGGGCAGAATTGCAGGAAACCGATTTCAGGAGGTAGACTGGAATTGCATTTAAAGCATAGGAAAAGAGGCAGAAGGTCGACAATGATGCACTTGGCCAAAAAGGGCGTATGCGTTTTTTCCTGAATATATTCAGGAAAAAACGCATACGCCCTTTTTGGCCAACCAAGCAAGCTTGCAAAGGAAATCTGCACTAAAATGAAGTATCACTTCCCCCTCCATCAAAAGGGCCATCTGAAAAAAGTGTAAAATCCAGAAAGGCAGGACAGGCCATGGAGAACTGGGAGCCTTGTTATGCTGATGGGCGGGATGTAAATTGCCAACAGCCACTCGGGAGAAGTGTATGGTGTTTCCTGAAACATCTAAAAAACAAAGCAACAGAGCCTAGGGCACTTCCACTTATGGTCCTATAGCTTAGGGAAATTAAAATCAAAAAGACACAGCCACCCCAAAGTTTGGGATGGCTCTGTTTACAAGAAACTCGTTTACGGTACAAGTTCAATATCGCATAAAGCGAAAAATGGATAAAGAAGTTGTGGTACTTACGTACAATGCAATATCACTCAGCAATGACATCTATGTCATCAGGCCCATAGCAGCATGATGAGTGGATTCAGGTATGATGATTCTAACTGAAATAAGTCACACAGAAAAAGAAACATCATAAGATATCACTAATACACGGAATGTAAACTTGGCTACACAGGAACTGAATTTCAAAACAGAACATGGTCCCAAATTTAGAAAACCAACTTATGCTTGCTTAAGGGGAAAGGTGAGTTGGGGTGCTGCATAAAACCAGAGATTGAAATGAGCACAGATAAAGTTCCTTAAGCCAAATATGTAATAGACAAGAGCTACTCCTTGCTCAACGAAATGGACTCAAAACCCCATATTAAACGCCTAATAATGTACCTGACTAGTAAGTATCTTAAAACCTATGGATTGCTATGTCTCTGAAAGTGAATCAATCGTGAGTACAGGGGCAAAAACGCAGCAGTGATAGGATTGGAGAGTTTTGGTGAGCAAATGAAGACCCTTTGAAGTCATATTGCATGGTACCCATTCCACGGGTCTCAACTCTCCAGGTTTAAGGGATTCTTCCTTCAGCTAAAACATGCATGTGGAACCCAGAGTATGATCAACCGTGTGATCGGGAGACGTGTTCCAATATGTCTCAGTTCTCGTCCCCTGGTACTCGGGTGCAACATTCCAGATGCTTTACTAACACTCTCCCGACTTGGAGAGTCAGTGCCTCTAACCTCCTGTTTGGCCCAGTTTGCAAATTCCACGGAAGATGAACAGGAATAGGGAGAACCAATGAGAGACTAGCTGGAGGTGTCTGGACGGGAAAATTTAACTCTCATTTCCCACCAGGAAGAGGAATTAACCAAAGGCTCAGCGTGCCATGCCGGAACCAGATTAGGGCCTGAAGCAATCCTGCGGTGTTGCGGCCAGCTCACAAGAAAGCGAGTTGAAGAAAGGAGCTCAGGGGCACTGTAATTCACAAACCTGCAGAGTTATAAATGACAGCTATCATCCAAAAATATACTGAAGTAAGGCTGCCAAGAGGACTTGAAAGCCGGGCAGAATTGCAGGAAACCGATTTCAGGAGGTAGACTGGAATTGCATTTAAAGCATAGGAAAAGAGGCAGAAGGTCGACAATGATGCACTTGGCCAAAAAGGGCGTATGCGTTTTTTCCTGAATATATTCAGGAAAAAACGCATACGCCCTTTTTGGCCAACCAAGCAAGCTTGCAAAGGAAATCTGCACTACAATGAAGTCTCACTTCCCCCCCGTCAAAAGGGCCATCTGAAAAAAGTGTAAAATCCAGAAAGGCAGGACAGGCCATGGAGAACTGGGAGCCTTGTTATGCTGATGGGCGGGATGTAAATTGCCAACAGCCACTCGGGAGAAGTGTATGGTGTTTCCTGAAACATCTAAAAAACAAAGCAACAGAGCCTAGGGCACTTCCACTTATGGTCCTATAGCTTAGGGAAATTAAAATCAAAAAGACACAGCCACCCCAAAGTTTGGGATGGCTCTGTTTACAAGAAACTCGTTTACGGTACAAGTTCAATATCGCATAAAGCGAAAAATGGATAAAGAAGTTGTGGTACTTACGTACAATGCAATATCACTCAGCAATGACATCTATGTCATCAGGCCCATAGCAGCATGATGAGTGGATTCAGGTATGATGATTCTAACTGAAATAAGTCACACAGAAAAAGAAACATCATAAGATATCACTAATACACGGAATGTAAACTTGGCTACACAGGAACTGAATTTCAAAACAGAACATGGTCCCAAATTTAGAAAACCAACTTATGCTTGCTTAAGGGGAAAGGTGAGTTGGGGTGCTGCATAAAACCAGAGATTGAAATGAGCACAGATAAAGTTCCTTAAGCCAAATATGTAATAGACAAGAGCTACTCCTTGCTCAACGAAATGGACTCAAAACCCCATATTAAACGCCTAATAATGTACCTGACTAGTAAGTATCTTAAAACCTATGGATTGCTATGTCTCTGAAAGTGAATCAATCGTGAGTACAGGGGCAAAAACGCAGCAGTGATAGGATTGGAGAGTTTTGGTGAGCAAATGAAGACCCTTTGAAGTCATATTGCATGGTACCCATTCCACGGGTCTCAACTCTCCAGGTTTAAGGGATTCTTCCTTCAGCTAAAACATGCATGTGGAACCCAGAGTATGATCAACCGTGTGATCGGGAGACGTGTTGAAATATGTCTCAGTTCTCGTCCCCTGGTACTCGGATGCAACATTCCAGATGCTTTACTAACACTCTCCCGACTTGGAGAGTCAGTGCCTTTAACCTCCTGTTTGGCCCAGTTTGCAAATTCCGCGGAAGATGAACAGGAATAGGGAGAACCAATGAGAGACTAGCTGGAGGTGTCTGGACGGGAAAATTTAACTCTCATTTCCCACCAGGAAGAGGAATTAACCAAAGGCTCAGCGTGCCATGCCGGAACCAGATTAGGGCCTGAAGCAATCCTGCGGTGTTGCGGCCAGCTCACAAGAAAGCGAGTTGAAGAAAGGAGCTCAGGGGCACTGTAATTCACAAGCCTGCAGAGTTATAAATGACAGCTATCATCCAAAAATATACTGAAGTAAGGCTGCCAAGAGGACTTGAAAGCCGGGCAGAATTGCAGGAAACCGATTTCAGGAGGTAGACTGGAATTGCATTTAAAGCATAGGAAAAGAGGCAGAAGGTCGACAATGATGCACTTGGCCAAAAAGGGCGTATGCGTTTTTTCCTGAATATATTCAGGAAAAAACGCATACGCCCTTTTTGGCCAACCAAGCAAGCTTGCAAAGGAAATCTGCACTACAATGAAGTCTCATTTCCCCCCCATCAAAAGGGCCATCTGAAAAAAGTGTAAAATCCAGAAAGGCAGGACAGGCCATGGAGAACTGGGAGCCTTGTTATGCTGATGGGCGGGATGTAACTTGCCAACAGCCACTCGGGAGAAGTGTATGGTGTTTCCTGAAACATCTAAAAAACAAAGCAACAGAGCCTAGGGCACTTCCACTTATGGTCCTATAGCTTAGGGAAATTAAAATCAAAAAGACACAGCCACCCCAAAGTTTGGGATGGCTCTGTTTACAAGAAACTCGTTTACGGTACAAGTTCAATATCGCATAAAGCGAAAAATGGATAAAGAAGTTGTGGTACTTACGTACAATGCAATATCACTCAGCAATGACATCTATGTCATCAGGCCCATAGCAGCATAATGAGTGGATTCAGGTATGATGATTCTAACTGAAATAAGTCACACAGAAAAAGAAACATCATAAGATATCACTAATACACGGAATGTAAACTTGGCTACACAGGAACTGAATTTCAAAACAGAACATGGTCCCAAATTTAGAAAACCAACTTATGCTTGCTTAAGGGGAAAGGTGAGTTGGGGTGCTGCATAAAACCAGAGATTGAAATGAGCACAGATAAAGTTCCTTAAGCCAAATATGTAATAGACAAGAGCTACTCCTTGCTCAACGAAATGGACTCAAAACCCCATATTAAACGCCTAATAATGTACCTGACTAGTAAGTATCTTAAAACCTATGGATTGCTATGTCTCTGAAAGTGAATCAATCGTGAGTACAGGGGCAAAAACGCAGCAGTGATAGGATTGGAGAGTTTTGGTGAGCAAATGAAGACCCTTTGAAGTCATATTGCATGGTACCCATTCCACGGGTCTCAACTCTCCAGGTTTAAGGGATTCTTCCTTCAGCTAAAACATGCATGTGGAACCCAGAGTATGATCAACCGTGTGATCGGGAGACGTGTTGAAATATGTCTCAGTTCTCGTCCCCTGGTACTCGGGTGCAACATTCCAGATGCTTTACTAACACTCTCCCGACTTGGAGAGTCAGTGCCTTTAACCTCCTGTTTGGCCCAGTTTGCAAATTCCGCGGAAGATGAACAGGAATAGGGAGAACCAATGAGAGACTAGCTGGAGGTATCTGGACGGGAAAATTTAACTCTCATTTCCCACCAGGAAGAGGAATTAACCAAAGGCTCAGCGTGCCATGCCGGAACCAGATTAGGGCCTGAAGCAATCCTGCGGTGTTGCGGCCAGCTCACAAGAAAGCGAGTTGAAGAAAGGAGCTCAGGGGCACTGTAATTCACAAACCTGCAGAGTTATAAATGACAGCTATGATCCAAAAATATACTGAAGTAAGGCTGCCAAGAGGACTTGAAAGCCGGGCAGAATTGCAGGAAACCGATTTCAGGAGGTAGACTGGAATTGCATTTAAGGCATAGGAAAAGAGGCAGAAGGTCGACAATGATGCACTTGGCCAAAAAGGGCGTATGCGTTTTTTCCTGAATATATTCAGGAAAAAACGCATACGCCCTTTTTGGCCAACCAAGCAAGCTTGCAAAGGAAATCTGCACTACAATGAAGTCTCACTTCCCCCCCGTCAAAAGGGCCATCTGAAAAAAGTGTAAAATCCAGAAAGGCAGGACAGGCCATGGAGAACTGGGAGCCTTGTTATGCTGATGGGCGGGATGTAAATTGCCAACAGCCACTCGGGAGAAGTGTATGGTGTTTCCTGAAACATCTAAAAAACAAAGCAACAGAGCCTAGGGCACTTCCACTTATGGTCCTATAGCTTAGGGAAATTAAAATCAAAAAGACACAGCCACCCCAAAGTTTGGGATGGCTCTGTTTACAAGAAACTCGTTTACGGTACAAGTTCAATATCGCATAAAGCGAAAAATGGATAAAGAAGTTGTGGTACTTACGTACAATGCAATATCACTCAGCAATGACATCTATGTCATCAGGCCCATAGCAGCATAATGAGTGGATTCAGGTATGATGATTCTAACTGAAATAAGTCACACAGAAAAAGAAACATCATAAGATATCACTAATACACGGAATGTAAACTTGGCTACACAGGAACTGAATTTCAAAACAGAACATGGTCCCAAATTTAGAAAACCAACTTATGCTTGCTTAAGGGGAAAGGTGAGTTGGGGTGCTGCATAAAACCAGAGATTGAAATGAGCACAGATAAAGTTCCTTAAGCCAAATATGTAATAGACAAGAGCTACTCCTTGCTCAACGAAATGGACTCAAAACCCCATATTAAACGCCTAATAATGTACCTGACTAGTAAGTATCTTAAAACCTATGGATTGCTATGTCTCTGAAAGTGAATCAATCGTGAGTACAGGGGCAAAAACGCAGCAGTGATAGGATTGGAGAGTTTTGGTGAGCAAATGAAGACCCTTTGAAGTCATATTGCATGGTACCCATTCCACGGGTCTCAACTCTCCAGGTTTAAGGGATTCTTCCTTCAGCTAAAACATGCATGTGGAACCCAGAGTATGATCAACCGTGTGATCGGGAGACGTGTTCCAATATGTCTCAGTTCTCGTCCCCTGGTACTCGGGTGCAACATTCCAGATGCTTTACTAACACTCTCCCGACTTGGAGAGTCAGTGCCTTTAACCTCCTGTTTGGCCCAGTTTGCAAATTCCGCGGAAGATGAACAGGAATAGGGAGAACCAATGAGAGACTAGCTGGAGGTGTCTGGACGGGAAAATTTAACTCTCATTTCCCACCAGGAAGAGGAATTAACCAAAGGCTCAGCGTGCCATGCCGGAACCAGATTAGGGCCTGAAGCAATCCTGCGGTGTTGCGGCCAGCTCACAAGAAAGCGAGTTGAAGAAAGGAGCTCAGGGGCACTGTAATTCACAAACCTGCAGAGTTATAAATGACAGCTATCATCCAAAAATATACTGAAGTAAGGCTGCCAAGAGGACTTGAAAGCCGGGCAGAATTGCAGGAAACCGATTTCAGGAGGTAGACTGGAATTGCATTTAAAGCATAGGAAAAGAGGCAGAAGGTCGACAATGATGCACTTGGCCAAAAAGGGCGTATGCGTTTTTTCCTGAATATATTCAGGAAAAAACGCATACGCCCTTTATGGCCAACCAAGCAAGCTTGCAAAGGAAATCTGCACTACAATGAAGTCTCACTTCCCCCCCGTCAAAAGGGCCATCTGAAAAAAGTGTAAAATCCAGAAAGGCAGGACAGGCCATGGAGAACTGGGAGCCTTGTTATGCTGATGGGCGGGATGTAACTTGCCAACAGCCACTCGGGAGAAGTGTATGGTGTTTCCTGAAACATCTAAAAAACAAAGCAACAGAGCCTAGGGCACTTCCACTTATGGTCCTATAGCTTAGGGAAATTAAAATCAAAAAGACACAGCCACCCCAAAGTTTGGGATGGCTCTGTTTACAAGAAACTCGTTTACGGTACAAGTTCAATATCGCATAAAGCGAAAAATGGATAAAGAAGTTGTGGTACTTACGTACAATGCAATATCACTCAGCAATGACATCTATGTCATCAGGCCCATAGCAGCATAATGAGTGGATTCAGGTATGATGATTCTAACTGAAATAAGTCACACAGAAAAAGAAACATCATAAGATATCACTAATACACGGAATGTAAACTTGGCTACACAGGAACTGAATTTCAAAACAGAACATGGTCCCAAATTTAGAAAACCAACTTATGCTTGCTTAAGGGGAAAGGTGAGTTGGGGTGCTGCATAAAACCAGAGATTGAAATGAGCACAGATAAAGTTCCTTAAGCCAAATATGTAATAGACAAGAGCTACTCCTTGCTCAACGAAATGGACTCAAAACCCCATATTAAACGCCTAATAATGTACCTGACTAGTAAGTATCTTAAAACCTATGGATTGCTATGTCTCTGAAAGTGAATCAATCGTGAGTACAGGGGCAAAAACGCAGCAGTGATAGGATTGGAGAGTTTTGGTGAGCAAATGAAGACCCTTTGAAGTCATATTGCATGGTACCCATTCCACGGGTCTCAACTCTCCAGGTTTAAGGGATTCTTCCTTCAGCTAAAACATGCATGTGGAACCCAGAGTATGATCAACCGTGTGATCGGGAGACGTGTTGAAATATGTCTCAGTTCTCGTCCCCTGGTACTCGGGTGCAACATTCCAGATGCTTTACTAACACTCTCCCGACTTGGAGAGTCAGTGCCTTTAACCTCCTGTTTGGCCCAGTTTGCAAATTCCGCGGAAGATGAACAGGAATAGGGAGAACCAATGAGAGACTAGCTGGAGGTGTCTGGACGGGAAAATTTAACTCTCATTTCCCACCAGGAAGAGGAATTAACCAAAGGCTCAGCGTGCCATGCCGGAACCAGATTAGGGCCTGAAGCAATCCTGCGGTGTTGCGGCCAGCTCACAAGAAAGCGAGTTGAAGAAAGGAGCTCAGGGGCACTGTAATTCACAAACCTGCAGAGTTATAAATGACAGCTATCATCCAAAAATATACTGAAGTAAGGCTGCCAAGAGGACTTGAAAGCCGGGCAGAATTGCAGGAAACCGATTTCAGGAGGTAGACTGGAATTGCATTTAAGGCATAGGAAAAGAGGCAGAAGGTCGACAATGATGCACTTGGCCAAAAAGGGCGTATGCGTTTTTTCCTGAATATATTCAGGAAAAAACGCATACGCCCTTTTTGGCCAACCAAGCAAGCTTGCAAAGGAAATCTGCACTACAATGAAGTCTCACTTCCCCCCCGTCAAAAGGGCCATCTGAAAAAAGTGTAAAATCCAGAAAGGCAGGACAGGCCATGGAGAACTGGGAGCCTTGTTATGCTGATGGGCGGGATGTAACTTGCCAACAGCCACTCGGGAGAAGTGTATGGTGTTTCCTGAAACATCTAAAAAACAAAGCAACAGAGCCTAGGGCACTTCCACTTATGGTCCTATAGCTTAGGGAAATTAAAATCAAAAAGACACAGCCACCCCAAAGTTTGGGATGGCTCTGTTTACAAGAAACTCGTTTACGGTACAAGTTCAATATCGCATAAAGCGGAAAATGGATAAAGAAGTTGTGGTACTTACGTACAATGCAATATCACTCAGCAATGACATCTATGTCATCAGGCCCATAGCAGCATAATGAGTGGATTCAGGTATGATGATTCTAACTGAAATAAGTCACACAGAAAAAGAAACATCATAAGATATCACTAACACACGGAATGTAAACTTGGCTACACAGGAACTGGATTACAAAACAGAACAGGTTTTCCAATTTAGAAAACCAACTTATGCTTGCTTAAGGGGAAAGGTGAGTTGGGGTGCTGCATAAAACCAGAGATTGAAATGAGCACAGATAAACTTCCTTAAGCCAAATATGGAATAGACAAGAGGTACTCCTTGCTCAACGAAATGGACTCAAAGCCCCATGTTAAACACCTTATAATGTACCTGACTAGTAAGTATCTTAAAACCTAAAGATTGCTATGTCTCTGAAAGAGAATCAAGCGTGAGTACAGGGGCATAAACGCAGCAGTGATAGGATTGGAGAGGTTCGGTGAGCAAATGAAGACCCTTTGAAGTCATATTGCATGGTACCCATTCCACGGGTCTCAACTCTCCAGGTTTAAGGGATTCTTCCTTCAGCTAAAACATGCATGTGGAACCCAGAGTATGATCAACCGTGTGATCGGGAGACGTGTTGAAATATGTCTCAGTTCTCGTCCCCTGGTACTCGGGTGCAACATTCCAGACGCTTTACTAACACTCTCCCGACTTGGAGAGTCAGTGCCTTTAACCTCCTGTTTGGCCCAGTTTGCAAATTCCGCGGAAGATGAACAGGAATAGGGACAACCAATGAGAGACTAGCTGGAGGTGTCTGGACGGGCAAATTTAACTCCCATTTCCCACCAGGAAGAGGAATTAACCAAAGGCTCAGCGTGCCGTGCCGGAACCAGTTTAGGGCCTGAAGGAATCCTGCGGTGTTGCGGCCAGCTCACAAGAAAGCGAGTTTAAGAAAGCAGCTCTGGGGCACTGTAATTCACAAACCTGCAGAGTTATAAATGACAGCTATCGTCCAAAAATATACTGAAGTAAGGCTGCCAAGAGGACTTGAAAGCGGGGCAGAATTGCAGGAAACCGATTTCAGGAGGTAGACAGGAATTGCATTTAAAGCATAGGAAATGAGGCAGAACGTCCACAATGATGCACTTGGCCAAAAAGGACGTATGCGTTTTTTCCTGAATATATTCAGGAAAAAACGCATACGCCCTTTTTTGCCAACCAAGCAAGCTTGCAAAGGAAATCTGCACTACAATGAAGTCTCACTTCCCCGCGGTCAAAGGGGCCATCTGAAAAAAGTGTAAAATCCAGAAAGGCAGGACAGGCCATGGAGAACTGGGAGCCTTGTTATGCTAATGGGCGGGATGTAAACTCCCAACAGCCACTGGGGAGAAGTGTATGGTGTTTCCTGAAACATCTAAAAAACAAAGCAACAGAGCCTAGGGCACTTCCACTTATGGTCCTATAGCTTAGGGAAATTAAAATCAAAAAGACACAGCCACCCCAAAGTTTGGGATGGCTCTGTTTACAACAACCTCGTTTACGGTACAAGTTCAAAATCGCAGAAAGTGAAAAATGGATAAAGAAGTTGTGGTACTTACGTACAATGCAATATCACTCAGCAATGAAATCTATGTCATCAGGCCCGTAGAAGAAAATGAGTGGGTTCAGGTATGATGAATCTAACTGAAATAAGTCACACAGAAAAAGAAACATCATAAGATATCACTAATACACGGAATGTAAACTTGGCTACACAGGAACTGAATTTCAAAACAGAACAGGGTCTCCAATTTAGAAAACCAACATATGCTTGCTTAAGGGGAAAGGTGAGTTGGGGTGATGCATAAAACCAGAGATTGAAATGAGCACAGATAAAGTTCCTTAAGCCAAATATGTAATAGACAAGAGCTACTCCTTCGTCAACGAAATGGACTCAAAACCCCACGTTAAACACCTTATAATGTACCTGACTTGTAAGTATTTTAAAACCTATGGATCGCTATGTCTCCGAAAGAGAATCAAGCGTGTGTACAGGGGCATAAACGCAGCAGTGATAGGATTGGAGAGGTTCGGTGAGAAAATGAAGACCCTTTGAAGTCATATTGCATGGTACCCATTCCACGGGTCTCAACTCTCCAGGTTTAAGGGATTCTTCCTTCAGCTAAATCATGCATGTGGAACCCGGAGTATGATCAACCGTGTGATCGGGAGACGTGTTCCAATATGTCTCCATTCTCGTACCCTGGTACTCGGGTGAAACATTCCAGACGCTTTACTAACACTCTCCCGACTTGGAGAGTCAGTGCCTTTAACCTCCTGTTTGGCCCAGTTTGCAATTTCTGCGGAAGATGAACAGGAATAGGGAGAACCAATGAGAGACTAGCTGGAGGTGTCTGGACGGGCAATTTAACTCTCATTTCCCACCAGGAAGAGGAATTAACCAAAGGCTCAGCGTGCCGTGCCAGAACATGATTAGGGCCTGAAGCAATCCTGCGGTGTTGCGGCCAGCTCACAAGAAAGCGAGTTGAAGAAAGGAGCTCAGGGGCACTGTAATTCACAAACCTGCAGAGTTATAAATGACAGCTATCGTCAAAAAATATACTGAAGTAAGGCTGCCAAGAGGACTTGAAAGCGGGGCAGAATTGCAGGAAACCGATTTCAGGAGGTAGACTGGAATTGCATTTAAAGCATAGGAAAAGAGGCCGAACGTCGACAATGATGCACTTGACCAAAAAGTACGTATGCGTTTTTTCCTGAATATATTCAGGAAAAAACGGATATGCACTTTTTGGCCAACCAAGCAAGCTTGCAAAGGAAATCTGCGCTATAATGAAGTCTCACTTCCCCACGGTCAAAAGGGCCATCTGAAGAAAGTGTAAAATCCAGAAAGGCAGGACAGGCCATGGAGAACTGGGAGCATTGTTATGCTGATGGGCGGGATGTAAATTGCCAACAGCCACTCGGGAGAAGTGTATGGTGTTTCCTGAAACATCTAAAAAACTGAGGAACAGAGCCTAGGGCACTTCCACTTATGGTCCTATAGCTTAGGGAAATTAAAATCAAAAAGACACAGCCACCCCAAAGTTTGGGACGGCTCTGTTTACAAGAACCTCGTTTACGGTACAAGTTCAATGTCGCACAAAGGGAAAAATGGATAAAGAAGTTGTGCTACTTATGCACAATGCAAAATCACTCAGCAATGAAATCTATGTCATCATGCCCATAGCAGCATAATGAGTGGATTCAGGTATGATGATTCTAACTGCAATAAATCACACAGAAAAAGAAACGTCATAAGATATCACTAATACACGGAATGTAAACTTGGCTACACAGGCACTGAATTACAAAACAGAACAGGGTCTCAAATTTAGAAAACCAACTTATGCTTGCTTAAGGGGAAAGGTGAGTTGGGGTGCTGCATAAAACCAGAGATTGAAATGAGCACAGATAAAGTTCCATAAGCCAAATATGGAATAGACAAGAGCTACTCCTTGCTCAACGAAATGGACTCAACACCCCATATTAAACGCCTAAGAATGTACCTGACTAGTAAGTATCTTAAAACCTATGGATTGCTATGTCTCCGAAAGAGAATCAAGCGTGTGTACAGGGGCATAAACGTAGCAGTGATAGGATTGGAGAGGTTTGGTGAGCAAATGAAGACCCTTTGAAGTCACATTGCATGGTACCCATTCCATGGGTCTCAACTCTCCAGGTTTAAGGGATTCTTCCTTCAGCTAAAACATGCATGTGGATCCCAGAGTATGATCAACCGTGTGAGTGGGAGACGTTTTCAAATATGTCTCAGTTCTCGTCCCCTGGTACTCGGGTGCAACATTCCAGACGCTTTACTAACACTCTCCTGACTTGGAGAGTCAGTGCCTTTAACCTCCTGTTTGGCCCAGTTTGCAATTTCTGCGGAAGATGAACAGGAATAGGGAGAACCAATGAGAGACTAGCTGGAGGTGTCTGGACGGGCAAATTTAACTCTCATTTCCCACCAGGAAGAGGAATTATCCAAAGGCTCAGCGTGCCGTGCCGGAACCAGATTAGGGCCTGAAGCAATCCTGCGGTGTTGCAGCCAGCTCACAAGAAAGCGAGTTGAAGAAAAGAGCTCAGGGACACTGTAATTCACAAACCTGCAGAGTTATAAATGACAGCTATCGTCCAAAAATATACTGAAGTAAGGCTGCCAAGAGGACTTGAAAGCGGGGCAGAATTGCAGGAAACCGATTTCAGGAGGTAGACTGGAATTGCATTTAAAGCATAGGAAAAGAGGCAGAACGTCGACAATGATGCACTTGGCCAAAAAGGGCGTATGCGTTTTTTCCTGAATATATTCAGGAAAAAACGCATACGCCCTTTTTGGCCAACGAAGCAAGCTTGCAAAGGAAATCTGCACTACAATGAAGTCTCACTTCCGCCTGGTCAAAAGGGCCATCTGAAAAAAGTGTAAACTCCAGAAAGGCAGGACAGGCCGTGGAGAACTTGTTATGCTGATGGGTGGGATGTAAATTGCCAACAGCCACTCAGGAGAAGTGTATGGTGTTTCCTGAAACATCTAAAAAACAAATCAACAGAGCCTAGGGCACTTCCACTTATGGTCCTATAGCTTAGGGAAATTAAAATCAAAAAGACACAGCCACCCCAAAGTTTGGGATGGCTCTGTTTACAAGAACCTCGTTTACGGTACAAGTTCAATATTTCAGAAAGTGAAAAATGGATAAAGAAGTTGTGGTACTTACGTACAATGCAATATCACTCAGCAATGAAATCTATGTCATCAGGCACGTAGCAGAAAATGAGTGGGTTCAGGTATGATGATTCTAACTGAAATAAGTCACACAGAAAAAGAAACATCATAAGATATCACTAATACACGGAATGTAAACTTGGCTACACAGGAACTGGATTACAAAACAGAACAGGGTCTCAAATTTAGAAAATCAACTTATGCTTGCTTAAGGGGAAAGGTGAGTTGGGGTGCTGCATAAAACCAGAGATTGAAATGAGCACAGATAAAGTTCCTTAAGCCAAATATGGAATAGACAAGAGGTACTCCTTGCTCAATGAAATGGACTCAAAACCCCATGTTAAACACCTTATAATGTACCTGACTAGTAAGTATCTTAAAACCTAAAGATTGCTATGTCTCTGAAAGAGAATCAAGCGTGAGTACAGGGGCATAAACGCAGCAGTGATAGGATTGGAGAGGTTTGGTGAGCAAATGAAGACCCTTTGAAGTCATATTGCATGGTACCCATTCCACGGGTCTCAACTCTCCAGGTTTAAGGGATTCTTCCTTCAGCTAAAACATGCATGTGGAACCCAGAGTATGATCAACCGTGTGATCGGGAGACGTGTTGAAATATGTCTCAGTTCTCGTCCCCTGGTACTCGGGTGCAACATTCCAGATGCTTTACTAACACTCTCCCGACTTGGAGAGTCAGTGCCTTTAACCTCCTGTTTGGCCCAGTTTGCAAATTCCACGGAAGATGAACAGGAATAGGGAGAACCAATGAGACACTACTTGGAGGTGTCTGGACGGGCAAATTTAACTCCCATTTCCCACCAGGAAGAGGAATTAACCAAAGGTTCAGCGTGCCGTGCCGGAACCAGATTAGGGCCTGAAGGAATCTTGCGGTGTTGCGGCCAGCTCACAAGAAAGCGAGTTTAAGAAAGCAGCTCTGGGGCACTGTAATTCACAAACCTGCAGAGTTATAAATGACAGCTATCGTCCAAAAATATACTGAAGTAAGGCTGCCAAGAGGATTGAAAGCGCGGCAGAATTGCAGGAAACCGATTTCAAGAGGTAGACAGGAATTGCATTTAAAGCATAGGAAATGAGGCAGAACGTCCACAATGATGCACTTGGCCAAAAAGGGCGTATGCGTTTTTTCCTGAATATATTCAGGAAAAAAAGCATACGCACTTTTTGGCCAACCAAGCAAGCTTGCAAAGGAAATCTGCACTACAATGAAGTCTCACTTCCGCTGGGTCAAAAGGGCCATCTGAAAAAAGTGTAAAATCCAGAAAGGCATTACAGGCGTTGGAGAACTGGGAGCCTTGTTATGCTGATGGGCGGGATGTAAATTGCCAACAGCCACTCCGGAGAAGTGTATGGTGTTTCCTAAAACATGTAAAAAACAAACCAACAGAGGCTAGGGCACTTCCACTTATGATCCTATAGCTTAGGGAAATTAAAATCAAAAAGACACAGCCACCCCAAAGTTTGGGATGGCTCTGTTTACAAGAACCTCGTTTACGGTACAAGCTCAATATCACAGAAAGTGAAAAATGGATAAAGATGTTGTGGTACTTACATACAATGCAATAACACTCGGCAATGAAATCTATGTCATCAGGCACGTAGCAGCATAATGAGTGGATTCAGGTACGATGATTCTAACTGAAATAAGTCACACAGAAAAAGAAACATCATAAGATATCACTAATACACAGAATGTAAACTTGGCTACACAGGAAATGGATTACAAAACAGAACAGGGTCTCAAATTTAGAAAACCAACTTATGCTTGCTTAAGGGGAAAGGTGAGTTGGGGTGCTGCATAAAACCAGAGATTGAAATGAGCACAGATAAAGTTCCTTAAGCCAAATATGGAATAGAAAAGAGCTACTCCTTGCTCAACGAAATGGACTCAAAACCCCATATTAAACGCCTAATAATGTACCTGACTAGTAAGTATCTTAAAACCTAAAGATTGCTATGTCTCTGAAAGAGAATCAAGCGTGAGTACAGGGGCATAAACGCAGCAGTGATAGGACTGGAGAGGTTTGGTGAGCAAATGAAGACGCTTTGAAGTCATATTGCATGGTACCCATTCCACGGGTCTCAACTCTCCAGGTTTAAGGGATTCTTCCTTCAGCTAAATCATGCATGTGGAACCCGGAGTATGATGAACCGTGTGATCGGGAGACGCGTTCCAATAAGTCTCCATTCTCGTCCCCTGGTACTCAGGTGCAACATTCCAGACGCTTTACTAACACTCTCCCGACTTGGAGAGTCAGTGCCTTTAACCTCCTGTTTGGCCCAGTTTGCAATTTCTGCGGAAGATGAACAGGAATAGGGAGAACCAATGAGAGACTAGATGGAGGTGTCTGGAC
The DNA here is from genome assembly GCF_937001465.1 of Orcinus orca. Classification (NCBI taxonomy): domain Eukaryota; kingdom Metazoa; phylum Chordata; class Mammalia; order Artiodactyla; family Delphinidae; genus Orcinus; species Orcinus orca. Next base: position 189,818 of record NW_026043942.1, on the reverse strand, counting down.
GGGCAATTTAACTCTCATTTCCCACCAGGAAGAGGAATTAACCAAAGGCTCAGCGTGCCGTGCCAGAACATGATTAGGGCCTGAAGCAATCCTGCGGTGTTGCGGCCAGCTCACAAGAAAGCGAGTTGAAGAAAGGAGCTCAGGGGCACTGTAATTCACAAACCTGCAGAGTTATAAATGACAGCTATCGTCAAAAAATATACTGAAGTAAGGCTGCCAAGAGGACTTGAAAGCGGGGCAGAATTGCAGGAAACCGATTTCAGGAGGTAGACTGGAATTGCATTTAAAGCATAGGAAAAGAGGCAGAACGTCGACAATGATGCACTTGGCCAAAAAGGACGTATGCGTTTTTTCCTGAATATATTCAGGAAAAAACGCATATGCACTTTTTGGCCAACCAAGCAAGCTTGCAAAGGAAATCTGCACTATAATGAAGTCTCACTTCCCCACGGTCAAAAGGGCCATCTGAAGAAAGTGTAAAATCCAGAAAGGCAGGACAGGCCATGGAGAACTGGGAGCCTTGTTATGCTGATGGGCGGGATGTAAATTGCCAACAGCCACTCGGGACAAGTGTATGGTGTTTCCTGAAACATATAAAAAACAAGCAACAGAGCCTAGGGCACTTCCACTTATGGTCCTATAGCTTAGGGAAATTAAAATCAAAAAGACACAGCCACCCCAAAGTTTGGGACGGCTCTGTTTACAAGAACCTCCTTTACGGTACAAGTTCAATTTCGCAGAAAGTGAAAAATGGATAAAGAAGTTGTGGTACTTACGTACAATGCAATATCACACAGCAATGAAATCTATGTCATCATGCCCGTAGCAGCATAATGAGTGGATTCAGGTATGATGATTCTAACTGAAATAAGTCACAGAGAAAAAGAAACGTCATAAGATATCACTAATACACGGAATGTAAACTTGGCTACACAGGCACTGAATTACAAAACAGAACAGGGTCTCAAATTTAGAAAACCAACTTATGCTTGCTTAAGGGGAAAGGTGAGATGGGGTGCTGCATAAAACCAGAGATTGAAATGAGCACAGATAAAGTTCCTTAAGCCAAATATGTAATAGACAAGAGCTACTCCTTGCTCAACGAAATGGACTCAACACCCCATATTAAACCCCTAAGAATGTACCTGACTAGTAAGTATCTTAAAACCTATGGATTGCTATGTCTCCGAAAAAGAATCAAGCGCGTGTACCGGGGCATAAACGCAGCAGTGATAGGATTGGAGAGGTTTGGTGAGCAAATGAAGACCCTTTGAAGTCACATTGCATGGTACCCATTCCACGGGTCTCAACTCTCCAGGTTTAAGGGATTCTTCCTTCAGCTAAAACATGCATGTGGATCCCAGAGTATGATCAACGGTGTGAGTGGGAGACGTTTTCAAATATGTCTCAGTTCTCGTACCCTGGGACTCGGGTGCAACATTCCAGACGCTTTATTAACACTCTCCCGACTTGGAGAGTCAGTGCCTTTAACCTCCTGTATGGCCCAGTTTGCAATTTCTGCGGAAGATGAACAGGAATAGGGAGAACCAATGAGAGACTAGCTGGAGGTGTCTGGACGGGCGAAAATAACTCTCATTTCCCACCAGGAAGAGGAATTAACCAAAGGCTCAGCATACCGTGCCGGAACCAGATTAGGGCCTGAAGCAATCCTGCGGTGTTGCGGCCAGCTCACAAGAAAGCGAGTTGAAGAAAGGAGCTCAGGGGCACTGTAATTCACAAACCTGCAGAGTTATAAATAACAGCTATTGTCCAAAAATATACTGAAGTAAGGCTGCCAAGAGGACTTGAAAGTGGGGCAGAATTGCAGGAAACCGATTTCAGGAGGTAGACTGGAATTGCATTTAAAGCATAGGAAAAGAGGCAGAACGTCCACAATGATGCACTTGGCCAAAAAGGGCGTATGCGTTTTTTCCTGAATATATTCAGGACAAAACACATAACCCTTTTTGGCCAACCAAGCAAGCTTGCAAAGGAAATCTGCACTACAATGAAGTCTCACTTCCCCCCGGTCAAAAGGGCCATCTGAAAAAAGTGTAAAATCCAGAAAGGCAGGACAGGCCATGGAGAACTGGGAGCCTTGTTATGCTGATGGGCGGGATGTAAATTGCCAACAGCCACTGGGGAGAAGTGTATGGTGTTTCCTGAAACATCTAAAAAACTGAGGAACAGAGCCTAGGGCACTTCCACTTATGGTCCTATAGCTTAGGGAAATTAAAATCAAAAAGACACAGCCACCCCAAAGTTTGGGACAGCTCTGTTTACAAGAACCTCGTTTACGGTACAAGTTCAATATCACAGAAAGCGAAAAATGGATAAAGAAGTTGTGGTACTTACGTACAATGCAATATCACTCAGCAATAAAATCTATGTCATCATGCCCGTAGCAGCATAATGAGTGGATTCAGGTATGATGATTCTAACTGAAATAAGTCACACAGAAAAAGAAACGTCATAAGATATCACTAATACACGGAATGTAAACTTGGCTACAAAGGCACTGAATTACAAAACAGAACAGGGTCTCAAATTTAGAAAACCAACTTATGCTTGCTTAAGGGGAAAGGTGAGTTGGGGTGCTGCATAAAACAAAAGATTGAAATGAGCACAGATAAACTTCCTTAAGCCAAATATGTAATAGACAAGAGCTACTCCTTGTTCAACGAAATGGACTCAACACCCCATATTAAACGCCTAAGAATGTACCTGACTAGTAAGTATCTTAAAACCTATGGATTGCTATGACTCCGAAAGAGAACTAAGCGTGTGTACAGGGGCATAAACGCAGCAGTGATAGGATTGGAGAGGTTCGGTGAGCAAATGAAGACCCTTTGAATTCACATTGCATGGTACCTATTCCACGGGTCTCAACTTCCAGGTTTAAGGGATTCTTCCTTCAGCTAAAACATGTATGTGGAACCCAGAGTATGATCAACCGTGTGAGTGGGAGACGTTTTCAAATATGTCTCAGTTCTCGTACCCTGGTACTCGGGTGCAACATTCCAGACGCTTTATTAACACTCTCCCGACTTGGAGAGTCAGTGCCTTTAACCTCCTGTATGGCCCAGTTTACAATTTCTGTGGAAGATGAACAGGAATAGGGAGAACCAATGAGAGACTAGCTGGAGGTGTCTGGACGGGAAAATTTAACTCTCATTTCCCACCAGGAAGAGGAATTAAGCAAAGGCTCAGCATACCGTGCCGGAAGCAGATTAGGGCCTGAAGCTATCCTGCGGTGTTGCAGCCAGCTCACAAGAAAGCGAGTTGAAGAAAGGAGCTCAGGGGCACTGTAATTCACAAACCTGCAGAGTTATAAATGACAGCTATTGTCCAAAAATATACTGAAGTAAGACTGCCAAGAGGACTTGAAAGCGGGGCAGAATTGCAGGAAACCGATTTCAGGAGGTAGACTGGAATTGCATTTAAAGCATAGGAAAAGAGGCAGAACGTCCACAATGATGCACTTGGCCAAAAAGTGCGTATGCGTTTTTTCCTGAATATATTCAGGACAAAATACATACGCCCTTTTTGGCCAACCAAGCAAGCTTGCAAAGGAAATCTGCACTACAATGAAGTCTCACTTGCCCACAGTCAAAAGGGCCATCTGAAAAAAGTGTAAAATCCAGAAAGGCAGGACAGGCCATGGAGAACTGGGAGCCTTGTTATGCTGATGGGCGGGATGTAAATTGCCAACAGCCACTCGGGAGAAGTGTATGGTGTTTCCTGAAACATCTAAAAAACTGAGGAACAGAGCCTAGGGCACTTCCACTTATGGTCCTATAGCTTAGGGAAATTAAAATCAAAAAGACACAGCCACCACAAAGTTTGGGACAGCTCTGTTTACAAGAACCTCGTTTACGGTACAAGTTCAATATCGCAGAAAGCGAAAAATGGATAAAAAAGTTGTGGTACTTACGTACAATGCAATATCACTCAGCAATAAAATCTATGTCATCATGTCCGTAGCAGCATAATGAGTGGATTCAGGTATGATGATTCTAACTGAAATAAGTCACACAGAAAGAGAAACGTCATAAGATATCACTAATACACGGAATGTAAACTTGGCTACAAAGGCACTGAATTACAAAACAGAACAGGGTCTCAAATTTAGAAAACCAACTTATGCTTGCTTAAGGGGAAAGGTGAGTTGGGGTGCTGCATAAAACCAGAGATTGAAATGAGCACAGATAAAGTTCCTTAAGCCAAATATGTAATAGACAAGAGCTACTCCTTGCTCAACGAAATGGACTCAACACCCCATATTAAACGCCTAAGAATGTACCTGACTAGTAAGTATCTTAAAACCTATGGATTGCTATGTCTCCAAAAGAGAACCAAGTGTGTGTACAGGGGCATAAACGCAGCAGTGATAGGATTGGAGAGGTTCGGTGAGCAAATGAAGACCCTTTGAAGTCACATTGCATGGTACCCATTCCACGGGTCTCAACTCTCCAGGTTTAAGGGATTCTTCCTTCAGCAAAAACATGCATGTGGAACCCAGAGTATGATCAACCATGTGATCGCGAGACGTGTTCAAATATGTCTCAGTTCTCGTACCCTGGTACTCGGGTGCAACATTCCAAATGCTTTATTAACACTCTCCCGACTTGGAGAGTCAGTGCCTTTAACCTCCTGTTTGGCCCAGTTTGCATTTTCTGCGGAAGATGAACAGGAATAGGGAGAACCAATGAGAGACTAGCTGGAGGTGTCTGGACGGGCGAATTTAACTCTCATTTCCCACCAGGAAGAGGAATTAACCAAAGGCTCAGCGTGCCGTGCCGGAACCAGATTAGGGCCTGAAGCAATCCTGCGGTGTTGCGGCCAGCTCACAAGAAAGCGAGTTGAAGAAAGGAGCTCAGGGGCACTGTAATTCACAAACCTGCAGAGTTATAAATGACAGTTATTGTCCAAAAATATACTGAAGTAAGGCTGCCAAGAGGACTTGAAAGCGGGGCAGAATTGCAGGAAACCGATTTCAGGAGGTAGACTGGAATTGCATTTAAAGCATAGGAAAAGAGGCAGAACGTCAACAATGATGCACTGGCCAAAAAGGGCGTATGCGTTTTTTCCTGAATATATTCAGGAAAAAACACATACGCCCTTTTTGGCCAACCAAGCAAGCTTGCAAAGGAAATCTGCACTACAATGAAGTCTCACTTCCCCCCGGTCAAAAGGGCCATCTGAAAAAAGTGTAAAATCCAGAAAGGCAGGACAGGCCATGGAGAACTGGGAGCCTTGTTATGCTGATGGGCAGGATGTAAATTGCCAACAGCCACTGGGGAGAAGTGTATGGTGTTTCCTGAAACATCTAAAAAACTGAGGAACACAGCCTAGGGCACTTCCACTTATGGTCCTATAGTTTAGGGAAATTAAAATAAAAAAGACACAGCCACCCCAAAATTTGGGACAGCTCTGTTTACAAGAACCTCAGTCACGGTACAAGTTCAATATCGCAGAAAGCGAAAAATGGATAAAGAAGTTGTGGTACTTACGTACAATGCAATATCAATCAGCAATGAAATCAATGTCATCATGCCTGTAAAGCATAGAGTGGATTCAGGTATGATGATTCTAACTGAAATAAGTCACACAGAAAAAGAAACGTCATAAGATATCACTAATACACGGAATGTAAACTTGGCTACACAGGCACTGAATTACAAAACAGAACAGGGTCTCAAATTTAGAAAACCAACTTATGCTTGCTTAAGGGGAAAGGTGAGTTGGGGTGCTGCATAAAATCAGAGATTGAAATGAGCACAGATAAAGTTCCTTAAGCCAAATATGTAATAGACAAGGGCTACTCCTTGCTCAACGAAATGGACTCAAAACCCCATATTAAACGCCTAATAATGTACCTGACTAGTAAGTATCTTAAAACTTATGGATTGGTATGTCTCTGAAAGAGAATCAAGCGTGAGTACAGGGGCATAAACGCAGCAGTGATAGGATTGGAGAGGTTCGGTGAGCAAATGAAGACCCTTTGAAGTCATATTGCATGGTACCCATTCCACGGGTCTCAACTCTCCCGGTTTAAGGGATTCTTCCTTCAGCTAAAACATGCATGTGGAACCCAGAGTATGATCAACCGTGTGATCGGGAGACGTGTTGAAATATGTCTCAGTTCTCGTCCCCTGGTACTCGGGTGCAACATTCCAGATGCTTTACTAACACTCTCCCGACTTGGAGAGTCAGTGCCTTTAACCTCCTGTTTGGCCCAGTTTGCAAATTCCGCGGAAGATGAACAGGAATAGGGAGAACCAATGAGAGACTAGCTGGAGGTGTCTGGACGGGAAAATTTAACTCTCATTTCCCACCAGGAAGAGGAATTAACCAAAGGCTCAGCGTGCCATGCCGGAACCAGATTAGGGCCTGAAGCAATCCTGCGGTGTTGCGGCCAGCTCACAAGAAAGCGAGTTGAAGAAAGGAGCTCAGGGGCACTGTAATTCACAAACCTGCAGAGTTATAAATGACAGCTATCATCCAAAAATATACTGAAGTAAGGCTGCCAAGAGGACTTGAAAGCCGGGCAGAATTGCAGGAAACCGATTTCAGGAGGTAGACTGGAATTGCATTTAAAGCATAGGAAAAGAGGCAGAAGGTCGACAATGATGCACTTGGCCAAAAAGGGCGTATGCGTTTTTTCCTGAATATATTCAGGAAAAAACGCATACGCCCTTTTTGGCCAACCAAGCAAGCTTGCAAAGGAAATCTGCACTACAATGAAGTCTCACTTCCCCCCCGTCAAAAGGGCCATCTGAAAAAAGTGTAAAATCCAGAAAGGCAGGACAGGCCATGGAGAACTGGGAGCCTTGTTATGCTGATGGGCGGGATGTAAATTGCCAACAGCCACTCGGGAGAAGTGTATGGTGTTTCCTGAAACATCTAAAAAACAAAGCAACAGAGCCTAGGGCACTTCCACTTATGGTCCTATAGCTTAGGGAAATTAAAATCAAAAAGACACAGCCACCCCAAAGTTTGGGATGGCTCTGTTTACAAGAAACTCGTTTACGGTACAAGTTCAATATCGCATAAAGCGGAAAATGGATAAAGAAGTTGTGGTACTTACGTACAATGCAATATCACTCAGCAATGACATCTATGTCATCAGGCCCATAGCAGCATAATGAGTGGATTCAGGTATGATGATTCTAACTGAAATAAGTCACACAGAAAAAGAAACATCATAAGATATCACTAATACACGGAATGTAAACTTGGCTACACAGGAACTGAATTTCAAAACAGAACATGGTCCCAAATTTAGAAAACCAACTTATGCTTGCTTAAGGGGAAAGGTGAGTTGGGGTGCTGCATAAAACCAGAGATTGAAATGAGCACAGATAAAGTTCCTTAAGCCAAATATGTAATAGACAAGAGCTACTCCTTGCTCAACGAAATGGACTCAAAACCCCATATTAAACGCCTAATAATGTACCTGACTAGTAAGTATCTTAAAACCTATGGATTGCTATGTCTCTGAAAGTGAATCAATCGTGAGTACAGGGGCAAAAACGCAGCAGTGATAGGATTGGAGAGTTTTGGTGAGCAAATGAAGACCCTTTGAAGTCATATTGCATGGTACCCATTCCACGGGTCTCAACTCTCCAGGTTTAAGGGATTCTTCCTTCAGCTAAAACATGCATGTGGAACCCAGAGTATGATCAACCGTGTGATCGGGAGACGTGTTCCAATATGTCTCAGTTCTCGTCCCCTGGTACTCGGGTGCAACATTCCAGATGCTTTACTAACACTCTCCCGACTTGGAGAGTCAGTGCCTTTAACCTCCTGTTTGGCCCAGTTTGCAAATTCCGCGGAAGATGAACAGGAATAGGGAGAACCAATGAGAGACTAGCTGGAGGTGTCTGGACGGGAAAATTTAACTCTCATTTCCCACCAGGAAGAGGAATTAACCAAAGGCTCAGCGTGCCATGCCGGAACCAGATTAGGGCCTGAAGCAATCCTGCGGTGTTGCGGCCAGCTCACAAGAAAGCGAGTTGAAGAAAGGAGCTCAGGGGCACTGTAATTCACAAACCTGCAGAGTTATAAATGACAGCTATCATCCAAAAATATACTGAAGTAAGGCTGCCAAGAGGACTTGAAAGCCGGGCAGAATTGCAGGAAACCGATTTCAGGAGGTAGACTGGAATTGCATTTAAGGCATAGGAAAAGAGGCAGAAGGTCGACAATGATGCACTTGGCCAAAAAGGGCGTATGCGTTTTTTCCTGAATATATTCAGGAAAAAACGCATACGCCCTTTTTGGCCAACCAAGCAAGCTTGCAAAGGAAATCTGCACTACAATGAAGTCTCACTTCCCCCCCGTCAAAAGGGCCATCTGAAAAAAGTGTAAAATCCAGAAAGGCAGGACAGGCCATGGAGAACTGGGAGCCTTGTTATGCTGATGGGCGGGATGTAAATTGCCAACAGCCACTCGGGAGAAGTGTATGGTGTTTCCTGAAACATCTAAAAAACAAAGCAACAGAGCCTAGGGCACTTCCACTTATGGTCCTATAGCTTAGGGAAATTAAAATCAAAAAGACACAGCCACCCCAAAGTTTGGGATGGCTCTGTTTACAAGAAACTCGTTTACGGTACAAGTTCAATATCGCATAAAGCGGAAAATGGATAAAGAAGTTGTGGTACTTACGTACAATGCAATATCACTCAGCAATGACATCTATGTCATCAGGCCCATAGCAGCATAATGAGTGGATTCAGGTATGATGATTCTAACTGAAATAAGTCACACAGAAAAAGAAACATCATAAGATATCACTAATACACGGAATGTAAACTTGGCTACACAGGAACTGAATTTCAAAACAGAACATGGTCCCAAATTTAGAAAATCAACTTATGCTTGCTTAAGGGGAAAGGTGAGTTGGGGTGCTGCATAAAACCAGAGATTGAAATGAGCACAGATAAAGTTCCTTAAGCCAAATATGTAATAGACAAGAGCTACTCCTTGCTCAACGAAATGGACTCAAAACCCCATATTAAACGCCTAATAATGTACCTGACTAGTAAGTATCTTAAAACCTATGGATTGCTATGTCTCTGAAAGTGAATCAATCGTGAGTACAGTGGCAAAAACGCAGCAGTGATAGGATTGGAGAGTTTTGGTGAGCAAATGAAGACCCTTTGAAGTCATATTGCATGGTACCCATTCCACGGGTCTCAACTCTCCAGGTTTAAGGGATTCTTCCTTCAGCTAAAACATGCATGTGGAACCCAGAGTATGATCAACCGTGTGATCGGGAGACGTGTTGAAATATGTCTCAGTTCTCGTCCCCTGGTACTCGGGTGCAACATTCCAGATGCTTTACTAACACTCTCCCGACTTGGAGAGTCAGTGCCTTTAACCTCCTGTTTGGCCCAGTTTGCAAATTCCGCGGAAGATGAACAGGAATAGGGAGAACCAATGAGAGACTAGCTGGAGGTGTCTGGACGGGAAAATTTAACTCTCATTTCCCACCAGGAAGAGGAATTAACCAAAGGCTCAGCGTGCCATGCCGGAACCAGATTAGGGCCTGAAGCAATCCTGCGGTGTTGCGGCCAGCTCACAAGAAAGCGAGTTGAAGAAAGGAGCTCAGGGGCACTGTAATTCACAAACCTGCAGAGTTATAAATGACAGCTATCATCCAAAAATATACTGAAGTAAGGCTGCCAAGAGGACTTGAAAGCCGGGCAGAATTGCAGGAAACCGATTTCAGGAGGTAGACTGGAATTGCATTTAAAGCATAGGAAAAGAGGCAGAAGGTCGACAATGATGCACTTGGCCAAAAAGGGCGTATGCGTTTTTTCCTGAATATATTCAGGAAAAAACGCATACGCACTTTTTGGCCAACCAAGCAAGCTTGCAAAGGAAATCTGCACTACAATGAAGTCTCACTTCCCCCCCCGTCAAAAGGGCCATCTGAAAAAAGTGTAAAATCCAGAAAGGCAGGACAGGCCATGGAGAACTGGGAGCCTTGTTATGCTGATGGGCGGGATGTAAATTGCCAACAGCCACTCGGGAGAAGTGTATGGTGTTTCCTGAAACATCTAAAAAACAAAGCAACAGAGCCTAGGGCACTTCCACTTATGGTCCTATAGCTTAGGGAAATTAAAATCAAAAAGACACAGCCACCCCAAAGTTTGGGATGGCTCTGTTTACAAGAAACTCGTTTACGGTACAAGTTCAATATCGCATAAAGCGAAAAATGGATAAAGAAGTTGTGGTACTTACGTACAATGCAATATCACTCAGCAATGACATCTATGTCATCAGGCCCATAGCAGCATAATGAGTGGATTCAGGTATGATGATTCTAACTGAAATAAGTCACACAGAAAAAGAAACATCATAAGATATCACTAATACACGGAATGTAAACTTGGCTACACAGGAACTGGATTTCAAAACAGAACATGGTCCCAAATTTAGAAAATCAACTTATGCTTGCTTAAGGGGAAAGGTGAGTTGGGGTGCTGCATAAAACCAGAGATTGAAATGAGCACAGATAAAGTTCCTTAAGCCAAATATGTAATAGACAAGAGCTACTCCTTGCTCAACGAAATGGACTCAAAACCCCATATTAAACGCCTAATAATGTACCTGACTAGTAAGTATCTTAAAACCTATGGATTGCTATGTCTCTGAAAGTGAATCAATCGTGAGTACAGGGGCAAAAACGCAGCAGTGATAGGATTGGAGAGTTTTGGTGAGCAAATGAAGACCCTTTGAAGTCATATTGCATGGTACCCATTCCACGGGTCTCAACTCTCCAGGTTTAAGGGATTCTTCCTTCAGCTAAAACATGCATGTGGAACCCAGAGTATGATCAACCATGTGATCGGGAGACGTGTTGAAATATGTCTCAGTTCTCGTCCCCTGGTACTCGGGTGCAACATTCCAGATGCTTTACTAACACTCTCCCGACTTGGAGAGTCAGTGCCTTTAACCTCCTGTTTGGCCCAGTTTGCAAATTCCGCGGAAGATGAACAGGAATAGGGAGAACCAATGAGAGACTAGCTGGAGGTGTCTGGACGGGAAAATTTAACTCTCATTTCCCACCAGGAAGAGGAATTAACCAAAGGCTCAGCGTGCCATGCCGGAACCAGATTAGGGCCTGAAGCAATCCTGCGGTGTTGCGGCCAGCTCACAAGAAAGCGAGTTGAAGAAAGGAGCTCAGGGGCACTGTAATTCACAAACCTGCAGAGTTATAAATGACAGCTATCATCCAAAAATATACTGAAGTAAGGCTGCCAAGAGGACTTGAAAGCCGGGCAGAATTGCAGGAAACCGATTTCAGGAGGTAGACTGGAATTGCATTTAAGGCATAGGAAAAGAGGCAGAAGGTCGACAATGATGCACTTGGCCAAAAAGGGCGTATGCGTTTTTTCCTGAATATATTCAGGAAAAAACGCATACGCCCTTTTTGGCCAACCAAGCAAGCTTGCAAAGGAAATCTGCACTACAATGAAGTCTCACTTCCCCCCCGTCAAAAGGGCCATCTGAAAAAAGTGTAAAATCCAGAAAGGCAGGACAGGCCATGGAGAACTGGGAGCCTTGTTATGCTGATGGGCGGGATGTAAATTGCCAACAGCCACTCGGGAGAAGTGTATGGTGTTTCCTGAAACATCTAAAAAACAAAGCAACAGAGCCTAGGGCACTTCCACTTATGGTCCTATAGCTTAGGGAAATTAAAATCAAAAAGACACAGCCACCCCAAAGTTTGGGATGGCTCTGTTTACAAGAAACTCCTTTACGGTACAAGTTCAATATCGCATAAAGCGGAAAATGGATAAAGAAGTTGTGGTACTTACGTACAATGCAATATCACTCAGCAATGACATCTATGTCATCAGGCCCATAGCAGCATAATGAGTGGATTCAGGTATGATGATTCTAACTGAAATAAGTCACACAGAAAAAGAAACATCATAAGATATCACTAATACGCGGAATGTAAACTTGGCTACACAGGAACTGAATTTCAAAACAGAACATGGTCCCAAATTTAGAAAATCAACTTATGCTTGCTTAAGGGGAAAGGTGAGTTGGGGTGCTGCATAAAACCAGAGATTGAAATGAGCACAGATAAAGTTCCTTAAGCCAAATATGTAATAGACAAGAGCTACTCCTTGCTCAACGAAATGGACTCAAAACCCCATATTAAACGCCTAATAATGTACCTGACTAGTAAGTATCTTAAAACCTATGGATTGCTATGTCTCTGAAAGTGAATCAATCGTGAGTACAGTGGCAAAAACGCAGCAGTGATAGGATTGGAGAGTTTTGGTGAGCAAATGAAGACCCTTTGAAGTCATATTGCATGGTACCCATTCCACGGGTCTCAACTCTCCAGGTTTAAGGGATTCTTCCTTCAGCTAAAACATGCATGTGGAACCCAGAGTATGATCAACCGTGTGATCGGGAGACGTGTTGAAATATGTCTCAGTTCTCGTCCCCTGGTACTCGGGTGCAACATTCCAGATGCTTTACTAACACTCTCCCGACTTGGAGAGTCAGTGCCTTTAACCTCCTGTTTGGCCCAGTTTGCAAATTCCGCGGAAGATGAACAGGAATAGGGAGAACCAATGAGAGACTAGCTGGAGGTGTCTGGACGGGAAAATTTAACTCTCATTTCCCACCAGGAAGAGGAATTAACCAAAGGCTCAGCGTGCCATGCCGGAACCAGATTAGGGCCTGAAGCAATCCTGCGGTGTTGCGGCCAGCTCACAAGAAAGCGAGTTGAAGAAAGGAGCTCAGGGGCACTGTAATTCACAAACCTGCAGAGTTATAAATGACAGCTATCATCCAAAAATATACTGAAGTAAGGCTGCCAAGAGGACTTGAAAGCCGGGCAGAATTGCAGGAAACCGATTTCAGGAGGTAGACTGGAATTGCATTTAAAGCATAGGAAAAGAGGCAGAAGGTCGACAATGATGCACTTGGCCAAAAAGGGCGTATGCGTTTTTTCCTGAATATATTCAGGAAAAAACGCATACGCACTTTTTGGCCAACCAAGCAAGCTTGCAAAGGAAATCTGCACTACAATGAAGTCTCACTTCCCCCCCCGTCAAAAGGGCCATCTGAAAAAAGTGTAAAATCCAGAAAGGCAGGACAGGCCATGGAGAACTGGGAGCCTTGTTATGCTGATGGGCGGGATGTAAATTGCCAACAGCCACTCGGGAGAAGTGTATGGTGTTTCCTGAAACATCTAAAAAACAAAGCAACAGAGCCTAGGGCACTTCCACTTATGGTCCTATAGCTTAGGGAAATTAAAATCAAAAAGACACAGCCACCCCAAAGTTTGGGATGGCTCTGTTTACAAGAAACTCGTTTACGGTACAAGTTCAATATCGCATAAAGCGAAAAATGGATAAAGAAGTTGTGGTACTTACGTACAATGCAATATCACTCAGCAATGACATCTATGTCATCAGGCCCATAGCAGCATAATGAGTGGATTCAGGTATGATGATTCTAACTGAAATAAGTCACACAGAAAAAGAAACATCATAAGATATCACTAATACACGGAATGTAAACTTGGCTACACAGGAACTGGATTTCAAAACAGAACATGGTCCCAAATTTAGAAAATCAACTTATGCTTGCTTAAGGGGAAAGGTGAGTTGGGGTGCTGCATAAAACCAGAGATTGAAATGAGCACAGATAAAGTTCCTTAAGCCAAATATGTAATAGACAAGAGCTACTCCTTGCTCAACGAAATGGACTCAAAACCCCATATTAAACGCCTAATAATGTACCTGACTAGTAAGTATCTTAAAACCTATGGATTGCTATGTCTCTGAAAGTGAATCAATCGTGAGTACAGGGGCAAAAACGCAGCAGTGATAGGATTGGAGAGTTTTGGTGAGCAAATGAAGACCCTTTGAAGTCATATTGCATGGTACCCATTCCACGGGTCTCAACTCTCCAGGTTTAAGGGATTCTTCCTTCAGCTAAAACATGCATGTGGAACCCAGAGTATGATCAACCATGTGATCGGGAGACGTGTTGAAATATGTCTCAGTTCTCGTCCCCTGGTACTCGGGTGCAACATTCCAGATGCTTTACTAACACTCTCCCGACTTGGAGAGTCAGTGCCTTTAACCTCCTGTTTGGCCCAGTTTGCAAATTCCGCGGAAGATGAACAGGAATAGGGAGAACCAATGAGAGACTAGCTGGAGGTGTCTGGACGGGAAAATTTAACTCTCATTTCCCACCAGGAAGAGGAATTAACCAAAGGCTCAGCGTGCCATGCCGGAACCAGATTAGGGCCTGAAGCAATCCTGCGGTGTTGCGGCCAGCTCACAAGAAAGCGAGTTGAAGAAAGGAGCTCAGGGGCACTGTAATTCACAAACCTGCAGAGTTATAAATGACAGCTATCATCCAAAAATATACTGAAGTAAGGCTGCCAAGAGGACTTGAAAGCCGGGCAGAATTGCAGGAAACCGATTTCAGGAGGTAGACTGGAATTGCATTTAAGGCATAGGAAAAGAGGCAGAAGGTCGACAATGATGCACTTGGCCAAAAAGGGCGTATGCGTTTTTTCCTGAATATATTCAGGAAAAAACGCATACGCCCTTTTTGGCCAACCAAGCAAGCTTGCAAAGGAAATCTGCACTACAATGAAGTCTCACTTCCCCCCCCGTCAAAAGGGCCATCTGAAAAAAGTGTAAAATCCAGAAAGGCAGGACAGGCCATGGAGAACTGGGAGCCTTGTTATGCTGATGGGCGGGATGTAAATTGCCAACAGCCACTCGGGAGAAGTGTATGGTGTTTCCTGAAACATCTAAAAAACAAAGCAACAGAGCCTAGGGCACTTCCACTTATGGTCCTATAGCTTAGGGAAATTAAAATCAAAAAGACACAGCCACCCCAAAGTTTGGGATGGCTCTGTTTACAAGAAACTCGTTTACGGTACAAGTTCAATATCGCATAAAGCGGAAAATGGATAAAGAAGTTGTGGTACTTACGTACAATGCAATATCACTCAGCAATGACATCTATGTCATCAGGCCCATAGCAGCATAATGAGTGGATTCAGGTATGATGATTCTAACTGAAATAAGTCACACAGAAAAAGAAACATCATAAGATATCACTAATACACGGAATGTAAACTTGGCTACACAGGAACTGAATTTCAAAACAGAACATGGTCCCAAATTTAGAAAATCAACTTATGCTTGCTTAAGGGGAAAGGTGAGTTGGGGTGCTGCATAAAACCAGAGATTGAAATGAGCACAGATAAAGTTCCTGAAGCCAAATATGGAATAGACAAGAGCTACTCCTTGCTCAACGAAATGGACTCAAAACCCCATATTAAACGCCTAATAATGTACCTGACTAGTAAGTATCTTAAAACCTATGGATTGCTATGTCTCTGAAAGTGAATCAATCGTGAGTACAGGGGCAAAAACGCAGCAGTGATAGGATTGGAGAGTTTTGGTGAGCAAATGAAGACCCTTTGAAGTCATATTGCATGGTACCCATTCCACGGGTCTCAACTCTCCAGGTTTAAGGGATTCTTCCTTCAGCTAAAACATGCATGTGGAACCCAGAGTATGATCAACCGTGTGATCGGGAGACGTGTTCCAATATGTCTCAGTTCTCGTCCCCTGGTACTCGGGTGCAACATTCCAGATGCTTTGCTAACACTCTCCCGACTTGGAGAGTCAGTGCCTTTAACCTCCTGTTTGGCCCAGTTTGCAAATTCCGCGGAAGATGAACAGGAATAGGGAGAACCAATGAGAGACTAGCTGGAGGTGTCTGGACGGGAAAATTTAACTCTCATTTCCCACCAGGAAGAGGAATTAACCAAAGGCTCAGCGTGCCATGCCGGAACCAGATTAGGGCCTGAAGCAATCCTGCGGTGTTGCGGCCAGCTCACAAGAAAGCGAGTTGAAGAAAGGAGCTCAGGGGCACTGTAATTCACAAACCTGCAGAGTTATAAATGACAGCTATCATCCAAAAATATACTGAAGTAAGGCTGCCAAGAGGACTTGAAAGCCGGGCAGAATTGCAGGAAACCGATTTCAGGAGGTAGACTGGAATTGCATTTAAGGCATAGGAAAAGAGGCAGAAGGTCGACAATGATGCACTTGGCCAAAAAGGGCGTATGCGTTTTTTCCTGAATATATTCAGGAAAAAACGCATACGCCCTTTTTGGCCAACCAAGCAAGCTTGCAAAGGAAATCTGCACTACAATGAAGTCTCACTTCCCCCCCGTCAAAAGGGCCATCTGAAAAAAGTGTAAAATCCAGAAAGGCAGGATAGGCCATGGAGAACTGGGAGCCTTGTTATGCTGATGGGCGGGATGTAAATTGCCAACAGCCACTCGGGAGAAGTGTATGGTGTTTCCTGAAACATCTAAAAAACAAAGCAACAGAGCCTAGGGCACTTCCACTTATGGTCCTGTAGCTTAGGGAAATTAAAATCAAAAAGACACAGCCACCCCAAAGTTTGGGATGGCTCTGTTTACAAGAAACTCGTTTACGGTACAAGTTCAATATCGCATAAAGCGGAAAATGGATAAAGAAGTTGTGGTACTTACGTACAATGCAATATCACTCAGCAATGACATCTATGTCATCAGGCCCATAGCAGCATAATGAGTGGATTCAGGTATGATGATTCTAACTGAAATAAGTCACACAGAAAAAGAAACATCATAAGATATCACTAATACACGGAATGTAAACTTGGCTACACAGGAACTGAATTTCAAAACAGAACATGGTCCCAAATTTAGAAAACCAACTTATGCTTGCTTAAGGGGAAAGGTGAGTTGGGGTGCTGCATAAAACCAGAGATTGAAATGAGCACAGATAAAGTTCCTTAAGTCAAATATGTAATAGACAAGAGCTACTCCTTGCTCAACGAAATGGACTCAAAACCCCATATTAAACGCCTAATAATGTACCTGACTAGTAAGTATCTTAAAACCTATGGATTGCTATGTCTCTGAAAGTGAATCAATCGTGAGTACAGGGGCAAAAACGCAGCAGTGATAGGATTGGAGAGTTTTGGTGAGCAAATGAAGACCCTTTGAAGTCATATTGCATGGTACCCATTCCACGGGTCTCAACTCTCCAGGTTTAAGGGATTCTTCCTTCAGCTAAAACATGCATGTGGAACCCAGAGTATGATCAACCGTGTGATCGGGAGACGTGTTGAAATATGTCTCAGTTCTCGTCCCCTGGTACTCGGGTGCAACATTCCAGATGCTTTACTAACACTCTCCCGACTTGGAGAGTCAGTGCCTTTAACCTCCTGTTTGGCCCAGTTTGCAAATTCCGCGGAAGATGAACAGGAATAGGGAGAACCAATGAGAGACTAGCTGGAGGTGTCTGGACGGGAAAATTTAACTCCCATTTCCCACCAGGAAGAGGAATTAACCAAAGGCTCAGCGTGCCGTGCCGGAACCAGATTAGGGCCTGAAGGAATCCTGCGGTGTTGCGGCCAGCTCACAAGAAAGCGAGTTTAAGAAAGCAGCTCAGGGGCACTGTAATTCACAAACCTGCAGAGTTATAAATGACAGCTATCATCCAAAAATATACTGAAGTAAGGCTGCCAAGAGGACTTGAAAGCCGGGCAGAATTGCAGGAAACCGATTTCAGGAGGTAGACTGGAATTGCATTTAAAGCATAGGAAAAGAGGCAGAAGGTCGACAATGATGCACTTGGCCAAAAAGGGCGTATGCGTTTTTTCCTGAATATATTCAGGAAAAAACGCATACGCACTTTTTGGCCAACCAAGCAAGCTTGCAAAGGAAATCTGCACTACAATGAAGTCTCACTTCCCCCCCCGTCAAAAGGGCCATCTGAAAAAAGTGTAAAATCCAGAAAGGCAGGACAGGCCATGGAGAACTGGGAGCCTTGTTATGCTGATGGGCGGGATGTAACTTGCCAACAGCCACTCGGGAGAAGTGTATGGTGTTTCCTGAAACATCTAAAAAACAAAGCAACAGAGCCTAGGGCACTTCCACTTATGGTCCTATAGCTTAGGGAAATTAAAATCAAAAAGACACAGCCACCCCAAAGTTTGGGATGGCTCTGTTTACAAGAAACTCGTTTACGGTACAAGTTCAATATCGCATAAAGCGAAAAATGGATAAAGAAGTTGTGGTACTTACGTACAATGCAATATCACTCAGCAATGACATCTATGTCATCAGGCCCATAGCAGCATAATGAGTGGATTCAGGTATGATGATTCTAACTGAAATAAGTCACACAGAAAAAGAAACATCATAAGATATCACTAATACACGGAATGTAAACTTGGCTACACAGGAACTGAATTTCAAAACAGAACATGGTCCCAAATTTAGAAAATCAACTTATGCTTGCTTAAGGGGAAAGGTGAGTTGGGGTGCTGCATAAAACCAGAGATTGAAATGAGCACAGATAAAGTTCCTTAAGCCAAATATGTAATAGACAAGAGCTACTCCTTGCTCAACGAAATGGACTCAAAACCCCATATTAAACGCCTAATAATGTACCTGACTAGTAAGTATCTTAAAACCTATGGATTGCTATGTCTCTGAAAGTGAATCAATCGTGAGTACAGGGGCAAAAACGCAG
Organism: Orcinus orca; assembly: GCF_937001465.1. Taxonomy (NCBI): domain Eukaryota; kingdom Metazoa; phylum Chordata; class Mammalia; order Artiodactyla; family Delphinidae; genus Orcinus; species Orcinus orca. Next base: position 171,213 of record NW_026043942.1, on the reverse strand, counting down.
CAGTGATAGGATTGGAGAGTTTTGGTGAGCAAATGAAGACCCTTTGAAGTCATATTGCATGGTACCCATTCCACGGGTCTCAACTCTCCAGGTTTAAGGGATTCTTCCTTCAGCTAAAACATGCATGTGGAACCCAGAGTATGATCAACCGTGTGATCGGGAGACGTGTTCCAATATGTCTCAGTTCTCGTCCCCTGGTACTCGGGTGCAACATTCCAGATGCTTTACTAACACTCTCCCGACTTGGAGAGTCAGTGCCTTTAACCTCCTGTTTGGCCCAGTTTGCAAATTCCGCGGAAGATGAACAGGAATAGGGAGAACCAATGAGAGACTAGCTGGAGGTGTCTGGACGGGAAAATTTAACTCTCATTTCCCACCAGGAAGAGGAATTAACCAAAGGCTCAGCGTGCCATGCCGGAACCAGATTAGGGCCTGAAGCAATCCTGCGGTGTTGCGGCCAGCTCACAAGAAAGCGAGTTGAAGAAAGGAGCTCAGGGGCACTGTAATTCACAAACCTGCAGAGTTATAAATGACAGCTATCATCCAAAAATATACTGAAGTAAGGCTGCCAAGAGGACTTGAAAGCCGGGCAGAATTGCAGGAAACCGATTTCAGGAGGTAGACTGGAATTGCATTTAAGGCATAGGAAAAGAGGCAGAAGGTCGACAATGATGCACTTGGCCAAAAAGGGCGTATGCGTTTTTTCCTGAATATATTCAGGAAAAAACGCATACGCCCTTTTTGGCCAACCAAGCAAGCTTGCAAAGGAAATCTGCACTACAATGAAGTCTCACTTCCCCCCCGTCAAAAGGGCCATCTGAAAAAAGTGTAAAATCCAGAAAGGCAGGACAGGCCATGGAGAACTGGGAGCCTTGTTATGCTGATGGGCGGGATGTAAATTGCCAACAGCCACTCGGGAGAAGTGTATGGTGTTTCCTGAAACATCTAAAAAACAAAGCAACAGAGCCTAGGGCACTTCCACTTATGGTCCTATAGCTTAGGGAAATTAAAATCAAAAAGACACAGCCACCCCAAAGTTTGGGATGGCTCTGTTTACAAGAAACTCGTTTACGGTACAAGTTCAATATCGCATAAAGCGGAAAATGGATAAAGAAGTTGTGGTACTTACGTACAATGCAATATCACTCAGCAATGACATCTATGTCATCAGGCCCATAGCAGCATAATGAGTGGATTCAGGTATGATGATTCTAACTGAAATAAGTCACACAGAAAAAGAAACATCATAAGATATCACTAATACACGGAATGTAAACTTGGCTACACAGGAACTGAATTTCAAAACAGAACATGGTCCCAAATTTAGAAAATCAACTTATGCTTGCTTAAGGGGAAAGGTGAGTTGGGGTGCTGCATAAAACCAGAGATTGAAATGAGCACAGATAAAGTTCCTTAAGCCAAATATGGAATAGACAAGAGCTACTCCTTGCTCAACGAAATGGACTCAAAACCCCATATTAAACGCCTAATAATGTACCTGACTAGTAAGTATCTTAAAACCTATGGATTGCTATGTCTCTGAAAGTGAATCAATCGTGAGTACAGGGGCAAAAACGCAGCAGTGATAGGATTGGAGAGTTTTGGTGAGCAAATGAAGACCCTTTGAAGTCATATTGCATGGTACCCATTCCACGGGTCTCAACTCTCCAGGTTTAAGGGATTCTTCCTTCAGCTAAAACATGCATGTGGAACCCAGAGTATGATCAACCGTGTGATCGGGAGACGTGTTCCAATATGTCTCAGTTCTCGTCCCCTGGTACTCGGGTGCAACATTCCAGATGCTTTACTAACACTCTCCCGACTTGGAGAGTCAGTGCCTTTAACCTCCTGTTTGGCCCAGTTTGCAAATTCCGCGGAAGATGAACAGGAATAGGGAGAACCAATGAGAGACTAGCTGGAGGTGTCTGGACGGGAAAATTTAACTCCCATTTCCCACCAGGAAGAGGAATTAACCAAAGGCTCAGCGTGCCGTGCCGGAACCAGATTAGGGCCTGAAGGAATCCTGCGGTGTTGCGGCCAGCTCACAAGAAAGCGAGTTTAAGAAAGCAGCTCAGGGGCACTGTAATTCACAAACCTGCAGAGTTATAAATGACAGCTATCATCCAAAAATATACTGAAGTAAGGCTGCCAAGAGGACTTGAAAGCCGGGCAGAATTGCAGGAAACCGATTTCAGGAGGTAGACTGGAATTGCATTTAAAGCATAGGAAAAGAGGCAGAAGGTCGACAATGATGCACTTGGCCAAAAAGGGCGTATGCGTTTTTTCCTGAATATATTCAGGAAAAAACGCATACGCCCTTTTTGGCCAACCAAGCAAGCTTGCAAAGAAATCTGCACTACAATGAAGTCTCACTTCCCCCCCATCAAAAGGGCCATCTGAAAAAAGTGTAAAATCCAGAAAGGCAGGACAGGCCATGGAGAACTGGGAGCCTTGTTATGCTGATGGGCGGGATGTAACTTGCCAACAGCCACTCGGGAGAAGTGTATGGTGTTTCCTGAAACATCTAAAAAACAAAGTAACAGAGCCTAGGGCACTTCCACTTATGGTCCTATAGCTTAGGGAAATTAAAATCAAAAAGACACAGCCACCCCAAAGTTTGGGATGGCTCTGTTTACAAGAAACTCGTTTACGGTACAAGTTCAATATCGCATAAAGCGAAAAATGGATAAAGAAGTTGTGGTACTTACGTACAATGCAATATCACTCAGCAATGACATCTATGTCATCAGGCCCATAGCAGCATAATGAGTGGATTCAGGTATGATGATTCTAACTGAAATAAGTCACACAGAAAAAGAAACATCATAAGATATCACTAATACACGGAATGTAAACTTGGCTACACAGGAACTGAATTTCAAAACAGAACATGGTCCCAAATTTAGAAAATCAACTTATGCTTGCTTAAGGGGAAAGGTGAGTTGGGGTGCTGCATAAAACCAGAGATTGAAATGAGCACAGATAAAGTTCCTTAAGCCAAATATGTAATAGACAAGAGCTACTCCTTGCTCAACGAAATGGACTCAAAACCCCATATTAAACGCCTAATAATGTACCTGACTAGTAAGTATCTTAAAACCTATGGATTGCTATGTCTCTGAAAGTGAATCAATCGTGAGTACAGGGGCAAAAACGCAGCAGTGATAGGATTGGAGAGTTTTGGTGAGCAAATGAAGACCCTTTGAAGTCATATTGCATGGTACCCATTCCACGGGTCTCAACTCTCCAGGTTTAAGGGATTCTTCCTTCAGCTAAAACATGCATGTGGAACCCAGAGTATGATCAACCGTGTGATCGGGAGACGTGTTCCAATATGTCTCAGTTCTCGTCCCCTGGTACTCGGGTGCAATATTCCAGATGCTTTACTAACACTCTCCCGACTTGGAGAGTCAGTGCCTTTAACCTCCTGTTTGGCCCAGTTTGCAAATTCCGCGGAAGATGAACAGGAATAGGGAGAACCAATGAGAGACTAGCTGGAGGTGTCTGGACTGGAAAATTTAACTCCCATTTCCCACCAGGAAGAGGAATTAACCAAAGGCTCAGCGTGCCGTGCCGGAACCAGATTAGGGCCTGAAGGAATCCTGCGGTGTTGCGGCCAGCTCACAAGAAAGCGAGTTTAAGAAAGCAGCTCAGGGGCACTGTAATTCACAAACCTGCAGAGTTATAAATGACAGCTATCATCCAAAAATATACTGAAGTAAGGCTGCCAAGAGGACTTGAAAGCCGGGCAGAATTGCAGGAAACCGATTTCAGGAGGTAGACTGGAATTGCATTTAAAGCATAGGAAAAGAGGCAGAAGGTCGACAATGATGCACTTGGCCAAAAAGGGTGTATGCGTTTTTTCCTGAATATATTCAGGAAAAAACGCATACGCCCTTTTTGGCCAACCAAGCAAGCTTGCAAAGAAATCTGCACTACAATGAAGTCTCACTTCCCCCCCATCAAAAGGGCCATCTGAAAAAAGTGTAAAATCCAGAAAGGCAGGACAGGCCATGGAGAACTGGGAGCCTTGTTATGCTGATGGGCGGGATGTAACTTGCCAACAGCCACTCGGGAGAAGTGTATGGTGTTTCCTGAAACATCTAAAAAACAAAGTAACAGAGCCTAGGGCACTTCCACTTATGGTCCTATAGCTTAGGGAAATTAAAATCAAAAAGACACAGCCACCCCAAAGTTTGGGATGGCTCTGTTTACAAGAAACTCGTTTACGGTACAAGTTCAATATCGCATAAAGCGAAAAATGGATAAAGAAGTTGTGGTACTTACGTACAATGCAATATCACTCAGCAATGACATCTATGTCATCAGGCCCATAGCAGCATAATGAGTGGATTCAGGTATGATGATTCTAACTGAAATAAGTCACACAGAAAAAGAAACATCATAAGATATCACTAATACACGGAATGTAAACTTGGCTACACAGGAACTGAATTTCAAAACAGAACATGGTCCCAAATTTAGAAAATCAACTTATGCTTGCTTAAGGGGAAAGGTGAGTTGGGGTGCTGCATAAAACCAGAGATTGAAATGAGCACAGATAAAGTTCCTTAAGCCAAATATGTAATAGACAAGAGCTACTCCTTGCTCAACGAAATGGACTCAAAACCCCATATTAAACGCCTAATAATGTACCTGACTAGTAAGTATCTTAAAACCTATGGATTGCTATGTCTCTGAAAGTGAATCAATCGTGAGTACAGGGGCAAAAACGCAGCAATGATAGGATTGGAGAGTTTTGGTGAGCAAATGAAGACCCTTTGAAGTCATATTGCATGGTACCCATTCCACGGGTCTCAACTCTCCAGGTTTAAGGGATTCTTCCTTCAGCTAAAACATGCATGTGGAACCCAGAGTATGATCAACCGTGTGATCGGGAGACGTGTTCCAATATGTCTCAGTTCTCGTCCCCTGGTACTCGGGTGCAATATTCCAGATGCTTTACTAACACTCTCCCGACTTGGAGAGTCAGTGCCTTTAACCTCCTGTTTGGCCCAGTTTGCAAATTCCGCGGAAGATGAACAGGAATAGGGAGAACCAATGAGAGACTAGCTGGAGGTGTCTGGACGGGAAAATTTAACTCTCATTTCCCACCAGGAAGAGGAATTAACCAAAGGCTCAGCGTGCCATGCCGGAACCAGATTAGGGCCTGAAGCAATCCTGCGGTGTTGCGGCCAGCTCACAAGAAAGCGAGTTGAAGAAAGGAGCTCAGGGGCACTGTAATTCACAAACCTGCAGAGTTATAAATGACAGCTATCATCCAAAAATATACTGAAGTAAGGCTGCCAAGAGGACTTGAAAGCCGGGCAGAATTGCAGGAAACCGATTTCAGGAGGTAGACTGGAATTGCATTTAAGGCATAGGAAAAGAGGCAGAAGGTCGACAATGATGCACTTGGCCAAAAAGGGCGTATGCGTTTTTTCCTGAATATATTCAGGAAAAAACGCATACGCCCTTTTTGGCCAACCAAGCAAGCTTGCAAAGGAAATCTGCACTACAATGAAGTCTCACTTCCCCCCCGTCAAAAGGGCCATCTGAAAAAAGTGTAAAATCCAGAAAAGCAGGACAGGCCATGGAGAACTGGGAGCCTTGTTATGCTGATGGGCGGGATGTAAATTGCCAACAGCCACTCGGGAGAAGTGTATGGTGTTTCCTGAAACATCTAAAAAACAAAGCAACAGAGCCTAGGGCACTTCCACTTATGGTCCTATAGCTTAGGGAAATTAAAATCAAAAAGACACAGCCACCCCAAAGTTTGGGATGGCTCTGTTTACAAGAAACTCGTTTACGGTACAAGTTCAATATCGCATAAAGCGGAAAATGGATAAAGAAGTTGTGGTACTTACGTACAATGCAATATCACTCAGCAATGACATCTATGTCATCAGGCCCATAGCAGCATAATGAGTGGATTCAGGTATGATGATTCTAACTGAAATAAGTCACACAGAAAAAGAAACATCATAAGATATCACTAATACACGGAATGTAAACTTGGCTACACAGGAACTGAATTTCAAAACAGAACATGGTCCCAAATTTAGAAAATCAACTTATGCTTGCTTAAGGGGAAAGGTGAGTTGGGGTGCTGCATAAAACCAGAGATTGAAATGAGCACAGATAAAGTTCCTTAAGCCAAATATGTAATAGACAAGAGCTACTCCTTGCTCAACGAAATGGACTCAAAACCCCATATTAAACGCCTAATAATGTACCTGACTAGTAAGTATCTTAAAACCTATGGATTGCTATGTCTCTGAAAGTGAATCAATCGTGAGTACAGGGGCAAAAACGCAGCAGTGATAGGATTGGAGAGTTTTGGTGAGCAAATGAAGACCCTTTGAAGTCATATTGCATGGTACCCATTCCACGGGTCTCAACTCTCCAGGTTTAAGGGATTCTTCCTTCAGCTAAAACATGCATGTGGAACCCAGAGTATGATCAACCGTGTGATCGGGAGACGTGTTGAAATATGTCTCAGTTCTCGTCCCCTGGTACTCGGGTGCAACATTCCAGATGCTTTACTAACACTCTCCCGACTTGGAGAGTCAGTGCCTTTAACCTCCTGTTTGGCCCAGTTTGCAAATTCCGCGGAAGATGAACAGGAATAGGGAGAACCAATGAGAGACTAGCTGGAGGTGTCTGGACGGGAAAATTTAACTCTCATTTCCCACCAGGAAGAGGAATTAACCAAAGGCTCAGCGTGCCATGCCGGAACCAGATTAGGGCCTGAAGCAATCCTGCGGTGTTGCGGCCAGCTCACAAGAAAGCGAGTTGAAGAAAGGAGCTCAGGGGCACTGTAATTCACAAACCTGCAGAGTTATAAATGACAGCTATCATCCAAAAATATACTGAAGTAAGGCTGCCAAGAGGACTTGAAAGCCGGGCAGAATTGCAGGAAACCGATTTCAGGAGGTAGACTGGAATTGCATTTAAAGCATAGGAAAAGAGGCAGAAGGTCGACAATGATGCACTTGGCCAAAAAGGGCGTATGCGTTTTTTCCTGAATATATTCAGGAAAAAACGCATACGCACTTTTTGGCCAACCAAGCAAGCTTGCAAAGGAAATCTGCACTACAATGAAGTCTCACTTCCCCCCCGTCAAAAGGGCCATCTGAAAAAAGTGTAAAATCCAGAAAGGCAGGACAGGCCATGGAGAACTGGGAGCCTTGTTATGCTGATGGGCGGGATGTAAATTGCCAACAGCCACTCGGGAGAAGTGTATGGTGTTTCCTGAAACATCTAAAAAACAAAGCAACAGAGCCTAGGGCACTTCCACTTATGGTCCTATAGCTTAGGGAAATTAAAATCAAAAAGACACAGCCACCCCAAAGTTTGGGATGGCTCTGTTTACAAGAAACTCGTTTACGGTACAAGTTCAATATCGCATAAAGCGAAAAATGGATAAAGAACTTGTGGTACTTACGTACAATGCAATATCACTCAGCAATGACATCTATGTCATCAGGCCCATAGCAGCATAATGAGTGGATTCAGGTATGATGATTCTAACTGAAATAAGTCACACAGAAAAAGAAACATCATAAGATATCACTAATACACGGAATGTAAACTTGGCTACACAGGAACTGAATTTCAAAACAGAACATGGTCCCAAATTTAGAAAATCAACTTATGCTTGCTTAAGGGGAAAGGTGAGTTGGGGTGCTGCATAAAACCAGAGATTGAAATGAGCACAGATAAAGTTCCTTAAGCCAAATATGTAATAGACAAGAGCTACTCCTTGCTCAACGAAATGGACTCAAAACCCCATATTAAACGCCTAATAATGTACCTGACTAGTAAGTATCTTAAAACCTATGGATTGCTATGTCTCTGAAAGTGAATCAATCGTGAGTACAGGGGCAAAAACGCAGCAGTGATAGGATTGGAGAGTTTTGGTGAGCAAATGAAGACCCTTTGAAGTCATATTGCATGGTACCCATTCCACGGGTCTCAACTCTCCAGGTTTAAGGGATTCTTCCTTCAGCTAAAACATGCATGTGGAACCCAGAGTATGATCAACCGTGTGATCGGGAGACGTGTTGAAATATGTCTCAGTTCTCGTCCCCTGGTACTCGGGTGCAACATTCCAGATGCTTTACTAACACTCTCCCGACTTGGAGAGTCAGTGCCTTTAACCTCCTGTTTGGCCCAGTTTGCAAATTCCGCGGAAGATGAACAGGAATAGGGAGAACCAATGAGAGACTAGCTGGAGGTGTCTGGACGGGAAAATTTAACTCTCATTTCCCACCAGGAAGAGGAATTAACCAAAGGCTCAGCGTGCCATGCCGGAACAAGATTAGGGCCTGAAGCAATCCTGCGGTGTTGCGGCCAGCTCACAAGAAAGCGAGTTGAAGAAAGGAGCTCAGGGGCACTGTAATTCACAAACCTGCAGAGTTATAAATGACAGCTATCATCCAAAAATATACTGAAGTAAGGCTGCCAAGAGGACTTGAAAGCCGGGCAGAATTGCAGGAAACCGATTTCAGGAGGTAGACTGGAATTGCATTTAAGGCATAGGAAAAGAGGCAAAAGGTCGACAATGATGCACTTGGCCAAAAAGGGCGTATGCGTTTTTTCCTGAATATATTCAGGAAAAAACGCATACGCCCTTTTTGGCCAACCAAGCAAGCTTGCAAAGGAAATCTGCACTACAATGAAGTCTCACTTCCCCCCCGTCAAAAGGGCCATCTGAAAAAAGTGTAAAATCCAGAAAGGCAGGACAGGCCATGGAGAACTGGGAGCCTTGTTATGCTGATGGGCGGGATGTAAATTGCCAACAGCCACTCGGGAGAAGTGTATGGTGTTTCCTGAAACATCTAAAAAACAAAGCAACAGAACCTAGGGCACTTCCACTTATGGTCCTATAGCTTAGGGAAATTAAAATCAAAAAGACACAGCCACCCCAAAGTTTGGGATGGCTCTGTTTACAAGAAACTCGTTTACGGTACAAGTTCAATATCGCATAAAGCGGAAAATGGATAAAGAAGTTGTGGTACTTACGTACAATGCAATATCACTCAGCAATGACATCTATGTCATCAGGCCCATAGCAGCATAATGAGTGGATTCAGGTATGATGATTCTAACTGAAATAAGTCACACAGAAAAGAAACATCATAAGATATCACTAATACACGGAATGTAAACTTGGCTACACAGGAACTGAATTTCAAAACAGAACATGGTCCCAAATTTAGAAAATCAACTTATACTTGCTTAAGGGGAAAGGTGAGTTGGGGTGCTGCATAAAACCAGAGATTGAAATGAGCACAGATAAAGTTCCTTAAGCCAAATATGTAATAGACAAGAGCTACTCCTTGCTCAACGAAATGGACTCAAAACCCCATATTAAACGCCTAATAATGTACCTGACTAGTAAGTATCTTAAAACCTATGGATTGCTATGTCTCTGAAAGTGAATCAATCGTGAGTACAGGGGCAAAAACGCAGCAGTGATAGGATTGGAGAGTTTTGGTGAGCAAATGAAGACCCTTTGAAGTCATATTGCATGGTACCCATTCCACGGGTCTCAACTCTCCAGGTTTAAGGGATTCTTCCTTCAGCTAAAACATGCATGTGGAACCCAGAGTATGATCAACCGTGTGATCGGGAGACGTGTTGAAATATGTCTCAGTTCTCGTCCCCTGGTACTCGGGTGCAACATTCCAGATGCTTTACTAACACTCTCCCGACTTGGAGAGTCAGTGCCTTTAACCTCCTGTTTGGCCCAGTTTGCAAATTCCGCGGAAGATGAACAGGAATAGGGAGAACCAATGAGAGACTAGCTGGAGGTGTCTGGACGGGAAAATTTAACTCCCATTTCCCACCAGGAAGAGGAATTAACCAAAGGCTCAGCGTGCCGTGCCGGAACCAGATTAGGGCCTGAAGGAATCCTGCGGTGTTGCGGCCAGCTCACAAGAAAGCGAGTTTAAGAAAGCAGCTCAGGGGCACTGTAATTCACAAACCTGCAGAGTTATAAATGACAGCTATCATCCAAAAATATACTGAAGTAAGGCTGCCAAGAGGACTTGAAAGCCGGGCAGAATTGCAGGAAACCGATTTCAGGAGGTAGACTGGAATTGCATTTAAAGCATAGGAAAAGAGGCAGAAGGTCGACAATGATGCACTTGGCCAAAAAGGGCGTATGCGTTTTTTCCTGAATATATTCAGGAAAAAACGCATACGCCCTTTTTGGCCAACCAAGCAAGCTTGCAAAGGAAATCTGCACTACAATGAAGTCTCACTTCCCCCCCATCAAAAGGGCCATCTGAAAAAAGTGTAAAATCCAGAAAGGCAGGACAGGCCATGGAGAACTGGGAGCCTTGTTATGCTGATGGGCGGGATGTAACTTGCCAACAGCCACTCGGGAGAAGTGTATGGTGTTTCCTGAAACATCTAAAAAACAAAGCAACAGAGCCTAGGGCACTTCCACTTATGGTCCTATAGCTTAGGGAAATTAAAATCAAAAAGACACAGCCACCCCAAAGTTTGGGATGGCTCTGTTTACAAGAAACTCGTTTACGGTACAAGTTCAATATCGCATAAAGCGAAAAATGGATAAAGAAGTTGTGGTACTTACGTACAATGCAATATCACTCAGCAATGAAATCTATGTCAACAGGCCTGTAGCAGAAAATGAGTGGGTTCAGGTATGATGATTCTAACTGAAATAAGTCACACAGAAAAAGAAACATCATAAGATATCACTAATACACGGAATGTAAACTTGGCTACACAGGAACTGGATTAAAAAACAGAACAGGGTCTCAAATTTAGAAAACCAACTTATGCTTGCTTAAGGGGAAAGGTGAGTTGGGGTGCTGCATAAAACCAGAGATTGAAATGAGCACAGATAAAGTTCCTTAAGCCAAATATGGAATAGACAAGTGCTACTCCTTGTTCAATGAAATGGACTCAACACCCCATATTAAACGCCTAAGAATGTACCTGACTAGTAAGTATCTTAAAACCTATGGATTGCTATGTCTCTGAAAGAGAATCAAGCATGTGTACAGGGGCATAAACGCAGCAGTGATAGGATTGGAGAGGTTCGGTGAGCAAACGAAGACCCTTTGAAATCATATTGCATGGTACCCATTCCACGGGTCTCAACTCTCCAGGTTTAAGGAATTCTTCCTTCAGCTGAAACATGCCTATGGAACCCAGAGTATGATCAACCATGTGATCGGGAGACGTGTTCAAGTATGTCTCAGTTTTCGTCCCCTGGTACTCGGGTGCAACATTCCAGACGATTTACTAACACTCTCCTGACTTGGAGAGTCAGTGCCTTTAACGTCCTGTTTGGCCAAGTTTGCAATTTCTGCGGAAGATGAACAGGAATAGGGAGAACCAATGAGAGACTACCTGGAGGTGTCTGGACGGGCAAATTTAACTCTCATTTCCCACCAGGAAGAGGAATTAACCAAAGGCTCAGCGTGCCGTGCCGGAACCAGATTAGGGCCTGAAGCAATCCTGCAGTGTTGCGGCCAGCTCACAAGAAAGCGAGTTGAAGAAAGGAGCTCAGGGGCACTGTAATTCACAAACCTGCAGAGTTATAAATGACAGCTATCGTCCAAAAATATACTGAAGTAAGGCTGCCAAGAGGACTTGAAAGCGGGGCAGAATTGCAGGAAACCGATTTCAGGAGGTAGACTGGAATTGCATTTAAAGCATAGGAAAAGAAGAAGAACGTCCACAATGATGCACTTGGCCAAAAATATCGTATGCGTTTTTTCCTGAATATATTCAGGAAAAAACGCATACACCATTTTTGGCCAACCAAGCAAGCTTGCAAAGGAAATCTGCACTACAATGAAGTCTCACTTCCCCCCAGTCAAAAGGGCCATCTGAAAAAAGTGTAAAATCCAGAAAGGCAGGACAGGCCATGGAGAACTGGGAGCCCTGTTATGCTGATGGGCGGGATGTAAATTGCCAACAGCCACTCGGGAGAAGTGTATGGTGTTTCCTGAAACATCTAAAAAACAAAGCAAGAGAGCCTAGGGCACTTCCACTTATGGTCCTATAGCTTAGGGAAATTAAAATCAAAAAGACACAGCCACCCAAATGTTTGGGACGGCTCTGTTTACAAGAACCTCATTTATGGTACAAGTTCAATATCGCAGAAAGTGAAAAATGGATAAAGAAGTTGTGGTACTTACGTAAAATGCAATACCACTCAGCAATGAAATCTATGTCAACACGCCTGTAGCACAAAATGAGTGGGTTCAGGTATGATGATTCTAACTGAAATAAGTCACACAGAAAAAGAAACATCATAAGATATCACTAATACACGGAATGTAAACTTGGCTACACAGGAACTGAATTACAAAACAGAACAGGGTCTCAAATTTAGAAAACCAACTTATGCTTGCTTAAGGGGAAAGGTGAGTTGGGATGCAGCATAAAACCAGAGATTGAAATGAACACAGATAAAGTTCCTTAAGCCAAATATGTAATAGACAAGAGCTACTCCTTATTCAACGAAATGGACTCAACACCCCATATTAAACGCCTAAGAATATACCTGACTAGTAAGTATCTTAAAACCTATGGATTGCTATGTCTCCGAAAGAGAATCAAGCATGTGTACAGGGGCATAAACGCAGCAGTGATAGGATTTGAGAGGTTCTGTGGGCAAAGAATGACCCTTTGAAGTCATATTACATGCTACCCATTCCACGGGTCTCAACTCTCCAGGTTTAAGGGATTCTTCCTTCAGCTGAAACATGCATGTGGAACCCAGAGTATGATCAACCGTGTGATCAGGAGATGTGTTCAAATATGTCTCAGTTTTTGTCCACTGGTACTCGGGTGCAACATTCCAGACGCTTTACTAACACTCTCCTGACTTGGAGAGTCAGTGACTTTAACCTCCTGTTTGGCCCAGATTGCAATTTCGGCGGAAGATGAACAGGAATAGGTAGGAGCAATGACAGACTAGCTGGAGGTGTCTGGACGGGCAAATTTAACTCTCATTTCCCACCAGGAAGAGGAATTAACCAAAGGCTCAGCGTGCCGTGCCGGAACCAGATTAGGGCCTGAAGCAATCCTGCGGTGTTGCGGCCCGCTCACCAGAAAGCGAGTTGAAGAAAGGAGCTCAGGGGCACTGTAATTCACAAACCTGCAGAGTTATAAATGACAGCTATCGTCCAAAAATATACTGAAGTAAGGCTGCCAAGAGGACTTGAAAGCGGGGCAGAATTGCAGGAAACCGATTTCAGGAGGTAGACTGGAATTGCATTTAAAGCATAGGAAAAGAGGCAGAACGTCGACAATGATGCACTTGGCCAAAAAGGGCATATGCGTTTTTTCCTGAATATATTCAGGAAAAAACGCATACGCACTTTTTGGCCAACCAAGCAAGCTTGCAAAGGAAATCTGCACTACAATGAAGTCTCACTTCCCCCTGGTCAAAAGGGCCATCTGAAAAAAGTGTAAAATCCAGAAAGGCAGGACAGGCCATGGAGAACTGGGAGCCTTTTTATGCTGATGGGCGGGATGTAAATTGCCAACAGCCACTGGGGAGAAGTGTATGATGTTTCCTGAAACATCTAAAAAACAAAGCAACAGAGCCTAGGGCACTTCCACTTATGGTCCTATAGCTTAGGGAAATTAAAATCAAAAAGACACAGCCACCCCAAAGTTTGGGACGGCTCTGTTTACAAGAACCTTGTTTATGGTACAAGTTCAATATCGCAGAAAGTGAAAAATGGATAAAGAAGTTGTGGTACTTACGTACAATGCAATATCACTCAGCAATGAAATCTATGTCATCAGGCCCGTAGGAGCATAGTGAGTGGATTCAGGTATGACGATTCTAGCTGAAATAAGTCACACAGAAAAAGAAACATCATAAGATATCACTAATACATGGAATGTAAACTTGGCTACACAGGAACTGAATTACAAAACAGAACAGGGTGTCAAATGAAGAAAACCAACTTATGCTTGCTTAAGGGGAAAGGTGAGTTGGGGTGCTGCATAAAACCAGAGATTGAAATGAGCACAGATAAAGTTCCTTAAGCCAAATATGGAATAGACAAGAGCTACTCCTTGCTCAATGAAATGGACTCAACACCCCATATTAAACGCCTAAGAATGTACCTGACTAGTAAGTATTTTAAAACCTATGGATTGCTATGTCTCCGAAAGAGAATCAAGCATGTGTACAGGGGCATAAACGCAGCAGTGATAGGATTGGAGAGGTTCGGTGAGCAAATGAAGACCCTTTGAAGTCATATTGCATGGTACCCATTCCACGGGTCTCAACTCTCCAGGTTTAAGGAATTCTTCCTTCAGCTGAAACATGCATGTGGAACCCAGAGTATGAACAACCGTGTGATCGGGAGACGTGTTCCAATATGTCTCAGTTCTCATCCCCTGGTACTCGGGTGCAACATTCCAGACGCTTTACTAACACTCTCCCGACTTGGAGAGTTAGTGCCTTTAACCTCCTGTTTGGCCCAGTTTGCAATTTGTGCGGAAGATGAACAGGGATAGGAAGGACCAATGAGAGACTAGCTGGAGGTGTCTGGACGGGAAATTTTAACTCTCATTTCCCACCAGGAAGAGGAATTAAGCAAAGGCGCAGCATGCCGTGCCGGAACCAGATTAGGGCCTGAAGCAATCCTGCGGTGTTGCGGCTAGCTCACAAGAAAGCGAGTTGAAGAAAGGAGCTCAGGGGCACTGTAATTCATAAACCTGCAGAGTTATAAATGACAGCTATCGTCCAAAAATATACTGAAGTAAGGCTGCCAAGAGGAATTGAAAGTGGGTCAGAATTGCAGGAAACCGATTTCAGGAGGTAGACTGCAATTGCATTTAAAGCATAGGAAAAGAGGCAGAACGTGGACAATGATGCACTTGGCCAAAAAGGGCGTATGCGTTTTTTCCTGAATATATTCAGGAAAAAACGCATACGCCCTTTTTGGCCAACCAAGCAAGCTTGCAAAGGAAATCTGCACTACAATGCAGTCTCACTTCCCCCCGGTCAAAGGGCCATCTGAAAAAAGTGTAAAATCCAGAAAGGCAGGACAGGCGTTGGAGAACTGGGAGCCTTGTTATGCTGATGGGTGGGATGTAAATTGACAGCAGCCACTGGGGAGAAGTGTATGGTGTTTCCTGAAACATCTAAGAAACAAAGCAACAGAGCCTAGGGCACTTCCACTTATGGTCCTATAGCTTAGGGAAATTAAAATCAAAAAGACACAGCCACCCCAAAGTTTGGGACGGCTCTGTTTACAAGAACCTCGTTTACGGTACAAGTTCAATATCGCAGAAAGTGAAAAATGGATAAAGAAGTTGTGGTACTTAAGTACAATGCAATATCACTAAGCAATGAAATCTATGTCATCAGGCCCGTAGCAGCATAATGAGTGGATTCAGGTATGATGATTCTAACTGAAATAAGTCACACAGAAAAAGAAACATAAGATATCACTAATACACGGAATGTAAACTTGGCTACACAGGAACTGGATTACAAAACAGAACAAGGTCTCAAATTTAGAAAACCAACTTATGCTTGCTTAAGGGGAAAGGTGAGTTGGGGTGCTGCATAAAACCAGAGATTGAAATGAGCACAGATAAAGTTCCTTAAGCCAAATATGGAGTAGACAAGTGCTACTCCTTGCTCAACGAAATGGACTCAACACCCCATATTAAACGCCTAAGAATGAACCTGACTAGTAAGTATCTTAAAACCTATGGATTGCTATGTCTCCGAAAGACAATCAAGCATGTATACAGGGGCATAAACGCAGCAGTGATAGGATTGGAGAGGTTCGCTGAGCAAATGAAGACCCTTTGAAGTCATATTGCATGGTACCCATTCCACGGGTCTCAACTCTCCAGGTTTAAGGGATTCTTCCTTCAGCTAAAACATGCATGTGGAACCCAGAGTATGATCAGCCGTGTAATCGGGAGACGTGTTCCAATATGTCTCAGTTCTCGTCCCCTGGTACTCGGGTGCAACATTCCAGATGCTTTACTGACACTCTCCCGAGTTGGAGAGTCAGTGCCTTTAACCTCCTGTTTGGCCCAGTTTGCAATTTCTGCGGAAGATGAACAGGAATAGCGAGAAACAATGAGAGACTAGCTGGAGGTGTTTGGACGGGCAAATTTAACTCTCATTTCCCACCAGGAAGAGGAATTAACCAAAGGCTCAGCGTGCCGTGCCGGAACCAGATTAGGGCCTGAAGCAATCTTGCGGTGTTGCGGCCAGCTCACAAGAAAGCGAGTTGAAGAAAGGAGCTCAGGGGCACTGTAATTCACAAACCTGCAGAGTTATAAATGACAGCTATCGTCCAAAAATATACTGAAGTAAGGCTGCCAAGAGGACTTGAAAGCGGGGCAGAATTGCAGGAAACCGATTTCAGGAGGTAGACTGGAATTGCATTTAAAGCATAGGAAAAGAGGCAGAACGTCGACAATGATGCACTTGGCCAAAAAGGGCGTATGCGTTTTTTCCTGAATATATTCAGGAAAAAACGCATACGTCCTTTTTGGCCAACCAAGCAAGCTTGCAAAGGAAATCTGCACTACAGTGAAGTCTCACTTTCCCCTGGTCAAAAGGGCCATCTGAAAAAAGTGTAAAATCCAGAAAGGCAGGACAGGCCATGGAGAACTGGGAGCCTTGTTATGCTGATGGACGGGATATAAATTGCCAACAGCCACTCGCGAGAAGTGTATGGTGTTTCCTGAAACATCTAAAAAACAAAGCAACAGAGCCTAGGGCACTTCCACTTATGGTCCTATAGCTTAGGGAAATTAAAATCAAAAAGACACAGCCACCCCAAAGTTTGGGACGGCTCTGTTTACAAGAAACTCGTTTACGGGACTAGTTCAATATCGCAGAAAGTGAAAAATGGATAAAGAAGTTGTGGTACTTACGTACAATGCAATATCACTCAGCAATGAAATCTATGTCATCAGGCCCATAGCAGCATAATGAGTGGATTCAGGTATGATGATTCTAACTGAAGTAAGTCACACAATAAAAAAAATCATAAGATATCACTAATACACGGAATGTAAACTTGGCTACACAGGAACTGGATTACAAAAAAGAACAGGGTCTAAAATTTAGAAAACCAACTTATGCTTGCTTAAGGGGAAAGTTGAGTTGGGGTGCTGCATAAAACCAGAGATTGAAATGAGCACAGATAAAGTTCCTTAAGCCAAATATGTAATAGACAAGAGCTACTCCTTGCTCAACGAAATGGACTCAACACCCCATATTAAACGCCTAACAATGTAGCTGACTAGAAAGTATCTTAAAACCTATGGATCGCTATGTCTCCGAAAGAGAATCAAGCGTGTGTACAGGGGCACAAACGCAGCAGTGATAGGATTGGAGAGGTTCGGTGAGCAAATGAAGACCCTTTGAAGTCATATTGCATGGTACCCATTCCACGGGTCTCAACTCTCCAGGTTTAAGGGATTCTTCCTTCAGCTAAATCATGCATGTGGAACCCAGAGTATGATCAACCGTGTGATGGGGAGACGTGTTCCAATATGTCTCAGTTCTCGTCCCCTGGTACTCGGGTGCGACATTCCAGACACTTTATTAACACTCTCCCGGCTTGGAGAGTCAGTGCCTTTAACCTCCTGTTTGGCCCAGTTTGCAATTTCTGTGGAAGATGAACAGGAATAGGGAGAACCAATGAGAGACTAGCTGCAGGTGTCAGGACGGGAAAATTTAACTCTCATTTCCCACCAGGAAGAGGAATTAACCAAAGGCTCAGCTTGCCGTGCCAGAACCAGATTAGGGCCTGAAGCAATCCTGCGGTGTTGCGGCCAGCTCACAAGAAAGCGAGTTGAAGAAAGGAGCTCAGGGGCACTGTAATTCACAAACCTGCAGAGTTATAAATGACAGCTATCGTCCAAAAATATACTGAAGTAAGGCTGCCAAGAGGACTTCAAAGCGGGCCAGAATTGCAGGAAACCGATTGCAGGAGGTAGACTGGAATTGCATTTAAAGCATAGGAAAAGAGGCAGAACGTCCACAATGATGCACTTGGCCAAAAAGGGCGTATGCGTTTTTTCCAGAGTATATTCAGGAAAAAACGCATACGCCCTTTTTGGCCAACCAAGCAAGCTTGCAAAGGAAATCTGCACTACAATGAAGTCTCACTACCCCCGGTCAAAAGGGCCATCTGAAAAAAGTGTAAAATCCATAAAGGCAGGACAGGCCATGGAGAACTGGGAGCCTTGTTATGCTGATGGGCGGGATGTAAATTGCCAACAGCCACTAGGGAGAAGTGTATGGTGTTTCCTGAAACATCTAAGAAACAAAGCAACAGAACCTAGGGCACTTCCACTTATGGTCCTATAGCTTAGGGAAATTAAAATCAAAAAGAGACAGCCACCCGAAAGTTTGGGACGGCTCTGTTTACAAGAACCTCGTTTACAGGACAAGTTCAATATCGCAGATAGTGAAAAATGGATAAAGAAGTTTTGGTACTTACGTACAATGCAATATCACTCAGAAATGAAATCTATGTCATCAGGCACGTAGCAGCATAATGAGTGGATTCAGGTATGATGATTCTAACTGAAATAAGTCACAAGAAAAAGAAATATCATAAGATATCATTTATACACAGAATGTAAACTTGGCTACACAGGAACTGGATTACAAAACAGAACAGGGTCTCAAAATAGAAAACCAACTTATGCTTGCTTAAGGGGAAAGGTGAGTTGGGGTGCTGCATAAAACCAGAGATTGAAATGAGCACAGATAATATTCCTTAAGCCAAATATGTAATAGACAAGAGCTACTCCTGCTCAACGAAATGGACTCAACACCCCATATTAAACGCCTAAGAATGTACCTGACTAGTAAGTATCTTAAAACCTATGGATTGCTATGTCTCCAAAAGAGAATCAAGCGTGTGTACAAGGGCATAAACGCAGCAGTGATAGGATTGGAGAGGTTCGGTGAGCAAATGAAGACCCTTTGAAGTCATATTGCATGGTACCCATTCCACGGGTCTCAACTCTCAACGTTTAAGGGATTCTTCCTTCAGCTAACGCATGCATGTGGAACCCAGAGTATGATCAACCGTGTGATCAGGAGACGTGTTCCAATACGTCTCAGTTTTCATCCCCTTGTACTCGGGTGCAACATTCCAGACGCTTTACTAACAATCTCCCGACTTGGAGAGTCAGTGCCTTTAACCTCCTCTTTGGCCCAGTTTGCAATTTCTGCGGAAGATGAACAGGAATAGGGAGGACCAATGAGAGACTAGCTGGAGGTGTCTGGACGGGCAAATTTAACTCTCGTTTCCCACCAGGAAGAGGAATTAACCAAAGGCTCAGCGTGCCGTGCCGGGACCAGACTAGGGCCTGAAGCAATCTTGCGGTGTTGCGGCCAGCTCACAAGAAATCGAGTTGAAGAAAGGAGCTCAGGGGCACTGTAATTCACAAACCTGCAGAGTTATAAATGACAGCTATCGTCCAAAAATATACTGAAGTAAGGCTGCCAAGAGGACTTGAAAGCGGGGCAGAATTGCAGGAAACCGATTTCAGGAGGTAGACTGGAATTGCATTTAAAGCATAGGAAAAGAGGCAGAACGTCGACAATGATGCACTAGGCCAAAAAGGGCATATGCGTTTTTTCCTGAATATATTCAGGAAAAAAAGCATACGCACTTTTTGGCCAACCAGGCAAACTTGCAAAGGAAATCTGCACTACAATGAAGTCTCACTTCCCCCGGGTCAAAAGGGCCATCTGTAAAAAGTGTAAAATCCAGAAAGGCAGGACAGGCCATGGAGAACTGGAAGCCTTGTTATGCTGATGGGCGGGATGTAAATTGCCAACAGCCACTCGGGAGAAGTGTATGGTGTTTCCTGAAACATCTAAAAAACAAAGCAACAGAGCCTAGGGCACTTCCACTTATGGTCCTATAGCTTAGGGAAATTAAAATCAAAAAGACACAGCCACCCCAAAGTTTGGGACGGCTCTGTTTACAAGAACCTCGTTTACAGTACATGTTCAATATCACAGAAAGTGAAAAATGGATAAAGAAGTTGTGGTACTTACGTACAATGCAATATCACTCAGAAATGAAATCTATGTCATCAGGCACGTAGCAGCATAATGAGTGGTTTCAGGTATGATGATTCTCACTGAAATAAGTCACACAGAAAAAGAAACATCAGAAGATATCACTAATACATGGAATGTAAACTTGGCTACACAGGAACTGGATTAGAAAACAGAACAGGGTCTCAAATTTAGAAAACCAACTTATGCTTGCTTAAGGGGAAAGGTGAGTTGGGGTGCTGCATAAAACCAGAGATTGAAATGAGCACAGATAAAGTTCCTTAAGCCAAATATGGAATAGACAAGAGCTACTCCTTGCTCAACGAAATGGACTCAACACCCCATATTAAACGCCTAATACTGTACCTGACTAGTAAGTATCTTAAAACCTATGGATTGCTATGTCTCTGAAAGAGAATCAAGCGTGAGTACAGCGCCATAAATGCAGCAGTGATAGGATTGGAGAGGCTCGGTGAGCAAATGAAGACCCTTTGAAGTCATATTGCATAGTACCCATTCCACGGGTCTCAACTCTCCAGGTTTAAGGGATTCTTCCTTCAGCTAAACATGCATTTGGGACCCAGACTATGATCAACCATGTGATCATGAGTCATGTTCAAATATGTCTCACTTCTCATCCCTTGCTACTCGGGTGCAACATTCTAGACGCTTTACTAACACTCTCCCGACGTGGAGAGTCAGTGCCTTTAACCTCCTGTTTGGCCCAGTTTGCAAATTCCGCGGATGATGAACAGGAATAGGGAGAACCAATGAGAGACTAGCTGGAGATGTCTGGACGGGCAAATTTAACTCTCATTTCCCTCCAGGAAGAGGAATTAAGCAAAGGCTCAGCGTGCCATGCCGGAACCAGATTAGGGCCTGAAGCAATCCTGCGGTGTTGCGGCCAGCTCACAAGAAAGCGAGTTGAAGAAAGGAGCTCAGGGGCACTGTAATTCACAAACCTGCAGAGTTATAAATGACAGCTCTCGTCCAAAAATATACTGAAGTAAGGCTGCCAAGAGGACTTGAAAGCGGGACAGAATTGCAGGAAACCGATTTCAGGAGGTAGACTGGAATTGCATTTAAAGCATAGGAAAAGAGGCAGAACGTCGACAATGATGCACTTGGCCAAAAAGGGCGTATGCGTTTTTTCCTGATTATATTCAGGAAAAAAACGCATACGCCCTTTTTGGCCAACCAAGCAAGCTTGCAAAGTAAATCTGCACTACAATGAAGTCTCACTTCCCCCCGATCAAAAGGGCCATCTGAAAAAAGTGTAAAATCCAGAAAGGCAGGACAGGCCATGGAGAACTGGGAGCCTTGTAAGCTGATGGGCAGGATATAAATTGCCAACAGCCACTCGGGAGAAGTGTATGGTGTTTCCTGAAACATCTAAAAGACAAAGCAACAGAGCCTAGGTCAATTCAACTTATGGTCCTATAGCTTAGGGAAATTAAAATCAAAAAGACACAGCCACCCCAAAGTTTGGGACGGCTGTGTTTACAAGAACCTCGTTTACGGTACAAGTTCAATATCGCAGAAAGTGAAAAATGGATAAAGTATTTGTGGTACTTACGTACAATGCAATATCACTCAGCAATGAAATCTATGTCATCAGGCCCGTAGCAGCATAATGAGTGGATTCAGGTATGATGATTCTAACTGAAATAAGTCACACAGAAAAAGAAACATCATAAGATATCACTAATACACGGAATGTAAACTTGGCTACACAGGAACTGGATTACAAAAGAGAAGAGGGTCTCAAATTTAGAAAACCAACTTATGCTTGCTTAAGGGGAAAGGTGAGTTGGGGTGCTGCATAAAACCAGAGATTGAAATGAGCACAGATAAAGTTCCTTAAGCCAAATATGTAATAGACAAGAGCTACTCCTTGCTCAACGAAATGGACTCAACACCCCATATTAAACGCCTAACAATGTACCTGACTAGTAAGTATCTTAAAACCTATGGATTGCTATGTCTCTGAAAGAGAATCAAGCGTGAGTACAGCACCATAAACGCAGCAGTGATAGGATTGGAGAGGTTCGGTGAGCAAATGAAGACCCTTTGAAGTCATATTGCATGGTACCCATTCCACGGGTCTCAACTCTCCAGGTTTAAGGGATTCTTCCTTCAGCTAAACATGCATTTGGAACCCAGACTATGATCAACCGTGTGATCGTGAGTCATGTTCAAATATGTCTCAGTTCTCATCCCCTGGTACTCGGGTGCAACATTCCAGACACTTTACTAACACTCTCCCGACTTGGAGAGTCAGTGCCTTTAACCTCCTGTTTGGCCCAGTTTGCAAATTCCGCGGATGATGAACAGGAATAGGGAGAACCAATGAGAGACTAGCTGGAGATGTCTGGACGGGCAAATTTAACTCTCATTTCCCACCAGGAAGAGGAATTAAGCAAAGGCTCAGCGTGCCGTGCCGGAACCAGAATAGGGCCTGAAGCAATCCTGCGGTGTTGCGGCCAGCTCTCAAGAAAGCGAGTTGAAGAAAGGAGCTCAGGGGCACTGTAATTCACAAACCTGCAGAGTTATAAATGACAGCTATCGTCCAAAAATATACTGAAGTAAGGCTGCCAAGAGGACTTGAAAGCGGGGCAGAATTGCAGGAAACCGATTTCAGGAGGTAGACAGGAATTGCATTTAAAGCATAGGAAAAGAGGCAGAACGTCGACAATGATGCACTTGGCCAAAAAGGGCATATGCGTTTTTTCCTGAATATATTCAGGAAAAAACGCATATGCCCTTTTTGGCCAACCAAGCAAGCTTGCAAAGGAAATCTGCACTACAATGAAGTCTCACTTCCCCCCGGTAAAAAGGGCCATCTGAAAAAAGTGTAAAATCCAGAAAGGCAGGACAGGCCATGGAGAACTGGGAGCCTTTTTATGCTGATGGGCGGGATGTAAATTGCCAACAGCCACTCTGGAGAAGTGTATGGTGTTTCCTGAAACATCTAAAAAACAAAGCAACAGAGCCTAGGGCACTTCCACTTATGGTCCTATAGCTTAGGGAAATTAAAATCAAAAAGACACAGCCAAACCAAAGTTTGGGACGGCTGTGTTTACAAGAACCTCCTTTACCGTACAAGTTCAATATCGCAGAAAGCGAAAAATGGATAAAGAAGTTGTGGTACTTACGTACAATTCAATATCACACAGCAATGAAATCTATGTCATCAGGCCCGTAACAGCAAAATGAGTGGATTCAGGTATGATGATTCTAACTGAAATAAGTCACACAGAAAAAGAAACATCATAAGATATCACTAATACACGGAATGAAAACTTGGCTACACAGGAACTGGATTACAAAAGAGAACAGGGTCTCAAATTTAGAAAAGCAACTTATGCTTGCTTAAGGGGAAAGGTGAGTTGGGGTGCTGCATAAAACCAGAGATTGAAATGAGCACAGATAAAGTTCCTTAAGCCAAATATGTAATAGACAAGAGCTACTCCTTGCTCAACGAAATGGACTCAACACCCCATATTAAACGCCTAAGAATGTACCTGACTAGTAAGTATCTTAAAACCTATGGATTGCTATGTCTCCGAAAGAGAATCAAGCGTGTGTACAGGGGCATAAATGCAGCAGTGATAGGATTGGAGAGGTTCGGTGAGCAAACGAAGACCCTTTGAAGTCATATTGCATGGTACCCATTCCACGGGTCTCAACTCTCCAGGTTTAAGGGATTCTTCCTTCAGCTAAAACATGCATGTGGAACCCAGAGTATGATCAACCATGTGATCGGGAGATGTGTTGAAATATGTCTCAGTTCTCGTCCCCTGGTACTCGGGTGCAACATTCCAGACGCTTTACTAACACTCTCCCGACTTGGAGAGTCAGTGCCTTTAAACTCCTGCTTGGCCCAGTTTGCAATTTCTGCGGAAGATGAACAGGGATAGGGAGGACCAATGAGAGACTAGCTGGAGGTGTCTGGACGGGCAAATTTAACTCTCATTTCCCACCAGGAGGAAGAATTAACCAAAGGCTCACCGTGCCGTGCCGGAACAAGATTAGGGCCTGAAGCAATCCTGCGGTGTTGCGGCCAGCTCACAAGAAAGCGAGTTGAAGAAAGGAGTTCAGGGGCACTGTAATTCACAAACCTGCAGAGTTATAAATGACAGCTATCGTCCAAAAATATACTGAAGTAAGGCTGCCACGAGGACTTGAAAGCGGGGCAGAATTGCAGGAAACCGATTTCAGGAGGTAGACTGGAATTGCATTTAAAGCATAGGAAAAGAGGCAGAACGTCGACAATGATGCACTTGCCCAAAAAGGGCGTATGCGTTTTTTCCTGAATATATTCAGGAAAAAACGCATACGCCCTTTTTGGCCAACCAAGCAAGCTTGCAAAGGAAATCTGCACTACAATGAAGTCTCACTTCCCCCCGGTCAAAAGGGCCATCTGAAAAAAGTGTAAAATCCAGAAAGGCAGGACAGGCCATGGAGAACTGGGAGCCTTGTTATGCTGATGGGCGGGATGTAAATTGCCAACAGCCACTGGTTAGAAGTGTATGGTGTTTCCTGAAACATCTAAAAAACAAAGCAACAGAGCCTAGGGCACTTCCACTTATGGTCCTATAACGTAGGGAAATTAAAATCAAAAAGACACAGCCACCCCAACGTTTGGGACAGCTCTGTTTACAAGAACCTCGTTTACGGTACATGTTCAATATCGCAGAAAGTGAAAAATGGATAAGGAAGTTGTGGTAGTTACGTACAATGCAATATCACTCAGCAATGAAATCTATGTCATCTGGCCCATAGCAGCATAATGAGTGGATTCAAGTATGATGATTCTAACTGAAATAAGTCACACAGAAAAAGGAACATCATAAGATATCACTAATACACGGAATGTAAACTTGGATACACAGGAACTGGATTACAAAACAGAAGAGGGTCTCAAATTTAGAAAACCAACTTATGCTTGTTTAAGGGGAAAGGTGAGTTGGGGTGCTGCATAAAACCAGAGATTGAAATGAGCACAGATAAAGTTCCTTAAGCCAAATATGGAATAGACAAGAGCTACTCCTTGCTCAACGAAATGGACTCAACACCCCATATTAAACGCCTAATACTGTACCTGACTAGTAAGTATCTTAAAACCTATGGATTGCTATGTCTCTGAAAGAGAATCAAGCGTCAGTACCGGGGCATAAACGCAGCAGTGATAGGATTGGAGAGGTTCGGTGAGCAAATGAAGACCCTTTGAAGTCATATTGCATGATACCCATTCCACGGGTCTCAAGTCTCCAGGTTTAAGGGATTCTTCCTTCAGCTAAAGCATGCATGTGGAACCCAGAGTATGATCAACCATGTGATCGGGAGACGGGTTCAAATATGTCTCAGTTCTTCTCCCCTGGTACTCAGGTGCAACATTCCACATGCTTTACTAAGACTCTCCCGACTTGGAGAGTCAGTGCCTTTAACCTCCTGTTTGGACCAGTTTGCAATTTCTGCGGAAGATGAACAGGGATAGGGAGGACAAATGAGAGACTAGCTGGAGGTGTCTGGACGTGCAAATTTAACTCTCATTTCCCACCAGGAAGAGGAATTAACCAAAGGATCAGCGTGCCGTGCCGGAACCAGATTAGGGCCTGAAGCAATCTTGCGGTGTTGCGGCCAGCTCACAAAAAAGCGAGTTGAAGAAAGGAGCTCAGGGGCACTGTAATTCACAAACCTGCAGATTTATAAATGACAGCTATCGTCCAAAAATATACTGAAGTAAGGCTGCCAAGAGGACTTGAAAGCGGGGCAGAATTGCAGGAAACCGATTTCAGGAGGTAGACTGGAATTGCATTTAAAGCATAGGAAAAGAGGCAGAACGTCGACAATGATGCACTTGCCCAAAAAGGGCGTATGCGTTTTTTCCTGAATATATTCAGGAAAAAACGCATACGCCCTTTTTGGCCAACCAAGCAAGCTTGCAAAGGAAATCTGCACTACAATGAAGTCTCACTTCCCCCCGGTCAAAAGGGCCATCTGAAAAAAGTGTAAAATCCAGAAAGGCAGGACAGGCCATGAAAAACTGGGAGCCTTGTTATGCTGATGGTCGGGATGTAAATTGCCAACAGCCACTTGGTAGAAGTGTATGGTGTTTCCTGAAACATCTAAAAAACAAAGCAACAGAGCCTAGGGCACTTCCACTTATAGTCCTATAGCTTAGGGAAATTAAAATCAAAAAGACACAGCCACCCCAAAGTATGGGACGGCTCTGTTTATAAGAACCTCGTTTACAGTACAAGTTCAATATCGCAGAAAGTGAAAAATGGATAAAGAAGTTGTGGTACTTACGTACAATGCAATATCACTCAGCAATGAAATCTATGTCATCAGGCCCATAGCAGCATAATGAGTGGATTCAGGTATGATGATTCTAACTGAAATAAGTCACACAGAAAAAGAAACATCATAAGATATCACTAATACACGGAATGTAAACTTGGCTACACAGAACTGAATTACAAAACAGAACAGGGTCTCCAATTTAGAACCAACTTATGCTTGCTTAAGGGGAAAGGTGAGTTGGGGTGCTGCATAAAACCAGAGATTGAAATGAGCACAGATAAAGTTCCTTAAGCCAAATATGTAATAGACAAGGGCTACTCCTTGCTCAACGAAATGGACTCAAAACCCCATATTAAACGCCTAATATGTCCCTGACTAGTAAGTATCTTAAAACTTATGGATTGCTATGTCTCTGAAAGAGAATCAAGCATGAGTACAGGGGCATAAACGCAGCAGTGATAGGATTGGAGAGGTTCGGTGAGCAAATGAAGACCCTTTGAAGTCATATTGCATGGTACCCATTCCACGGGTCTCAACTCTCCTGGTTTAAGGAATTTTTCCTTCCGCTAAAACATGCATGTGGAGCCCAGAGTATGATCAACTGTGTGATCGGGAGACGTGTTCAAATATGTCTCAGTTCTCGTCCCCTGGTACTCGGGTGCAACATTCCAGACGTTTTAATAACACTCTCCCGACTTGGAGAGTCAGTGCCTTTAACCTCCTGATTGGTCCAGTTTGCAGTTTCTGCGGAAGATGAACCGGAATAGGGAGGACCAATGAGAGACTAGCTGGAAGTGTCTGGACGGGCAAATTTAACTCTCATTTCCCACCAGGAAGAGAAATTAACAAAAGGCTCAGCGTGCCGTGCCGGAATCAGATTAGGGCCTGAAGCAATCCTGCGGTGTTGCGGCCAGCTCACAAGAAAGCGAGTTGAAGAAAGGAGCTCAGAGGCTGTAATCACAAACCTGCAGAGTTATAAATGACAGCTATCGTCCAAAAATATACTGAAGTAAGGCTGCCAAGATGACTTCAAAGCGGGGCAGAATTGCAAGAATCCGATTTCAGGATGTAGACTGGAATTGCATTTAAAGCATAGGAAAAGAGGCAGAACGTCGACAATGATGCACTTGGCCAAAAGGGGTGTACGTGTTTTTTCCTGAATATATTCAGGAAAAAAACGTGTACGCCCTTTTTGGCCAACCAAGCAAGCTTGCAAAGGAAATCTGCACTACAATGAAGTCTCACTTCCCCCCGGTCAAAAGGGCCATCTGAAAAAAGTGTAAAATCCAGAAAGGCAGGACAGGCCATGGAGAACTGGGAGCCTTGTTATGCTGGTGGGTGGGATGTAAATTGCCAACAGCCACTGGGGAGAAGTGTGTGGTGTTTCCTGAAACATCTAAAAAACAAAGCAACAGAGCCTAGGGCACTTCCACTTATGGTCCTGCAGCTTAGGGAAATTAAAATCAAAAAGACACAGCCACCCCAATGTTTGGGACGGCTCTGTTTACAAGAACCTCGTTTACGGTACAAGTTCAATATCACAGAAAGTGAAAAATGGATAAAGAAGTTGTGGTACTTACGTACAATGCAATATCACTCAGCAATGAAATCTATGTCATCAGGCCCGTAGCAGCATAGAGTGGATTCAGATATGATGATTCTAACTGAAATAAGTCACACAGAATAAGAAACATCATAAGATATCACTAATACACGGAATGTATACTTGGCTACACAGGAACTGGATTACAAAACAGAACAGAGTCTCAAATTTAGAAAACCAACTTATGCTTGCTTAAGGGGAAAGGTGAGTTGGGGTGCTGCATAAAACCAGAGATTGAAATGAGCACAGATAAAGTTCCTTAAGCCAAATATGTAATAGACAAGAGCTACTCCTTGCTCAACAAAATGGACTCAAAACCCCATATTAAACGCCTAATAATGTACCTGACTAGTAAGTATCTTAAAACCTATGGATTGCTATGTCTCTGAAAGTGAATCAATCGTGAGTACAGGGGCAAAAACGCTGCAGTGATAGGATTGGAGAGTTTTGGTGGGCAAATGAAGACCCTTTGAAATCATATTGCATGGTACCCATTCCACGGGTCTCAACTCTCCAGGTTTAAGGGATTCTTCCTTCAGCTAAAACATGCATGTGGAACCCAGAGTATGATCAACCATGTGATCGGGAGACGTGTTGAAATATGTCTCAGTTCTCGTCCCCTGGTACGCGGGTGCAACATTCTAGATGCTTTACTAACACTCTCCCGACTTGGAGAGTCAGTGCCTTTAACCTCCTGTTTGGCCCAGTTTGCAAATTCCGCGGAAGATGAACAGGAATAGGGAGAACCAATGAGAGACTAGCTGGAGGTGTCTGGACGGGAAAATTTAACTCTCATTTCCCACCAGGAAGAGGAATTAACCAAAGGCTCAGCGTGCCATGCCGGAACCAGATTAGGGCCTGAAGCAATCCTGCGGTGTTGCGGCCAGCTCACAAGAAAGCGAGTTGAAGAAAGGAGCTCAGGGGCACTGTAATTCACAAACCTGCAGAGTTATAAATGACAGCTATCATCCAAAAATATACTGAAGTAAGGCTGCCAAGAGGACTTGAAAGCCGGGCAGAATTGCAGGAAACCGATTTCAGGAGGTAGACTGGAATTGCATTTAAAGCATAGGAAAAGAGGCAGAAGGTCGACAATGATGCACTTGGCCAAAAAGGGCGTATGCGTTTTTTCCTGAATATATTCAGGAAAAAACGCATACGCCCTTTTTGGCCAACCAAGCAAGCTTGCAAAGGAAATCTGCACTACAATGAAGTCTCACTTCCCCCCGGTCACAAGGGCCATCTGAAAAAAGTGAAAAATCCAGAAAGGCAGGACAGGCCATGGAGAACTGGGAGCCTTGTTATGCTGATGGGCGGCATGTAAATCGCCAACAGTCACTGGGGAGAAGTGTATGGTGTTTCCTGAAACATCTAAAAAACAAAGCAACAGAGCCTAGGGCACTTCCACTTATGGTCCTATAGCTTAGGGAAATTAAAATCAAAAAGACACAGCCATCCCAAAGTTTGGGACGGCTCTGTTTACAAGAACTCCTTTACGGTACAAGTTCAATTTCGCAGACAGTGAAAAATGGATAAAGAAGTTGTGGTACTTACGTACAATGCAATATCACTCAGCAATGAAATCTATGTCATCAGGCCCGTAGCAGCATAATGAGTGGATTCAGGTATGATGATTCTAACTGAAATAAGTCACACAGAAAAAGAAACATCATAAGATATCACTAATACACGGAATGTAAACTTGGCTACACAGGAACTGAATTTCAAAACAGAACATGGTCCCAAATTTAGAAAATCAACTTATGCTTGCTTAAGGGGAAAGGTGAGTTGGGGTGCTGCATAAAACCAGAGATTGAAATGAGCACAGATAAAGTTCCTTAAGCCAAATATGTAATAGACAAGAGCTACTCCTTACTCAACGAAATGGACTCAAAACCCCATATTAAACGCCTAAGAATGTACCTGACTAGTAATATCTTAAAATCTATGGATTGCTATGTCTCCGAAAGAGAATCAAGCATGTGTAGAGGGGCATAAACGCAGCAGTGATAGGATTGGAGAGGTTCGGTGAGCAAACGAAGACCCTTTGAAGTCATATTGAATGGTACCCATTCCAAGGGTCTCAACTCTCCAGGTTTAAGGGATTCTTCCTTCAGCTAAAACATGCATGTGGAACCCAGAGTATGATCAACTGTGTGATCGGGAGACTTGTTCAAATATGTCTCAGTTTTCCTCCCCTGGTACTCGGGTGCAACATTCCAGATGCTTTACTAACACTCTCCTGACTTGGAGAGTCAGTGCCTTTAACCTCCTGTTTGGCCCAGTTTGCAATTTCTGCGGAAGATGAACAGGAATAGGGAGAACCAATGAGAGACTAGCTGGAGGTGTCTGGACGGGCAAATTTAACTTTCATTTCCCACCAGAAAGAGGAATTAACCAAAGGCTCAGCGTGCCGTGCCGGAACCAGATTAGGGCCTGAAGCAATCCTGCGGTGTTGCGGCCAGCTCACAAGAAAGCGAGTTGAAGAAAGGAGCTAAGGGGCACTGTAATTCACAAACCTGCACAGTTATAAATGACAGCTATCGTCCAAAAATATACTGAGGTAAGGCTGCCAAGAGGACTTGAAAGCGGGGCAGAATTGCAGGAAACCGATTTCAGGAGGTAGACTGGAATTGCATTTAAAGCATACGAAAAGAGGCAGAACGTTGACAATGATGCACTTGGCCAAAAAGGGCGTATGCGTTTTTTCCTGAATATATTCAGGAAAAAGTGCATACGATCTTTTTGGCCAACCAAGCAAGCTTGCAAAGGAAATCTGCACTACAATGAAGTCTCACTTCCCCCCAGTCAAAAGGGCCATCTGAAAAAAGTGTAAAATCCAGAAAGGCAGGACAGGCCATGGAGAACTGGGAGCCTTGTTATGCTGATGGGCGGGATGTAAATTGCCAACAGCCACTCGGGAGAAGTGTATGGTGTTTCCTGAAACATCTAAAAAACAAAGCAACAGAGCCTAGGGCACTTCCACTTATGGTCCTATAGCTTAGGGAAATTAAAATCAAAAAGACACAGCCACCCCAAAGTTTGGGATGGCTCTGTTTACAAGAAACTCGTTTACGGTACAAGTTCAATATCGCAGAAAGCGAAAAATGGATAAAGAAGTTGTGGTAATTACGTACAATGCAATATCACTCAGCAATGACATCTATGTCATCAGGCCCATAGCAGCATAATGAGTGGATTCAGGTATGATGATTCTAACTGAAATAAGTCACACAGAAAAAGAAACATCATAAGATATCACTAATACACGGAATGTAAACTTGGCTACACAGGAACTGAATTTCAAAACAGAACATGGTCCCAAATTTAGAAAATCAACTTATGCTTGCTTAAGGGGAAAGGTGAGTTGGGGTGCTGCATAAAACCAGAGATTGAAATGAGCACAAATAAAGTTCCTTAAGCCAAATATGTAATAGACAAGAGCTACTCCTTGCTCAACGAAATGGACTCAAAACCCCATATTAAACGCCTAAGAATGTACCTGACTAGTAATATCTTAAAATCTATGGATTGCTATGTCTCCGAAAGAGAATCAAGCATGTGTAGAGGGGCATAAACGCAGCAGTGATAGGATTGGAGAGGTTCGGTGAGCAAACGAAGACCCTTTGAAGTCATATTGAATGGTACCCATTCCACGGGTCTCAACTCTCCAGGTTTAAGGGATTCTTCCTTCAGCTAAAACATGCATGTGGAACCCAGAGTATGATCAACCGTGTGATCGGGAGACTTGTTCAAATATGTCTCAGTTTTCCTCCCCTGGTACTTGGGTGCAACATTCCAGATGCTTTACTAACACTCTCCCGACTTGGAGAGTCAGTGCCTTTAACCTCCTGTTTGGCCCAGTTTGCAATTTCTGCGGAAGATGAACAAGAATAGGGAGAACAAATGAGAGACTAGCTGGAGGTGTCTGGACGGGGAAATTTAACTCTCATTTCCCACCAGGAAGAGGAATTAACCAAAGGCTCAGCGTGCCGTGCCGGAACCAGATTAAGGCCTGAAGCAATCCTGCGGTGTTGCGGCCAGCTCACAAGAAAGCGAGTTGAAGAAAGGAGCTCAGGGGCACTGTAATTCACAAACCTGCAGAGTTATAAATGACAGCTATCGTCCAAAAATATACTGAAGTAAGGCTGCCGAGAGGACTTGAAAGCGGGGCAGAATTGCAGGAAACCGATTTCAGGAGGTAGACTGGAATTGCATTTAAAGCATAGGAAAAGAGGCATAACGTCGACAATGATGCACTTGGCCAAAAAGGGCGTATGCGTTTTTTCCTGAATATATTCAGGAAAAAGCGCATACGCCATTTTTGGCCAACCAAGCAAGCTTGCAAAGGAAATCTGCACTACAATGAAGTCTCACTTCCCACCGGTCAAAAGGGCCATCTGAAAAAAGTGTAAAATCCAGAAAGGCAGGACAGGCCATGGAGAACTGGGAGCCTTGTTATGCTGATGGGCAGGATGCAAATTGCCAACAGCCACTTGGGAGAAGTGTATGGTGTTTCCTGAAACATCTGAGAAACAAAGCAACAGAGCTTAGGGCAATTCCACTTATGGTCCTATAGCTTAGGGAAATTAAAATCAAAAAGACACAGCCACCCCAAAGTTTGGGACAGCTCTGTTTACAAGAACCTCGTTTACGGGACAAGTTCAATATCGCAGAAAGTGAAAAATGGATAAAGAAGTTGTGGTACTTACGTACAATGCAATATCACTCAGCAATGAAATCTATGTCATCAGGCCCGTAGCAGCATAATGAGTGAATTCAAGTATGATGATTCTAACTGAATTAAGTCACAAGAAAAAGAAACATCATAAGATATCATTAATACACGGAATGTAAACTTGGCTACACAGGAACTGGATTACAAAACAGAACAGGGTCTCAAATTTAGAAAACCAACTTATGCTTGCTTAAGGGGAAAGGTGAGTTGGGTTGCTGCATAAAACCAGAGATTGAAATGAGCACAGATAAAGTTCCTTAAGCCAAATATGTAATAGACAAGAGCTACACCTTGCTCAACGAAATGGACTCAACACCCCATATTAAACGCCTAAGAATGTGCCTGACTAGTAAGTATCTTAAAACCTATGGATTGATATGTCTCCGAAAGAGAATCAAGCGTGTGTACAGGGTCATAAACGCAGCAGTGATAGGATTGGAGAGGTGCGGTGAGCAAATGAAGACCCTTTGAAGTCATATTGCATGGTACCCATTCCACGGGTCTCAACTCTCCAGGTTTAAGGGATTCTTCCTTCAGCTAAAGCATGCATGTGGAACCCAGAGTATGATCAACCATGTGATCGGGAGACGTGTTCCAATATGTCTCAGTTCTCGTCCCCTGGTACTCGGGTGCAACATTCCAGACGCTTTACTAACGCTCTGCCGACGTGGAGAGTCAGTGCCTTTAACCTCCTGTTTGGCCCAGTTTGCAATTTCTGCGGAAGATGAACAAGAATAGGGAGAACCGATGAGAGACTAGCTGGAGGTGTCTGGACGGGCAAATTTAACTCTCATTTCCCACCAGGAAGAGGAATTAACCAAAGGCTCAGCGGGCCGTGCCAGAACAAGATTAGGGCCTGAAGGAATCCTGCGGTGTTGCGGCCAGCTCACAAGAAAGCGAGTTGAAGAAAAGAGCTCAGGGGCACTGTAATTCACAAAGATGCAGAGTTATAAATGACAGCTATCGTCCAAAAATATACTGAAGTAAGGCTGCCAAGAGGACTTGAAAGCGGGGCAGAATTGCATGAAACCGATTTCAGGAGGTAGACTGGAATTGCAGTTAAAGCATAGAAAAAGAGGCAGAACGTCCACAATGATGCACTTGGCCAAAAAGGGCGTATGTGTTTCTTCCTGAATATATTCAGGAAAAAACGCATACGCCCTTTTTGGCCAACCAAGCAAGCTTGCAAAGGAAATCTGCACTGCAATGAAGTCTCACTTCCCCCCGGTCAAAAGGGCCATCTGAAAAAAGTGTAAAATCCAGAAAGGCAGGACAGGCCATGGAGAACTGGGAGCCTTGTTATGCTGATGGGCGGGATGTAAATTGCCAACAGCTACTGGGGAGAAGTGTATGGTGCTTCCTGAAACATCTAAAAAACAGAGGAACAGAGCCTAGGGCACTTCCACTTATGGTCCTATAGCTTAGGGAAATTAAAATCAAAAAGGCAGAGCCACCCCAAAATTTGGGACGGCTCTGTTTACAAGAACCTCGTTTACGGTACAAGTTCAATATCGCAGATAGCAAAAAATGGATAAAGAAGTTTTGGTACTTACGTACAATGCAATATCACTCAGCAATGAAATCTACGTCATCAGGCCCGTAGCAGCATAATGAGTGGATTCAGGTATGATGATTCTAACTGAGATAAGTCACACAGAAAAAGAAACATCATAAGATATCACTAATACATGGAATGTAAACTTGCTACACAGGAACTGAATTACAAAACAAAACAGGGTCTGAAATTTAGAAAACCAACTTATGCTTGCTTAAGGGGAAAGGTGAGTTGGGGTGCTGCATAAAACCAGAGATTGAAATGAGCACAGATAAAGTTCCTTAAGCCACTTATGTATTAGACAAGAGCTACTCCTTGCTCAACGAAATGGACTCAACACCCCATATTAAACGCCAAAGTATGTACCTGACTAGTAAGTATCTTAAAACCTATGGATTGCTATGTCTCCGAAAGAGAATCAGGCATGTGTACAGGGGCATAAAT
The DNA here is from genome assembly GCF_937001465.1 of Orcinus orca. NCBI lineage: Eukaryota > Metazoa > Chordata > Mammalia > Artiodactyla > Delphinidae > Orcinus > Orcinus orca. The sequence goes on along the minus strand of NW_026043942.1, from coordinate 136,487 downwards.
GCAGCAGTGATAGGATTGGAGAGGTTCGGTGAGCAAATGAAGACCCTTTGAAGTCATATTGCATGGTACCCATTCCACGGGTCTCAACTCTCCAGGTTTAAGGGATTCTTCCTTCAGCTAAAACATGCATGTGGAACCCAGAGTATGATCAACCATGTGATCGGGATACGTGTTCCAATATGTCTCAGTTCTCGTCCCCTGGTACTCGGGTGCAACATTCCAGACGCTTTACTAATGCTCTGCCGACTTGGAGAGTCAGTGCCTTTAACCTCCTGTTTGGCCCAGTTTGCAATTTCTGCGGCAGATGAACAGGAATAAGGAGAACCAATGAGAGACTAGCAGGAGGTGTCTGGACGGGCAAATTTAACTCTCATTTCCCACCAGGAAGAGGAATTAACCAAAGGCTCAGCGTGCCGTGCTGGAACCAGATTAGGGCCTGAAGCAATCCTGCGGTGTTGCGGCCAGCTCACAAGAAAACGAGTTGAAGAAAGGAGCTCAGGGGCACTGTAATTCACAAACCTGCAGAGTTATAAATGACAGCTATCGTCCAAAAGTATACTGAAGTAAGGCTGCCAAGAGGACTTGAAAGCGGGCCAGAATTGCAGGCAACCGATTTCAGGAGGTAGACTGGAATTGCATTTAAAGCATAGGAAAAGAGGCAGAACGTCCACAATGATGCACTTGGCCAAAAAGGGCGTATGCGTTTTTTCCTGAATATATTCAGGAAAAAACGCATACGCCCTTTTTGGCCAACCAAGCAAGCTTGCAAAGGAAATCTGCACTACAATGAAGTCTCACTTCCCCCCGGTCAAAAGGGCCATCTGAAAAAAGTGTAAAATCCAGAAAGGCAGGACAGGCCATGGAGAACTGGGAGCCTTGTTATGCTGATGGGCGGGATGTAAATTGCCAACAGCCACTAGGGAGAAGTGTATGGTGTTTCCTGAAACATGTAAGAAACAAAGCAACAGAGCCTAGGGCACTTCCACTTATGGTCCTATAGATAAGGGAAATTAAAATCAAAAAGACACAGCCACCCCAAAGTGTGGGACGGCTCTGTTTACAAGAACCTCTTCTGCAGCACAAGTTAAATATGCCAGAGAACAAATAATGGATAAAGAAGTTGCGGTACTTACGTACAACAGAATACCTCTCAGCAATGAAAACTATGTCACCAGGCCCGTACCAGCATAATGAGTGGATTGAGGCACGGTGATTCTAAGTGAAAAAAGTCACACAGAAAAAGAAACATCATAAGGTACCACTAATACATGGAATGAGAACTTGGCTACACATGAACTGATTTACAAAACAGAACACGGTCTCAAATTTAGAAAACCAACTTATGCTTGCTTAAGTGGGAAGGTGAGTTGGGGTGCTGCATAAAACCAGAGTTTGAAATTAGCACAGATACCGTTCCATAAGCCAAATATTTAATAGACAAGACCTACCCCTTGCTCAAGGAAATGGACTCAGCAATGAGGTATCACCTCACACCTGGTAGAATGGGCATCATCAGAAAATCTACAAACAAAAAATGCTGGAAAGGGTGTGGAGAAAAGGAACCCTCTTCCACTATTGTTGGGAATATAAATTGATACAGTCACTATGGAGAACAATATGGAGTTTCTTAAGATACTAACAGTAGAATTACCATATGATACAGCAATCCCAGTTCTGGACATATACCCAGACAAAACCATAAATCAAAAAGAGACATTCACCGCAATGTTCATTGCCTCACTCTTTACAATATCGAGGTAATGGAAGCAACCTAAATGCCCACAGACAGACGAATGCATAAAGCTGTGGCATATATAAAATGGAATATTACTAAGCCATGAAAAGGAATGATTGGGTCATTTGTCAAGACGTCAATGGATCTAGAGAGTGTCATACAGAGTGAAGTAAGTCAGAAAGAGAAAAACAAATCTTGTATATTCATGCATATATGTGGAACCTAGAAAAACTGTACAGGTTAACCATTTTGCAAGGCATAAATAGAGCAACAGATGTAGACAACAAACGTATGGACAACAAGGGTGGAAGGCTGTTGGGGGGGTGGTGGTGGGAGGAGTTGAGAGACTGGGATTGTCATGTATACATTTATACGTATAAAATAGGTAACCAATAAGAACCTGCTGTATAAAAATATAAAATAAAATTCAAAATTAAAAAGAAATAAAATTTAAAAAATAAAACAGAAAAAACAATTATTCCCTTCACATACATGTATTTATATGAATAAATTATTTCCATGCTTATATCTGTAAATACAAAAAAGAGGAATAAAATCTACCTTGAACCAAAAACGAAAAAGAGAAAAAAAACACAGAACCCACCAGTTCCACAGAGGAAAACCGTATCAGGGCACTTGCTCCAGTTGTAAACAATTCTGAAGTTGGTCAGTGGTGGGGAATCGTCTCCCATTCAGCCAGCAGCCCCCACGCAACAAGCGTCCTCATTGCAAAGCTGGGGCACCGTGCCGAGGCATCTGTGAGTAAACGTGAGCTGAGCCCCAGGCCAGTTGCTGCTGAACTATTCCCACCCGTCCCAGGTAAAACACCTGAATATATACAAGGACTTGAAAGCCTAGAGGAAGGGCCATAGAGCCACACGAGTGACAGCATGCCGGCCGACTTGGTGCCTGCAGGCCAGCCAGGATGGTCCTGGCCCTGGGTGCTCTTCTGGAAGATTTCCATTTCCCTGCCTGAGATACCCATCCTGTCCCTGCCCCCACTGCTTCTTTCCTTCCTCACCTCTGCCCAGGGAGAAATTCCAGCAGCAGGTATAGGTGACACATCCTCTTCTTTAGCAGGTGGCAGCCTGGCAACTGCTGCAGAAAGTCCAGCAGAGCCCCACTCACACTGGGCCACCCACAAAGCCGTGGCCTCTCACTCCCTCCCACCAGCCCAGCCCCGAGACTGCTGACAGGGCAGAGAAAATGGCGTCAGGCACGGCTGCAGGGCCTCTTGCTGCCTGGAGTGGTATTTATATTGATCTCAACCCAGGCACACCTGGGGAGGGCTGGCCGGCACGGTAAGGCTGCCCAGGTCAGCCAATCATCACCCCTCAGGGGCTCACAGTTGCAGAAAATGGAACTTGCTGAACCGGCCAGGTCCAAGGAACAGGTGTGGGCTCCTGAGAGTCAGGATAGACAAGGGGCTGCAGCTTTGGCTTGTTTTCTAATCATTTTATCTGGCCCATGAGTGGGAGACAACTTCAAGAAAACCCTCTCCTAATGAGAGGAACCCAGGAGTCAGGGAGAGGAGGGGTGGGTGGTGGTTGGAGACAGAGGCCTGGTGCCCCGGGTGCAGTGGAAGTCTCTGGAAGACCAGGTGGAGGGAGGCCGCACAGAGTGATGCCCAGGGTCACAGACCTGTCGCAGCTGCTGTTTGTTAGTTCAAGTCCTGCTCTGAGGTGCTCTGTGTCAGCTCTGAGCGACAGGTGAGCTGGGGGTGCTCTGCAATGAGGGCTATGTGCACGGTTCCTGTGTGCCCAGCCCTGCCACGGTACCTGCAAGGGTAGCTCTGTATCCTGGGAGGGGCCTGACCACGAGAGCCCCGTGGGCTGGGGTGGGGGTGGGGTACCTGCCCAGGTGAGCTCCATATTCTGGGATTGGTCTGACCACGAGAGCCCCATGGGCTGCTGGGGACCTGGTAAAGGATGTCAGGACAGTCAGTGAAGCCACCGAGGATATACCTCCAGCTGCTCCTAATTCCTACACCCTGCTGGTCATTCTACCAACCACCAGGACATGGTATTCTGTATTAGTCTTCAATGATGCCTTCTTTTGTATTCCATTAGTCCCAGAGTCACAAGAAATTTTGGCTTGTGAGTGGCAGGACTCAACATACAACTAAAACAATACTTCCGGGCCGTCTTGCCCCAAGGGTGCAAAAATTCCCACACCATCTTTGGGGAAAGCTTAGCTAAAGACCTAAAAGTTCTACCTCTGGAAAAGGAAACGCTCCTTCAGTACACAGACGACATTCTGATCACCAGCCCTACTAAGGAGGCCTCTGAACTACCAAGCCAATAAAGGATAGAAGTTGTCCAAGAAAAAGCTCAAATATCACAGACTGCGGTGACCTGCCTGGGCTTCATTCTCACAGAAGGTCGGAGAAGCCCATCCCAGGAAAGGAAAGAAACCATTTTCAGCCTTACCCCTTTCTAAAACTAGAAGACAGCTTAGGGGTTCTTGGGGAGACCAGGGTTTGCTGCTTCTGGATCCCTAACTACAGTCTACTAGCTGGGCCTCTATATGAAACACTGAAAGGAAAAGATGATGATCCTGTTGAATAGAATCCAGAAGTGGCCTTTCAAGAATGGAAAGAGCAGTCAATTCAGACACTTGCCCTGGAACTCCCTAATTTAGCTAAACCCTTTGACCTTTACATTCCCAGTGAAAGGTGAATCGCCATTGGAGAATTAGTGCAAAAACTGGGACCACTTGAAATGGAACAATGCAAGAATGCCATCCAGGTAGGATAAACTACGGTCACCAAGGGGCTTGGCCAACTGCCACATCTGGCCAAGATACTGGCGGTATCTAAAAACCTGGAAATCAGCAGCCCCAAAGGCCACCTCCCTCCTAAGGGAAAAGGACCCCACGTGGTGATCCTAACCACCAACCATGCCCTGAAGTTTCAGGGTTCGCTCTGTGGGCACACCAACCTCGAGTGAGGAGGCCTTCCAACTTCAACATCCAGAGAGATAACCGGGGGCAACAGGGCACCATGACGACTCATGTGAACATCACTTGACCTGGAGTTTCTCTCATAAAACAACAAGAGTGTGTCCCAAAAGAGTAGACTACTGCTTGCAGGACTTACTGCACCCAGAGGGGAGCTAATAATCTTGGCGGGGGAACCGTATATCACACTGTCACCATAGAAAAGCCTACAGACACCGTGATGATGGTGGCCAATAAGACTGGCTGGACTCCTGTTTACTTCAAAAGGCTGTTGACTCAGTGGCCATCATGGTCCTTGATCACCACTGACCCTGGACTGTCTGGGAGTTGAGCGGGCAGGGCTCTGACACCTGGTGCTGTTTGTACGTTAATTCAGGGGCCTAATTGAAGAAAGCGCAGACTACTGGTCAGAGCATCTAGGCGGGCAGAAACAGTCAGCCTAAGGTGGCTGAACAAATGTGGGGCGGGGTGAAACCGGCCCCCACAGCGTCTCTGCACATCTCTTTCCTGGACCCTTAAAGGTCATTAGAATCTATAACACTTCCAATGCTGGTGCTCAGGTGGACGAGCAGGGAGGCAGGGGGCCTGGGGACAATCAACGTCACCTGGAGGCTGCTGGGGAGAAGCTCTGACCCTCGCCCCCGGGTATGAGGGCTCCCAACTCAGCACTCAGCAGTTACAGAAGAAGGGTCTGCACCCTCAGCACTCCAAGAATGAGGAATGGGACAAAAGGCAGAGGAGGGGTTTGTCCCCAGCAAAGCCCATTAAAAATCCCTGGGAGATAAAAATAGAATCTGGGCAATAAAGTCAAGTCTAACCGTTTTTATCCTTTGTGCTTTGTCTAATTTCATGTGCTCCTAGGGTCCCGCATGCAGAGGTTCCACACCCGGCACTTCAGACCAGATTTCCTAGTGCAGAATGGCTGGGACGACACCTCAGCTCCTGGGGCCCAGTGCAGACTCCGCGATACAGAGCCTGAGCTGCAGCCAACCTGGCCCTCGAGAGCTCCGCCCCCTCCCTCCCACTGACTCTGACAGGATCTCTACACAGCAGCCCAGCCCACAGCCCAGGGGGTAGTGCATGCTCTCACCTCTCCATTCTCTGATCAAAATATAAAGTTTCCTTTGCTTGTGAACCAAACTCAGTCTCGATCTGTTGGCCCCAATGACACTGGGCAGGGGGACACTTGTTGGGGTCCACTCTGGAGGATCAGTAACAGAAATTGAGACTATTGTAACCTCAATGAACAGATGTGTGAGCCAAACTGTAGTTAACATAGAACAGTGTATAAGGCTCGGGTAAAATAAGATGTTTCTAACACTTCCATTTGATATTTCCATCACTTTATTATAAGCAAGTTCAGTGAAAAGGTTTGTCTTATTTGTCAGGTCAATATTAGAGAAACGAAGTGATTTCTTTCCAAGGATGTACATATAATAATCTTGGTTAAAGCTTCAATCTTGTTTTAAATGCTTTTCCATTGAAAATGATACCTCTCTTTCAGCTCCCCCATTTCTGAGAAGTATAAAATCTTATAATTTATTATTACCAAAGGGGAAAGGTGGGAGGAGGGATAAATTAACAGTTTGGGATTAACACATACACACTGCTATGTATAAAATAGATCATCAACAAGGAACTACTGTATAGCACAGGGAAATACACTCAACATTTTGCAATAAGCTATAAGGGGAAATAATCTGAAAAAGAATAGATATTTTTATTGACATCATCTATCAATGACAGTTAAAGTGTAACCTAAGGGAAGCTGGTGGTGAGTGCTTCTGACCCTGAAGACTTCAATCATCTAAAGTTTGGACTCTGCCTACTTCCCAAGGCCCTTAATGAACATATGTGTAGCCGTAGCTTAAAAAATTCCCCAGTTTGTGTTTCGGGGAGACACTGATTTTGAAAAAGCCCTGATGTTCTCCTTACATGAATGGGACTCTTCCTACTGCTAAAACATGTCTGTCACACCCAGAGGATGGTATACCGTCTGATCGGGAAGAGTTTGGAAAAGGCATCTCATCTCCTCATCTCCTGGTGCTCGGGTTCACCCCTCCAGCGTCTTTACTAACAGTCTCCCCACTTGGAGATGTCAGCACTGTCAACATCCTGTTGTGTACAGTTTGGAATTTGTCCAGAGGATGAAGCGGAAGGATGAAGAACAATGAGAGACAAGTCCTAGGTGTTCAGACAGGCACATGTCACTCTAATTTCCAATCAGGAAGACGAACTGACCAAAGGCTAGGGTTGCCCATGGAAACAGTATAGGGCTTGAGGAAATCCCGCTGCTTTGTGGCCAGTTCCCATAAACACAAGTTGAACAATGGAACTCAGGGGCAGTAAAATTCACGAAACTGCAGAGTTGAAAATATCCATCACTGAAAAATGTCTTGAGGAAAGTCAGAGAAAAGGACTTGTAAACAAGGGAGAATGGCAGGAAAGGGATTTGAGGAGGTAGAAAGGACTCGCCATTAAGCACAAGAAAAGGAGCTGAACATTGCCAACATTGCAGTTGGCCAAAAAGGGTGTATGCGTTTTTTTCTGTATATATTCAAGAAAAGGGCATACACTTTTTTAGCCAAGCAAACAGGTGGGCACTGGAAGTCAATACTACAAAAGATATCACTTCACATCAGTCAGAAGAGCCATCCTCATAAAGCGTAAACAACAGAAATGCAGGACAGGGCAAGGAGAAGAGGGAGCCCTGTGAGACTTATAGTGGAAATGTATATTGCCAACGGCCATTCTGGAGAAGTGTATTGTGTTTACTAAACCATCTAAAAAATGAGCTACAGAGCATAGGGCACTTGCACTCATGGGCGTATATCTTGGGAAAAACAAAAATTGAGAGGACACAGGCACCCCAATGTTTACCCCCTCTCTGTTTAAAAGATCCTCGACTAGGATATAACTTAAATGTCTCTGGAGGGAAAAAATGGATAGAGATGTGGTACTTAGGTAGAGTGGAATATTATTCAGCCTGGAAATCAATGAAATATGGCCAGTTGTAACAACTCCGGAGGAGTTACGTATGATCTTTCTAAGTGACATAATTCAAAAAGAAAAAGACACATATCATAAGATATCACTTAAAGGTGGAATCCAAAATGGCTACACATGAAATAAATTACAAAACAAAAACATAGTCAAATATGTAGAAAACACGCATAAGGCTGCTAAACGGGAAAGGTGGGGAGGGGTGAGGCATCATCCAGGAGGTTGAAATTAGCAAAGATACCATTCCAAATACCAAACTGATAATCAACAAAGCCCACACGGTAGCTAAAAGAACTGCACTCAGCACACTCAAGTCACCGGAAAAGAATATATACGACTGGTAAGAATCTGAAAAAGAATTTACTGATGTCTCTCTGTACGTGAATCAAGTGGATGTACAGCAGCAAGAAACAGAGCTTTGAAAATCAGCTGTAACCAATATAGTAATAAATTGAAAAAAATAAACGACATAGAGACAGAGAAAACCTCTTACAACTTTTCCTCAGGGACGGTGATGCAACATGGATTGAACACATCTAGACCCACAGCAGGATGAGACATAAGGCTGGAAACTGTTTGCACTAAGAGAAATGTGAGGTTGGGTGAGGAAATGCACACCCTTTAAAGTAATACTACCTGGTACCCATTCAATGGGTCCCAAATCTGCAGGTTCAAGGGATCTTCCTACAGCTAAAACATGCATGAAAAACCCAGAGGACTGTACACCATGTGATCGGGAGATGTGTCTAAAATGCAGCTCATTTATCCTCTCCTGGTGCTCCTGTTCACCATTCCAGCCACGTTACTTAGAATCTCCCCACTTGGAGAATCAGCACATTTCAACTTCTGTTTCACACATTTTGCAAATTGTGAGGAGGATGAACGGGAAGAGGGGGAACCAATGAGAGAATAGTTGTAGGGGTTTGGACGGGCACATATCACTCTAATTTCCCATTAAGAATAAGAATTGAAAAAAGGCTCAGCCCGCCTCGCCGGAGCCAAAATAGGGCCTGAAGCAATCCTGTGGGTTTGAGGCCAGCTCACAAAACAGCAACTTAAAAAATGGAGCTCAGGGTCACTGCAATTCACAAACCTGCAGAGTTATAAATGAAAACTAACGTCCAAAAATATGTTGAGGTAAGGCAAAGAAGAGGATCTGAATGCAAGACAGAATTGCAAGAAACAGATTTCAAGAGATAGATTGGACTCATCTTTAAAGCACATGAAAAGCGGCAGAATTTCGACAATGATGCAGTTGGCCCAAAAGGGCGTATGCGTTTTTTCCTGATTACATCCAGGAAAAAACGCATACGCACTTTATGGGCAACGAAGCAAGCAAGCAATGCAAATGTGCACAACAAAGAAGTCTCATTTCCCACCAGTCAAAAGGGCCATCCTAAAAAATTGTAAAAACCAGAAATGCAGGACAGGCCATGGAGAACAGGGAGACTTTATACGCTGATGGGCAGTGTGTGAACTGCCGAGAGCCACTCTGGAGAAGTGTATGGTGGTTCCTAAATCATCTAAAAAACAGAGCTACAGAGCATAGGACACTTCCAATCATGGGAGTATATCTAGGGAAGTCTAAAAATCAACAAGACACAAGCACACCACAGTTTAGGGCTACTCTGTTTACAAGAACCTCAACTTCAGTACACCTTAAATATCCCAGGAAAGAGAACAATGGATAAAGAAGATGTGGTACTTATGTACAATGGAATATCTCTTCACCATGAAATCAAGGTAATAAGGCTAGTAGAAGGATAAAGAGTGGATTTAGGTCCGATAATACTACTTGAAATAAGTCAAACAGAAAAAGAAACATATCATAAGATATCACTTATAGAGGGAGGGTAAATATGGCTGCACAAGAAAGGAATTACAGAACAGAACAGTGTCTCACATTTAGAAAACACACTTATGTCAGCTTAAGGGGAAAGGAGAGGTGGGGTGATGCATTAAACCAGAGTTTGAAATTAGCACAGATACCGTTCAATAAACCAAATAGATATTAGACAAGATCTACACCTTGCTCAATGAACTGGCCTCAACACACCCTATATACCGCAGAGAAATATATCTGAGTAATAAGAATCTTAAAACCCATGTATTGATATATCTCCATAAGGGAATCAAGTGTGTGCAGAGTGGCACAAACACAGCAGTGAAAATGAGCTAAACCCCATTATAGAAATAAATTTTAAAAACAAAATGCAGAAACAATGAAAGAGAGAAAAATTCTTACAAAATTTGCTCAGGGGCTGTGATGCAACCTGGATTGACCACATATAAACCCACAGCTGGATAAGACATAAGGCTGCACACTTGGGGCTGAGAGGATTGGTGAGCTTTGGTGAGCAACTGCCAAAAGTTTAATGCAATACTTCATGCTACTCATTCCAAGGGTCCCAAAACTCCAGCTTGAAGGGAATCTTCCTACAGCTAAACCATGCTTGGGAAACCCAGCGACTGGTATACCATATGATCGGGAAAGGTTTCTAAAACCCACCTCATTTTTCCTCTCCTGGGACTCTGGATCGACATTCCAGCCACTTTACTAACAATATCCCCACATGGAGAGTCAATGCCTTTAAATTCTGGTATCGCACAGTCTGCAGTTAGTGCGGAGGATGAATGGGAATAGGGGGAACCAGTGAGAAACTAGCTGTAGCAGTTTCAATGAGCACATGTCACTCTAATTTCACATCAGTAAGAAGAATAAACCAAAGGCACAGCAAGGTGCCCCAGAAGAAGAATAGGGCCTGAAGGAATCCTGTGGTTATGAGGCAAGATCACAAAAATAAGAGCAGAAAAATGGAGCTAAGGGCCACTGCAATTCAAAAACCTGCAGAGTTATAAAGGCCAACTATTTTCAAAAAATATATTCAGGTAAGGCTATGAAGAGGCATTGGAGGCAAGGCAGAATTGCAGGAAACCGATTTCAGGAGGTAGACTGGAATTGCATTTAAAGCATAGGAAAAGAGGCAGAACGTCCACAATGATGCACTTGGCCAAAAAGGGCGTATGCGTTTTTTCCTGAATATATTCAGGAAAAAACGCATACGCCCTTTTTGGCCAACCAAGCAAGCTTGCAAAGGAAATCTGCACTACAATGAAGTCTCACTTCCCCCTGGTCAAAAGGGCCATCTGAAAAAAGTGTAAAATCCAGAAAGGCAGGACAGGCCATGGAGAACTGGGAGCCTTGTTATGCTGATGGGCGGAATGTAAATTGCCAACAGCCAGTCAGGAGAAGTGTATGGTGTTTCCTGAAACATCTAAAAAACAAAGCAACAGAGCCTAGGGCACTTCCACTTATGGTACTATAGCTTAGGGAAATTAAAATCAAAAAGACACAGCCACCCCAAAGTTTGGGACGGCTCTGTTTACAAGAACCGCATTTATGGTACAAGTTCAATATCGCAGAAAGTGGAAAATGGATAAAGAAGTTGTGGTACTTATGTACAATGCAATATCACTCAGCAATGAAATCTATGTCATCAGGCCAATAGCAGCATAATGAGTGGACTCAGGTATGATGATTCTAACTGAAATAAGTCACACAGAAAAAGAAACATCATAAGATATCACTAATACACGGAATGTAAACTTGGCTAGAGAGGAACTGGTTTACAAAGACGAAGAGGGTCTCAAATTTAGAAAACCAACTTATGCTTGCTTAAGGGGAAAGGTGAGTTGGGGTGCTGCATAAAACCACAGATTGAAATGAGCACAGATTAAGTTCCTTAAGCCAAATATGTAATAGACAAGAGCTACTCCTTGCTCAACGAAATGGACTCAACACCCCATATTAAACACCTAAGAATGTACCTGACAAGTAAGTATCTTAAAACCTATGGATTGCTATGTCTCTGAAAGAGAATCAAGCATGTGTGCAGGGGCATAAACGCAGCAGTGATAGGATTGGAGAGGTTCGGTGAGCAAATGAAGACCCTTTGATGTCATATCGCATGGTACCCATTCCACGGGTCTCAACTCTCCAGGTTTAAGGGATTCTTCCTTCAGCTAAAACATGCATGTGGAACCCAGAGTATGATCAACCGTGTGATCGGGAGACGTGTTGAAATATGTCTCAGTTCTCGTCCCCTGGTACTCGGGTGCAACATTCCAGACGCTTTATTAACACTCTCCCGACTTGGAGAGTCAGTGCCTTTAACCTCCTGTTTGGCCCAGTTTGCAATTTCTGCGGAAGATGAACAGGAATATGGAGAACCAATGAGAGACTAGCTGGAGGTGTCTGGACGGGCAAATTTAACTCTCATTTCCCACCAGGAAGAGGAATTAACCAAAGGCTCAGCGTGCCGTGGCGGAACTAGATTAGGGCCTGAAGCAATCCTGCGGTGTTGCGGCCAGCTCACAAGAAAGCGAGTTGAAGAAAGGAGCTCAGGGGCACTGTAATTCACAAACCTGCAGAGTTATAAATGACAGCTATCGTCCAAAAATATACTGAAGTAAGGCTGCCAAGAGGACTTGAAAGCGGGGCAGAATTGCAGGAAACCAATTTCAGGAGGTAGACTGGAATTGCATTTAAAGCATAGGAAAAGAGGCAGAACGTCCACAATGATGCACTTGGCCAAAAAGGGCATATGCGTTTTTTCCTGAATATATTCAGGAAAAAACGCATACGCCCTTTTTGGCCAACCAAGCAAGCCTGCAAAGGAAATCTGCACTACAATGAAGTCTCACTTCCCCCTGGTCAAAAGGGCCATCAGAAAAAAGTGTAAAATCCAGAAAGGCAACACAGGCCATGGAGAACTGGGAGCCTTGTTATGCTGATGGGCAGGATGTAAATTGCCAACAGCCACTTGGGAGAAGTGTACGGTGTTTCCTGAAACATCTGAGAAACAAAGCAACAGAGCCTAGGGCAATTCCACTTATGGTCCTATAGCTTAGGGAAATTAAAATCAAAAAGACACAGCCACCGCAAAGTTTGGGACAGCTCTGTTTACAAGAACCTCGTTTACGGGACAAGTTCAATATCGCAGAAAGTGAAAAATGGATAAAGAAGTTTTGGTACTTACGTACAATGCAATATCACTCAGCAATGAAATCTATGTCATCAGGCCCGTAGCAGCATAATGAGTGAATTCAAGTATGATGATTCTAACTGAATTAAGTCACAAGAAAATGAAACATCATAAGATATCATTAATACACGGAATGTAAACTTGGCTACACAGGAACTGGATTACAAAACAGAACAGGGTCTCAAATTTAGAAAACCAACTTATGCTTGCTTAAGGGGAAAGGTGAGTTGGGTTGCTGCATAAAACCAGAGATTGAAATGAGCACAGATAAAGTTCCTTAAGCCAAATATGTAATAGACAAGAGCTACACCTTGCTCAACGAAATGGACTCAACACCCCATATTAAACGCCTAAGAATGTGCCTGACTAGTAAGTATCTTAAAACCTATGGATTGATATGTCTGCGAAAGAGAATCAAGCGTGTGTACAGGGGCATAAACGCAGCAGTGATAGGATTGGAGAGGTGCGGTGAGCAAATGAAGACCCTTTGAAGTCATATTGCATGGTAACGGTTTCACGGGTCTCAACTCTCCAGGTTTAAGGGATTCTTCCTTCAGCTAAAGCATGCATGTGGAACCCAGAGTATGATCAACCGTGTGATCGGGAGACGTGTTCCAATATGTCTCAGTTCTCGTCCCCTGGTACTCGGGTGCAACATTCCAGACGCTTTACTAACGCTCTGCCGACTTGGAGAGTCAGTGCCTTTAACCTCCTGTTTTGCCCAGTTTGCAATTTCTGCGGAAGATGAACAGGAATAGGGAGAAATGATGAGAGACTAGCTGTAGGTGTCTGGACGGGCAAATTTAACTCTCATTTCCCACCAGGAAGAGGAATTAACCAAAGGCTCAGCGGGCCGTGCCAGAACAAGATTAGGGCCTGAAGGAATCCTGCGGTGTGGCGGCCAGCTCACAAGAAAGCGAGTTGAAGAAAAGAGCTCAGGGGCACTGTAATTCACAAAGATGCAGAGTTATAAATGACAGCTATCGTCCAAAAATATACTGAAGTAAGGCTGCCAAGCGGACTTGAAAGCGGGGCAGAATTGCAGGAAACCGATTTCAGGAGGTAGACTGGAATTGCAGTTAAAGCATAGAAAAAGAGGCAGAACGTCCACAATGATGCACTTGGCCAAAAAGGGCGTATGCGTTTCTTCCTGAATATATTCAGGAAAAAACGCATACGCCCTTTTTGGCCAACCAAGCAAGCTTGCAAAGGAAATCTGCACTGCAATGAAGTCTCACTTCCCCCCGATCAAAAGGGCCATCTGAAAAAAGTGTAAAATCCAGAAAGGCAGGACAGGCCATGGAGAACTGGGAGCCTTGTTATGCTGATGGGCGGGATGTAAATTGCCAACAGCCACTGGGGAGAAGTGTATGGTGTTTCCTGAAACATCTAAAAAACAGAGGAACAGAGCCTAGGGCACTTCCACTTATGGTCCTATAGCTTAGGGAAATTAAAATCAAAAAGGCAGAGCCACCCCATAATTTGGGACGGCTCTGTTTACAAGAACCTCGTTTACGGTACAAGTTCAATATCGCAGATAGCAAAAAATGGATAAAGAAGTTTTGGTACTTACGTACAATGCAATATCACTCAGCAATGAAATCTTCGTCATCAGGCCCATAGCAGCATAATGAGTGGATTCAGGTATGATGATTCTAACTGAGATAAGTCACACAGAAAAAGAAACATCATAAGATATCACTAATACACGGAATGTAAACTTGCTACACAGGAACTGAATTACAAAACAAAACAGGGTCTGAAATTTAGAAAACCAACTTATGCTTGCTTAAGGGGAAAGGTGAGTTGGGGTGCTGCATAAAACCAGAGATTGAAATGAGCACAGATAAAGTTCCTTAAGCCACTTATGTATTAGACAAGAGCTACTCCTTGCTCAACGAAATGGACTCAACACCCCATATTAAACGCCAAAGTATGTACCTGACTAGTAAGTATCTTAAAACCTATGGATTGCTATGTCTCCGAAAGAGAATCAGGCATGTGTACAGGGGCATAAATGCAGCAGTGATAGGATTGGAGAGGTTCGGTGAGCAAATGAAGACCCTTTGAAGTCATATTGCATGGTACCCATTCCACGGGTCTCAACTCTCCAGGTTTAAGGGATTCTTCCTTCAGCTAAAACATGCATGTGGAACCCAGAGTATGATCAACCATGTGATCGGGATACGTGTTCCAATATGTCTCAGTTCTCGTCCCCTGGTACTCGGGTGCAACATTCCAGACGCTTTACTAATGCTCTGCCGACTTGGAGAGTCAGTGCCTTTAACCTCCTGTTTGGCCCAGTTTGCAATTTCTGCGGCAGATGAACAGGAATAAGGAGAACCAATGAGAGACTAGCAGGAGGTGTCTGGACGGGCAAATTTAACTCTCATTTCCCACCAGGAAGAGGAATTAACCAAAGGCTCAGCGTGCCGTGTTGGAACCAGATTAGGGCCTGAAGCAATCCTGCGGTGTTGCGGCCAGCTCACAAGAAAGCGAGTTGAAGAAAGGAGCTCAGGGGCACTGTAATTCACAAACCTGCAGAGTTATAAATGACAGCTATCGTCCAAAAGTATACTGAAGTAAGGCTGCCAAGAGGACTTGAAAGCGGGCCAGAATTGCAGGCAACCAATTTCAGGAGGTAGACTGGAATTGCATTTAAAGCATAGGAAAAGAGGCAGAACGTCCACAATGATGCACTTGGCCAAAAAGGGCGTATGCGTTTTTTCCTGAATATATTCAGGAAAAAACGCATACGCCCTTTTTGGCCAACCAAGCAAGCTTGCAAAGGAAATCTGCACTACAATGAAGTCTCACTTCCCCCCGGTCAAAAGGGCCATCTGAAAAAAGTGTAAAATCCAGAAAGGCAGGACAGGCCATGGAGAACTGGGAGCCTTGTTATGCTGATGGGCGGGATGTAAATTGCCAACAGCCACTAGGGAGAAGTGTATGGTGTTTCCTGAAACATGTAAGAAACAAAGCAACAGAGCCTAGGGCACTTCCACTTATGGTCCTATAGATAAGGGAAATTAAAATCAAAAAGACACAGCCACCCCAAAGTGTGGGACGGCTCTGTTTACAAGAACCTCTTCTGCAGCACAAGTTAAATATGCCAGAGAACAAATAATGGATAAAGAAGTTGCGGTACTTACGTACAACAGAATACCTCTCAGCAATGAAAACTATGTCACCAGGCCCGTACCAGCATAATGAGTGGATTGAGGCACGGTGATTCTAAGTGAAAAAAGTCACACAGAAAAAGAAACATCATAAGGTACCACTAATACATGGAATGAGAACTTGGCTACACATGAACTGATTTACAAAACAGAACACGGTCTCAAATTTAGAAAACCAACTTATGCTTGCTTAAGTGGGAAGGTGAGTTGGGGTGCTGCATAAAACCAGAGTTTGAAATTAGCACAGATACCGTTCCATAAGCCAAATATTTAATAGACAAGACCTACCCCTTGCTCAAGGAAATGGACTCAGCAATGAGGTATCACCTCACACCTGGTAGAATGGGCATCATCAGAAAATCTACAAACAAAAAATGCTGGAAAGGGTGTGGAGAAAAGGAACCCTCTTCCACTATTGTTGGGAATATAAATTGATACAGTCACTATGGAGAACAATATGGAGTTTCTTAAGATACTAACAGTAGAATTACCATATGATACAGCAATCCCAGTTCTGGACATATACCCAGACAAAACCATAAATCAAAAAGAGACATTCACCGCAATGTTCATTGCCTCACTCTTTACAATATCGAGGTAATGGAAGCAACCTAAATGCCCACAGACAGACGAATGCATAAAGCTGTGGCATATATAAAATGGAATATTACTAAGCCATGAAAAGGAATGATTGGGTCATTTGTCAAGACGTCAATGGATCTAGAGAGTGTCATACAGAGTGAAGTAAGTCAGAAAGAGAAAAACAAATCTTGTATATTCATGCATATATGTGGAACCTAGAAAAACTGTACAGGTTAACCATTTTGCAAGGCATAAATAGAGCAACAGATGTAGACAACAAACGTATGGACAACAAGGGTGGAAGGCTGTTGGGGGGGTGGTGGTGGGAGGAGTTGAGAGACTGGGATTGTCATGTATACATTTATACGTATAAAATAGGTAACCAATAAGAACCTGCTGTATAAAAATATAAAATAAAATTCAAAATTAAAAAGAAATAAAATTTAAAAAATAAAACAGAAAAAACAATTATTCCCTTCACATACATGTATTTATATGAATAAATTATTTCCATGCTTATATCTGTAAATACAAAAAAGAGGAATAAAATCTACCTTGAACCAAAAACGAAAAAGAGAAAAAAAACACAGAACCCACCAGTTCCACAGAGGAAAACCGTATCAGGGCACTTGCTCCAGTTGTAAACAATTCTGAAGTTGGTCAGTGGTGGGGAATCGTCTCCCATTCAGCCAGCAGCCCCCACGCAACAAGCGTCCTCATTGCAAAGCTGGGGCACCGTGCCGAGGCATCTGTGAGTAAACGTGAGCTGAGCCCCAGGCCAGTTGCTGCTGAACTATTCCCACCCGTCCCAGGTAAAACACCTGAATATATACAAGGACTTGAAAGCCTAGAGGAAGGGCCATAGAGCCACACGAGTGACAGCATGCCGGCCGACTTGGTGCCTGCAGGCCAGCCAGGATGGTCCTGGCCCTGGGTGCTCTTCTGGAAGATTTCCATTTCCCTGCCTGAGATACCCATCCTGTCCCTGCCCCCACTGCTTCTTTCCTTCCTCACCTCTGCCCAGGGAGAAATTCCAGCAGCAGGTATAGGTGACACATCCTCTTCTTTAGCAGGTGGCAGCCTGGCAACTGCTGCAGAAAGTCCAGCAGAGCCCCACTCACACTGGGCCACCCACAAAGCCGTGGCCTCTCACTCCCTCCCACCAGCCCAGCCCCGAGACTGCTGACAGGGCAGAGAAAATGGCGTCAGGCACGGCTGCAGGGCCTCTTGCTGCCTGGAGTGGTATTTATATTGATCTCAACCCAGGCACACCTGGGGAGGGCTGGCCGGCACGGTAAGGCTGCCCAGGTCAGCCAATCATCACCCCTCAGGGGCTCACAGTTGCAGAAAATGGAACTTGCTGAACCGGCCAGGTCCAAGGAACAGGTGTGGGCTCCTGAGAGTCAGGATAGACAAGGGGCTGCAGCTTTGGCTTGTTTTCTAATCATTTTATCTGGCCCATGAGTGGGAGACAACTTCAAGAAAACCCTCTCCTAATGAGAGGAACCCAGGAGTCAGGGAGAGGAGGGGTGGGTGGTGGTTGGAGACAGAGGCCTGGTGCCCCGGGTGCAGTGGAAGTCTCTGGAAGACCAGGTGGAGGGAGGCCGCACAGAGTGATGCCCAGGGTCACAGACCTGTCGCAGCTGCTGTTTGTTAGTTCAAGTCCTGCTCTGAGGTGCTCTGTGTCAGCTCTGAGCGACAGGTGAGCTGGGGGTGCTCTGCAATGAGGGCTATGTGCACGGTTCCTGTGTGCCCAGCCCTGCCACGGTACCTGCAAGGGTAGCTCTGTATCCTGGGAGGGGCCTGACCACGAGAGCCCCGTGGGCTGGGGTGGGGGTGGGGTACCTGCCCAGGTGAGCTCCATATTCTGGGATTGGTCTGACCACGAGAGCCCCATGGGCTGCTGGGGACCTGGTAAAGGATGTCAGGACAGTCAGTGAAGCCACCGAGGATATACCTCCAGCTGCTCCTAATTCCTACACCCTGCTGGTCATTCTACCAACCACCAGGACATGGTATTCTGTATTAGTCTTCAATGATGCCTTCTTTTGTATTCCATTAGTCCCAGAGTCACAAGAAATTTTGGCTTGTGAGTGGCAGGACTCAACATACAACTAAAACAATACTTCCGGGCCGTCTTGCCCCAAGGGTGCAAAAATTCCCACACCATCTTTGGGGAAAGCTTAGCTAAAGACCTAAAAGTTCTACCTCTGGAAAAGGAAACGCTCCTTCAGTACACAGACGACATTCTGATCACCAGCCCTACTAAGGAGGCCTCTGAACTACCAAGCCAATAAAGGATAGAAGTTGTCCAAGAAAAAGCTCAAATATCACAGACTGCGGTGACCTGCCTGGGCTTCATTCTCACAGAAGGTCGGAGAAGCCCATCCCAGGAAAGGAAAGAAACCATTTTCAGCCTTACCCCTTTCTAAAACTAGAAGACAGCTTAGGGGTTCTTGGGGAGACCAGGGTTTGCTGCTTCTGGATCCCTAACTACAGTCTACTAGCTGGGCCTCTATATGAAACACTGAAAGGAAAAGATGATGATCCTGTTGAATAGAATCCAGAAGTGGCCTTTCAAGAATGGAAAGAGCAGTCAATTCAGACACTTGCCCTGGAACTCCCTAATTTAGCTAAACCCTTTGACCTTTACATTCCCAGTGAAAGGTGAATCGCCATTGGAGAATTAGTGCAAAAACTGGGACCACTTGAAATGGAACAATGCAAGAATGCCATCCAGGTAGGATAAACTACGGTCACCAAGGGGCTTGGCCAACTGCCACATCTGGCCAAGATACTGGCGGTATCTAAAAACCTGGAAATCAGCAGCCCCAAAGGCCACCTCCCTCCTAAGGGAAAAGGACCCCACGTGGTGATCCTAACCACCAACCATGCCCTGAAGTTTCAGGGTTCGCTCTGTGGGCACACCAACCTCGAGTGAGGAGGCCTTCCAACTTCAACATCCAGAGAGATAACCGGGGGCAACAGGGCACCATGACGACTCATGTGAACATCACTTGACCTGGAGTTTCTCTCATAAAACAACAAGAGTGTGTCCCAAAAGAGTAGACTACTGCTTGCAGGACTTACTGCACCCAGAGGGGAGCTAATAATCTTGGCGGGGAAACCGTATATCACACTGTCACCATAGAAAAGCCTACAGACACCGTGATGATGGTGGCCAATAAGACTGGCTGGACTCCTGTTTACTTCAAAAGGCTGTTGACTCAGTGGCCATCATGGTCCTTGATCACCACTGACCCTGGACTGTCTGGGAGTTGAGCGGGCAGGGCTCTGACACCTGGTGCTGTTTGTACGTTAATTCAGGGGCCTAATTGAAGAAAGCGCAGACTACTGGTCAGAGCATCTAGGCGGGCAGAAACGGTCAGCCTAAGGTGGCTGAACAAATGTGGGGCGGGGTGAAACCGGCCCCCACAGCGTCTCTGCACATCTCTTTCCTGGACCCTTAAAGGTCATTAGAATCTATAACACTTCCAATGCTGGTGCTCAGGTGGACGAGCAGGGAGGCAGGGGGCCTGGGGACAATCAACGTCACCTGGAGGCTGCTGGGGAGAAGCTCTGACCCTCGCCCCCGGGTATGAGGGCTCCCAACTCAGCACTCAGCAGTTACAGAAGAAGGGTCTGCACCCTCAGCACTCCAAGAATGAGGAATGGGACAAAAGGCAGAGGAGGGGTTTGTCCCCAGCAAAGCCCATTAAAAATCCCTGGGAGATAAAAATAGAATCTGGGCAATAAAGTCAAGTCTAACCGTTTTTATCCTTTGTGCTTTGTCTAATTTCATGTGCTCCTAGGGTCCCGCATGCAGAGGTTCCACACCCGGCACTTCAGACCAGATTTCCTAGTGCAGAATGGCTGGGACGACACCTCAGCTCCTGGGGCCCAGTGCAGACTCCGCGATACAGAGCCTGAGCTGCAGCCAACCTGGCCCTCGAGAGCTCCGCCCCCTCCCTCCCACTGACTCTGACAGGATCTCTACACAGCAGCCCAGCCCACAGCCCAGGGGGTAGTGCATGCTCTCACCTCTCCATTCTCTGATCAAAATATAAAGTTTCCTTTGCTTGTGAACCAAACTCAGTCTCGATCTGTTGGCCCCAATGACACTGGGCAGGGGGACACTTGTTGGGGTCCACTCTGGAGGATCAGTAACAGAAATTGAGACTATTGTAACCTCAATGAACAGATGTGTGAGCCAAACTGTAGTTAACATAGAACAGTGTATAAGGCTCGGGTAAAATAAGATGTTTCTAACACTTCCATTTGATATTTCCATCACTTTATTATAAGCAAGTTCAGTGAAAAGGTTTGTCTTATTTGTCAGGTCAATATTAGAGAAACGAAGTGATTTCTTTCCAAGGATGTACATATAATAATCTTGGTTAAAGCTTCAATCTTGTTTTAAATGCTTTTCCATTGAAAATGATACCTCTCTTTCAGCTCCCCCATTTCTGAGAAGTATAAAATCTTATAATTTATTATTACCAAAGGGGAAAGGTGGGAGGAGGGATAAATTAACAGTTTGGGATTAACACATACACACTGCTATGTATAAAATAGATCATCAACAAGGAACTACTGTATAGCACAGGGAAATACACTCAACATTTTGCAATAAGCTATAAGGGGAAATAATCTGAAAAAGAATAGATATTTTTATTGACATCATCTATCAATGACAGTTAAAGTGTAACCTAAGGGAAGCTGGTGGTGAGTGCTTCTGACCCTGAAGACTTCAATCATCTAAAGTTTGGACTCTGCCTACTTCCCAAGGCCCTTAATGAACATATGTGTAGCCGTAGCTTAAAAAATTCCCCAGTTTGTGTTTCGGGGAGACACTGATTTTGAAAAAGCCCTGATGTTCTCCTTACATGAATGGGACTCTTCCTACTGCTAAAACATGTCTGTCACACCCAGAGGATGGTATACCGTCTGATCGGGAAGAGTTTGGAAAAGGCATCTCATCTCCTCATCTCCTGGTGCTCGGGTTCACCCCTCCAGCGTCTTTACTAACAGTCTCCCCACTTGGAGATGTCAGCACTGTCAACATCCTGTTGTGTACAGTTTGGAATTTGTCCAGAGGATGAAGCGGAAGGATGAAGAACAATGAGAGACAAGTCCTAGGTGTTCAGACAGGCACATGTCACTCTAATTTCCAATCAGGAAGACGAACTGACCAAAGGCTAGGGTTGCCCATGGAAACAGTATAGGGCTTGAGGAAATCCCGCTGCTTTGTGGCCAGTTCCCATAAACACAAGTTGAACAATGGAACTCAGGGGCAGTAAAATTCACGAAACTGCAGAGTTGAAAATATCCATCACTGAAAAATGTCTTGAGGAAAGTCAGAGAAAAGGACTTGTAAGCAAGGGAGAATGGCAGGAAAGGGATTTGAGGAGGTAGAAAGGACTCGCCATTAAGCACAAGAAAAGGAGCTGAACATTGCCAACATTGCAGTTGGCCAAAAAGGGTGTATGCGTTTTTTTCTGTATATATTCAAGAAAAGGGCATACACTTTTTTAGCCAAGCAAACAGGTGGGCACTGGAAGTCAATACTACAAAAGATATCACTTCGCATCAGTCAGAAGAGCCATCCTCATAAAGCGTAAACAACAGAAATGCAGGACAGGGCAAGGAGAAGAGGGAGCCCTGTGAGACTTATAGTGGAAATGTATATTGCCAACGGCCATTCTGGAGAAGTGTATTGTGTTTACTAAACCATCTAAAAAATGAGCTACAGAGCATAGGGCACTTGCACTCATGGGCGTATATCTTGGGAAAAACAAAAATTGAGAGGACACAGGCACCCCAATGTTTACCCCCTCTCTGTTTAAAAGATCCTCGACTAGGATATAACTTAAATGTCTCTGGAGGGAAAAAATGGATAGAGATGTGGTACTTAGGTAGAGTGGAATATTATTCAGCCTGGAAATCAATGAAATATGGCCAGTTGTAACAACTCCGGAGGAGTTACGTATGATCTTTCTAAGTGACATAATTCAAAAAGAAAAAGACACATATCATAAGATATCACTTAAAGGTGGAATCCAAAATGGCTACACATGAAATAAATTACAAAACAAAAACATAGTCAAATATGTAGAAAACACGCATAAGGCTGCTAAACGGGAAAGGTGGGGAGGGGTGAGGCATCATCCAGGAGGTTGAAATTAGCAAAGATACCATTCCAAATACCAAACTGATAATCAACAAGGCCCACACGGTAGCTAAAAGAACTGCACTCAGCACACTCAAGTCACCGGAAAAGAATATATACGACTGGTAAGAATCTGAAAAAGAATTTACTGATGTCTCTCTGTACGTGAATCAAGTGGATGTACAGCAGCAAGAAACAGAGCTTTGAAAATCAGCTGTAACCAATATAGTAATAAATTGAAAAAAATAAATGACATAGAGACAGAGAAAACCTCTTACAACTTTTCCTCAGGGACGGTGATGCAACATGGATTGAACACATCTAGACCCACAGCAGGATGAGACATAAGGCTGGAAACTGTTTGCACTAAGAGAAATGTGAGGTTGGGTGAGGAAATGCACACCCTTTAAAGTAATACTACCTGGTACCCATTCAATGGGTCCCAAATCTGCAGGTTCAAGGGATCTTCCTACAGCTAAAACATGCATGAAAAACCCAGAGGACTGTACACCATGTGATCGGGAGATGTGTCTAAAATGCAGCTCATTTATCCTCTCCTGGTGCTCCTGTTCACCATTCCAGCCACGTTACTTAGAATCTCCCCACTTGGAGAATCAGCACATTTCAACTTCTGTTTCACACATTTTGCAAATTGTGAGGAGGATGAACGGGAAGAGGGGGAACCAATGAGAGAATAGTTGTAGGGGTTTGGACGGGCACATATCACTCTAATTTCCCATTAAGAATAAGAATTGAAAAAAGGCTCAGCCCGCCTCGCCGGAGCCAAAATAGGGCCTGAAGCAATCCTGTGGGTTTGAGGCCAGCTCACAAAACAGCAACTTAAAAAATGGAGCTCAGGGTCACTGCAATTCACAAACCTGCAGAGTTATAAATGAAAACTAACGTCCAAAAATATGTTGAGGTAAGGCAAAGAAGAGGATCTGAATGCAAGACAGAATTGCAAGAAACAGATTTCAAGAGATAGATTGGACTCGTCTTTAAAGCACATGAAAAGCGGCAGAATTTCGACAATGATGCAGTTGGCCCAAAAGGGCGTATGCGTTTTTTCCTGATTACATCCAGGAAAAAACGCATACGCACTTTATGGGCAACGAAGCAAGCAAGCAATGCAAATGTGCACAACAAAGAAGTCTCATTTCCCACCAGTCAAAAGGGCCATCCTAAAAAATTGTAAAAACCAGAAATGCAGGACAGGCCATGGAGAACAGGGAGACTTTATACGCTGATGGGCAGTGTGTGAACTGCCGAGAGCCACTCTGGAGAAGTGTATGGTGGTTCCTAAATCATCTAAAAAACAGAGCTACAGAGCATAGGACACTTCCAATCATGGGAGTATATCTAGGGAAGTCTAAAAATCAACAAGACACAAGCACACCACAGTTTAGGGCTACTCTGTTTACAAGAACCTCAACTTCAGTACACCTTAAATATCCCAGGAAAGAGAACAATGGATAAAGAAGATGTGGTACTTATGTACAATGGAATATCTCTTCACCATGAAATCAAGGTAATAAGGCTAGTAGAAGGATAAAGAGTGGATTTAGGTCCGATAATACTACTTGAAATAAGTCAAACAGAAAAAGAAACATATCATAAGATATCACTTATAGAGGGAGGGTAAATATGGCTGCACAAGAAAGGAATTACAGAACAGAACAGTGTCTCACATTTAGAAAACACACTTATGTCAGCTTAAGGGGAAAGGAGAGGTGGGGTGATGCATTAAACCAGAGTTTGAAATTAGCACAGATACCGTTCAATAAACCAAATAGATATTAGACAAGATCTACACCTTGCTCAATGAACTGGCCTCAACACACCCTATATACCGCAGAGAAATATATCTGAGTAATAAGAATCTTAAAACCCATGTATTGATATATCTCCATAAGGGAATCAAGTGTGTGCAGAGTGGCACAAACACAGCAGTGAAAATGAGCTAAACCCCATTATAGAAATAAATTTTAAAAACAAAATGCAGAAACAATGAAAGAGAGAAAAATTCTTACAAAATTTGCTCAGGGGCTGTGATGCAACCTGGATTGACCACATATAAACCCACAGCTGGATAAGACATAAGGCTGCACACTTGGGGCTGAGAGGATTGGTGAGCTTTGGTGAGCAACTGCCAAAAGTTTAATGCAATATTTCATGCTACTCATTCCAAGGGTCCCAAAACTCCAGCTTGAAGGGAATCTTCCTACAGCTAAACCATGCTTGGGAAACCCAGCGACTGGTATACCATATGATCGGGAAAGGTTTCTAAAACGCACCTCATTTTTCCTCTCCTGGGACTCCGGATCGACATTCCAGCCACTTTACTAACAATATCCCCACATGGAGAGTCAATGCCTTTAAATTCTGGTATCGCACAGTCTGCAGTTAGTGCGGAGGATGAATGGGAATAGGGGGAACCAGTGAGAAACTAGCTGTAGCAGTTTCAATGAGCACATGTCACTCTAATTTCACATCAGTAAGAAGAATAAACCAAAGGCACAGCAAGGTGCCCCAGAAGAAGAATAGGGCCTGAAGGAATCCTGTGGTTATGAGGCAAGATCACAAAAATAAGAGCAGAAAAATGGAGCTAAGGGCCACTGCAATTCAAAAACCTGCAGAGTTATAAAGGCCAACTATTTTCAAAAAATATATTGAGGTAAGGCTATGAAGAGGCATTGGAGGCAAGGCAGAATTGCAGGAAACCGATTTCAGGAGGTAGACTGGAATTGCATTTAAAGCATAGGAAAAGAGGCAGAACGTCCACAATGATGCACTTGGCCAAAAAGGGCGTATGCGTTTTTTCCTGAATATATTCAGGAAAAAACGCATACGCCCTTTTTGGCCAACCAAGCAAGCTTGCAAAGGAAATCTGCACTACAATGAAGTCTCACTTCCCCCTGGTCAAAAGGGCCATCTGAAAAAAGTGTAAAATCCAGAAAGGCAGGACAGGCCATGGAGAACTGGGAGCCTTGTTATGCTGATGGGCGGAATGTAAATTGCCAACAGCCAGTCGGGAGAAGTGTATGGTGTTTCCTGAAACATCTAAAAAACAAAGCAACAGAGCCTAGGGCACTTCCACTTATGGTACTATAGCTTAGGGAAATTAAAATCAAAAAGACGCAGCCACCCCAAAGTTTGGGACGGCTCTGTTTACAAGAACCGCATTTATGGTACAAGTTCAATATCGCAGAAAGTGGAAAATGGATAAAGAAGTTGTGGTACTTATGTACAATGCAATATCACTCAGCAATGAAATCTATGTCATCAGGCCAATAGCAGCATAATGAGTGGACTCAGGTATGATGATTCTAACTGAAATAAGTCACACAGAAAAAGAAACATCATAAGATATCACTAATACACGGAATGTAAACTTGGCTACAGAGGAACTGGTTTACAAAGACGAAGAGGGTCTCAAATTTAGAAAACCAACTTATGCTTGCTTAAGGGGAAAGGTGAGTTGGGGTGCTGCATAAAACCACAGATTGAAATGAGCACAGATAAAGTTCCTTAAGCCAAATATGTAATAGACAAGAGCTACTCCTTGCTCAACGAAATGGACTCAACACCCCATATTAAACACCTAAGAATGTACCTGACAAGTAAGTATCTTAAAACCTATGGATTGCTATGTCTCTGAAAGAGAATGAAGCATGTGTGCAGGGGCATAAACGCAGCAGTGATAGGATTGGAGAGGTTCGGTGAGCAAATGAAGACCCTTTGATGTCATATCGCATGGTACCCATTCCACGGGTCTCAACTCTCCAGGTTTAAGGGATTCTTCCTTCAGCTAAAACATGCATGTGGAACCCAGAGTATGATCAACCGTGTGATCGGGAGACGTGTTGAAATATGTCTCAGTTCTCGTCCCCTGGTACTCGGGTGCAACATTCCAGACGCTTTATTAACACTCTCCCGACTTGGAGAGTCAGTGCCTTTAACCTCCTGTTTGGCCCAGTTTGCAATTTCTGCGGAAGATGAACAGGAATATGGAGAACCAATGAGAGACTAGCTGGAGGTGTCTGGACGGGCAAATTTAACTCTCATTTCCCACCAGGAAGAGGAATTAACCAAAGGCTCAGCGTGCCGTGGCGGAACTAGATTAGGGCCTGAAGCAATCCTGCGGTGTTGCGGCCAGCTCACAAGAAAGCGAGTTGAAGAAAGGAGCTCAGGGGCACTGTAATTCACAAACCTGCAGAGTTATAAATGACAGCTATCGTCCAAAAATATACTGAAGTAAGGCTGCCAAGAGGACTTGAAAGCGGGGCAGAATTGCAGGAAACCAATTTCAAGAGGTAGACTGGAATTGCATTTAAAGCATAGGAAAAGAGGCAGAACGTCCACAATGATGCACTTGGCCAAAAAGGGCGTATGCGTTTTTTCGTGAATATATTCAGGAAAAAACGCATACGCCCTTTTTGGCCAACCAAGCAAGCCTGCAAAGGAAATCTGCACTACAATGAAGTCTCACTTCCCCCTGGTCAAAAGGGCCATCTGAAAAAAGTGTAAAATCCAGAAAGGCAACACAGGCCATGGAGAACTGGGAGCCTTGATATGCTGATGGGCGGAATGTAAATTGCCACCAGCCAGTCGGGAGAAGTGTATGGTGTTTCCTGAAACATCTAAAAAACAGAGGAACAGAGCCTAGGGCACTTCCACTTATGGTACTATAGCTTAGGGAAATTAAAATCAAAAAGACACAGCCACCCCAAAGTTTGGGACAGCTCTGTTTACAAGAACCTCGTTTACGGGACAAGTTCAATATCGCAGAAAGTGAAAAATGGATAAAGAAGTTTTGGTACTTACGTACAATGCAATATCACTCAGCAATGAAATCTATGTCATCAGGCCCGTAGCAGCATAATGAGTGAATTCAAGTATGATGATTCTAACTGAATTAAGTCACAAGAAAAAGAAATATCATAAGATATCATTAATACACGGAATGTAAACTTGGCTACACAGGAACTTGATTACAAAACAGAACAGGGTCTCAAATTTAGAAAACCAACTTATGCTTGCTTAAGGGGAAAGGTGAGTTGGGTTTCTGCATAAAACCAGAGATTGAAATGAGCACAGATAAAGTTCCTTAAGCCAAATATGTAATAGACAAGAGCTACACCTTGCTCAACGAAATGGACTCAACACCCCATATTAAACGCCTAAGAATGTGCCTGACTAGTAAGTATCTTAAAACCTATGGATTGATATGTCTGCGAAAGAGAATCAAGCGTGTGTACAGGGGCATAAACGCAGCAGTGATAGGATTGGAGAGGTGCGGTGAGCAAATGAAGACCCTTTGAAGTCATATTGCATGGTAACGGTTCCACGGGTCTCAACTCTCCAGGTTTAAGGGATTCTTCCTTCAGCTAAAGCATGCATGTGGAACCCAGAGTATGATCAACCGTGTGATCGGGAGACGTGTTCCAATATGTCTCAGTTCTCGTCCCCTGGTACTCGGGTGCAACATTCCAGACGCTTTACTAACGCTCTGCCGACTTGGAGAGTCAGTGCCTTTAACCTCCTGTTTTGCCCAGTTTGCAATTTCTGCGGAAGATCAACAGGAATAGGGAGAAACGATGAGAGACTAGCTGTAGGTGTCTGGACGGGCAAATTTAACTCTCATTTCCCACCAGGAAGAGGAATTAACCAAAGGCTCAGCGGGCCGTGCCAGAACAAGATTAGGGCCTGAAGGAATCCTGCGGTGTGGCGGCCAGCTCACAAGAAAGCGAGTTGAAGAAAAGAGCTCAGGGGCACTGTAATTCACAAAGATGCAGAGTTATAAATGACAGCTATCGTCCAAAAATATACTGAAGTAAGGCTGCCAAGCGGACTTGAAAGCGGGGCAGAATTGCAGGAAACCGATTTCAGGAGGTAGACTGGAATTGCAGTTAAAGCATAGAAAAAGAGGCAGAACGTCCACAATGATGCACTTGGCCAAAAAGGGCGTATGTGTTTCTTCCTGAATATATTCAGGAAAAAACGCATACGCCCTTTTTGGCCAACCAAGCAAGCTTGCAAAGGAAATCTGCACTGCAATGAAGTCTCACTTCCCCCCGGTCAAAAGGGCCATCTGAAAAAAGTGTAAAATCCAGAAAGGCAGGACAGGCCATGGAGAACTGGGAGCCTTGTTATGCTGATGGGCGGGATGTAAATTGCCAACAGCCACTGGGGAGAAGTGTATGGTGCTTCCTGAAACATCTAAAAAACAGAGGAACAGAGCCTAGGGCACTTCCACTTATGGTCCTATAGCTTAGGGAAATTAAAATCAAAAAGGCAGAGCCACCCCAAAATTTGGGACGGCTCTGTTTACAAGAACCTCGTTTACGGTACAAGTTCAATATCGCAGATAGCAAAAAATGGATAAAGAAGTTTTGGTACTTACGTACAATGCAATATCACTCAGCAATGAAATCTACGTCATCAGGCCCGTAGCAGCATAATGAGTGGATTCAGGTATGATGATTCTAACTGAGATAAGTCACACAGAAAAAGAAACATCATAAGATATCACTAATACACGGAATGTAAACTTGCTACACAGGAACTGAATTACAAAACAAAACAGGGTCTGAAATTTAGAAAACCAACTTATGCTTGCTTAAGGGGAAAGGTGAGTTGGGGTGCTGCATAAAACCAGAGATTGAAATGAGCACAGATAAAGTTCCTTAAGCCACTTATGTATTAGACAAGAGCTACTCCTTGCTCAACGAAATGGACTCAACACCCCATATTAAACGCCAAAGTATGTACCTGACTAGTAAGTATCTTAAAACCTATGGATTGCTATGTCTCCGAAAGAGAATCAGGCATGTGTACAGGGGCATAAATGCAGCAGTGATAGGATTGGAGAGGTTCGGTGAGCAAATGAAGACCCTTTGAAGTCATATTGCATGGTACCCATTCCACGGGTCTCAACTCTCCAGGTTTAAGGGATTCTTCCTTCAGCTAAAACATGCATGTGGAACCCAGAGTATGATCAACCATGTGATCGGGATACGTGTTCCAATATGTCTCAGTTCTCGTCCCCTGGTACTCGGGTGCAACATTCCAGACGCTTTACTAACGCTCTGCCGACTTGGAGAGTCAGTGCCTTTAACCTCCTGTTTGGCCCAGTCTGCAATTTCTGCGGCAGATGAACAGGAATAAGGAGAACCAATGAGAGACTAGCAGGAGGTGTCTGGACGGGCAAATTTAACTCTCATTTCCCACCAGGAAGAGGAATTAACCAAAGGCTCAGCGTGCCGTGCTGGAACCAGATTAGGGCCTGAAGCAATCCTGCGGTGTTGCGGCCAGCTCACAAGAAAGCGAGTTGAAGAAAGGAGCTCAGGGGCACTGTAATTCACAAACCTGCAGAGTTATAAATGACAGCTATCGTCCAAAAGTATACTGAAGTAAGGCTGCCAAGAGGACTTGAAAGCGGGCCAGAATTGCAGGCAACCGATTTCAGGAGGTAGACTGGAATTGCATTTAAAGCATAGGAAAAGAGGCAGAACGTCCACAATGATGCACTTGGCCAAAAAGGGCGTATGCGTTTTTTCCTGAATATATTCAGGAAAAAACGCATACGCCCTTTTTGGCCAACCAAGCAAGCTTGCAAAGGAAATCTGCACTACAATGAAGTCTCACTTCCCCCCGGTCAAAAGGGCCATCTGAAAAAAGTGTAAAATCCAGAAAGGCAGGACAGGCCATGGAGAACTGGGAGCCTTGTTATGCTGATGGGCGGGATGTAAATTGCCAACAGCCACTGGGGAGAAGTGTATGGTGTTTCCTGAAACATCTAAAAAACAAAGCAACAGAGCCTAGGGCACTTCCACTTATGGTCCTATAGATAAGGGAAATTAAAATCAAAAAGACACAGCCACCCCAAAGTGTGGGACGGCTCTGTTTACAAGAACCTCTTCTGCAGCACAAGTTAAATATGCCAGAGAACAAATAATGGATAAAGAAGTTGCGGTACTTACGTACAACAGAATACCTCTCAGCAATGAAAACTATGTCACCAGGCCCGTACCAGCATAATGAGTGGATTGAGGCACGGTGATTCTAAGTGAAAAAAGTCACACAGAAAAAGAAACATCATAAGGTACCACTAATACATGGAATGAGAACTTGGCTACACATGAACTGATTTACAAAACAGAACACCGTCTCAAATTTAGAAAACCAACTTATGCTTGCTTAAGTGGGAAGGTGAGTTGGGGTGCTGCATAAAACCAGAGTTTGAAATTAGCACAGATACCGTTCCATAAGCCAAATATTTAATAGACAAGACCTACCCCTTGCTCAAGGAAATGGACTCAGCAATGAGGTATCACCTCACACCTGGTAGAATGGGCATCATCAGAAAATCTACAAACAAAAAATGCTGGAAAGGGTGTGGAGAAAAGGAACCCTCTTCCACTATTGTTGGGAATATAAATTGATACAGTCACTATGGAGAACAATATGGAGTTTCTTAAGATACTAACAGTAGAATTACCATATGATACAGCAATCCCAGTTCTGGACATATACCCAGACAAAACCATAAATCAAAAAGAGACATTCACCGCAATGTTCATTGCCTCACTCTTTACAATATCGAGGTAATGGAAGCAACCTAAATGCCCACAGACAGACGAATGCATAAAGCTGTGGCATATATAAAATGGAATATTACTAAGCCATGAAAAGGAATGATTGGGTCATTTGTCAAGACGTCAATGGATCTAGAGAGTGTCATACAGAGTGAAGTAAGTCAGAAAGAGAAAAACAAATCTTGTATATTCATGCATATATGTGGAACCTAGAAAAACTGTACAGGTTAACCATTTTGCAAGGCATAAATAGAGCAACAGATGTAGACAACAAACGTATGGACAACAAGGGTGGAAGGCTGTTGGGGGGGTGGTGGTGGGAGGAGTTGAGAGACTGGGATTGTCATGTATACATTTATACGTATAAAATAGGTAACCAATAAGAACCTGCTGTATAAAAATATAAAATAAAATTCAAAATTAAAAAGAAATAAAATTTAAAAAATAAAACAGAAAAAACAATTATTCCCTTCACATACATGTATTTATATGAATAAATTATTTCCATGCTTATATCTGTAAATACAAAAAAGAGGAATAAAATCTACCTTGAACCAAAAACGAAAAAGAGAAAAAAAACACAGAACCCACCAGTTCCACAGAGGAAAACCGTATCAGGGCACTTGCTCCAGTTGTAAACAATTCTGAAGTTGGTCAGTGGTGGGGAATCGTCTCCCATTCAGCCAGCAGCCCCCACGCAACAAGCGTCCTCATTGCAAAGCTGGGGCACCGTGCCGAGGCATCTGTGAGTAAACGTGAGCTGAGCCCCAGGCCAGTTGCTGCTGAACTATTCCCACCCGTCCCAGGTAAAACACCTGAATATATACAAGGACTTGAAAGCCTAGAGGAAGGGCCATAGAGCCACACGAGTGACAGCATGCCGGCCGACTTGGTGCCTGCAGGCCAGCCAGGATGGTCCTGGCCCTGGGTGCTCTTCTGGAAGATTTCCATTTCCCTGCCTGAGATACCCATCCTGTCCCTGCCCCCACTGCTTCTTTCCTTCCTCACCTCTGCCCAGGGAGAAATTCCAGCAGCAGGTATAGGTGACACATCCTCTTCTTTAGCAGGTGGCAGCCTGGCAACTGCTGCAGAAAGTCCAGCAGAGCCCCACTCACACTGGGCCACCCACAAAGCCGTGGCCTCTCACTCCCTCCCACCAGCCCAGCCCCGAGACTGCTGACAGGGCAGAGAAAATGGCGTCAGGCACGGCTGCAGGGCCTCTTGCTGCCTGGAGTGGTATTTATATTGATCTCAACCCAGGCACACCTGGGGAGGGCTGGCCGGCACGGTAAGGCTGCCCAGGTCAGCCAATCATCACCCCTCAGGGGCTCACAGTTGCAGAAAATGGAACTTGCTGAACCGGCCAGGTCCAAGGAACAGGTGTGGGCTCCTGAGAGTCAGGATAGACAAGGGGCTGCAGCTTTGGCTTGTTTTCTAATCATTTTATCTGGCCCATGAGTGGGAGACAACTTCAAGAAAACCCTCTCCTAATGAGAGGAACCCAGGAGTCAGGGAGAGGAGGGGTGGGTGGTGGTTGGAGACAGAGGCCTGGTGCCCCGGGTGCAGTGGAAGTCTCTGGAAGACCAGGTGGAGGGAGGCCGCACAGAGTGATGCCCAGGGTCACAGACCTGTCGCAGCTGCTGTTTGTTAGTTCAAGTCCTGCTCTGAGGTGCTCTGTGTCAGCTCTGAGCGACAGGTGAGCTGGGGGTGCTCTGCAATGAGGGCTATGTGCACGGTTCCTGTGTGCCCAGCCCTGCCACGGTACCTGCAAGGGTAGCTCTGTATCCTGGGAGGGGCCTGACCACGAGAGCCCCGTGGGCTGGGGTGGGGGTGGGGTACCTGCCCAGGTGAGCTCCATATTCTGGGATTGGTCTGACCACGAGAGCCCCATGGGCTGCTGGGGACCTGGTAAAGGATGTCAGGACAGTCAGTGAAGCCACCGAGGATATACCTCCAGCTGCTCCTAATTCCTACACCCTGCTGGTCATTCTACCAACCACCAGGACATGGTATTCTGTATTAGTCTTCAATGATGCCTTCTTTTGTATTCCATTAGTCCCAGAGTCACAAGAAATTTTGGCTTGTGAGTGGCAGGACTCAACATACAACTAAAACAATACTTCCGGGCCGTCTTGCCCCAAGGGTGCAAAAATTCCCACACCATCTTTGGGGAAAGCTTAGCTAAAGACCTAAAAGTTCTACCTCTGGAAAAGGAAACGCTCCTTCAGTACACAGACGACATTCTGATCACCAGCCCTACTAAGGAGGCCTCTGAACTACCAAGCCAATAAAGGATAGAAGTTGTCCAAGAAAAAGCTCAAATATCACAGACTGCGGTGACCTGCCTGGGCTTCATTCTCACAGAAGGTCGGAGAAGCCCATCCCAGGAAAGGAAAGAAACCATTTTCAGCCTTACCCCTTTCTAAAACTAGAAGACAGCTTAGGGGTTCTTGGGGAGACCAGGGTTTGCTGCTTCTGGATCCCTAACTACAGTCTACTAGCTGGGCCTCTATATGAAACACTGAAAGGAAAAGATGATGATCCTGTTGAATAGAATCCAGAAGTGGCCTTTCAAGAATGGAAAGAGCAGTCAATTCAGACACTTGCCCTGGAACTCCCTAATTTAGCTAAACCCTTTGACCTTTACATTCCCAGTGAAAGGTGAATCGCCATTGGAGAATTAGTGCAAAAACTGGGACCACTTGAAATGGAACAATGCAAGAATGCCATCCAGGTAGGATAAACTACGGTCACCAAGGGGCTTGGCCAACTGCCACATCTGGCCAAGATACTGGCGGTATCTAAAAACCTGGAAATCAGCAGCCCCAAAGGCCACCTCCCTCCTAAGGGAAAAGGACCCCACGTGGTGATCCTAACCACCAACCATGCCCTGAAGTTTCAGGGTTCGCTCTGTGGGCACACCAACCTCGAGTGAGGAGGCCTTCCAACTTCAACATCCAGAGAGATAACCGGGGGCAACAGGGCACCATGACGACTCATGTGAACATCACTTGACCTGGAGTTTCTCTCATAAAACAACAAGAGTGTGTCCCAAAAGAGTAGACTACTGCTTGCAGGACTTACTGCACCCAGAGGGGAGCTAATAATCTTGGCGGGGGAACCGTATATCACACTGTCACCATAGAAAAGCCTACAGACACCGTGATGATGGTGGCCAATAAGACTGGCTGGACTCCTGTTTACTTCAAAAGGCTGTTGACTCAGTGGCCATCATGGTCCTTGATCACCACTGACCCTGGACTGTCTGGGAGTTGAGCGGGCAGGGCTCTGACACCTGGTGCTGTTTGTACGTTAATTCAGGGGCCTAATTGAAGAAAGCGCAGACTACTGGTCAGAGCATCTAGGCGGGCAGAAACGGTCAGCCTAAGGTGGCTGAACAAATGTGGGGCGGGGTGAAACCGGCCCCCACAGCGTCTCTGCACATCTCTTTCCTGGACCCTTAAAGGTCATTAGAATCTATAACACTTCCAATGCTGGTGCTCAGGTGGACGAGCAGGGAGGCAGGGGGCCTGGGGACAATCAACGTCACCTGGAGGCTGCTGGGGAGAAGCTCTGACCCTCGCCCCCGGGTATGAGGGCTCCCAACTCAGCACTCAGCAGTTACAGAAGAAGGGTCTGCACCCTCAGCACTCCAAGAATGAGGAATGGGACAAAAGGCAGAGGAGGGGTTTGTCCCCAGCAAAGCCCATTAAAAATCCCTGGGAGATAAAAATAGAATCTGGGCAATAAAGTCAAGTCTAACCGTTTTTATCCTTTGTGCTTTGTCTAATTTCATGTGCTCCTAGGGTCCCGCATGCAGAGGTTCCACACCCGGCACTTCAGACCAGATTTCCTAGTGCAGAATGGCTGGGACGACACCTCAGCTCCTGGGGCCCAGTGCAGACTCCGCGATACAGAGCCTGAGCTGCAGCCAACCTGGCCCTCGAGAGCTCCGCCCCCTCCCTCCCACTGACTCTGACAGGATCTCTACACAGCAGCCCAGCCCACAGCCCAGGGGGTAGTGCATGCTCTCACCTCTCCATTCTCTGATCAAAATATAAAGTTTCCTTTGCTTGTGAACCAAACTCAGTCTCGATCTGTTGGCCCCAATGACACTGGGCAGGGGGACACTTGTTGGGGTCCACTCTGGAGGATCAGTAACAGAAATTGAGACTATTGTAACCTCAATGAACAGATGTGTGAGCCAAACTGTAGTTAACATAGAACAGTGTATAAGGCTCGGGTAAAATAAGATGTTTCTAACACTTCCATTTGATATTTCCATCACTTTATTATAAGCAAGTTCAGTGAAAAGGTTTGTCTTATTTGTCAGGTCAATATTAGAGAAACGAAGTGATTTCTTTCCAAGGATGTACATATAATAATCTTGGTTAAAGCTTCAATCTTGTTTTAAATGCTTTTCCATTGAAAATGATACCTCTCTTTCAGCTCCCCCATTTCTGAGAAGTATAAAATCTTATAATTTATTATTACCAAAGGGGAAAGGTGGGAGGAGGGATAAATTAACAGTTTGGGATTAACACATACACACTGCTATGTATAAAATAGATCATCAACAAGGAACTACTGTATAGCACAGGGAAATACACTCAACATTTTGCAATAAGCTATAAGGGGAAATAATCTGAAAAAGAATAGATATTTTTATTGACATCATCTATCAATGACAGTTAAAGTGTAACCTAAGGGAAGCTGGTGGTGAGTGCTTCTGACCCTGAAGACTTCAATCATCTAAAGTTTGGACTCTGCCTACTTCCCAAGGCCCTTAATGAACATATGTGTAGCCGTAGCTTAAAAAATTCCCCAGTTTGTGTTTCGGGGAGACACTGATTTTGAAAAAGCCCTGATGTTCTCCTTACATGAATGGGACTCTTCCTACTGCTAAAACATGTCTGTCACACCCAGAGGATGGTATACCGTCTGATCGGGAAGAGTTTGGAAAAGGCATCTCATCTCCTCATCTCCTGGTGCTCGGGTTCACCCCTCCAGCGTCTTTACTAACAGTCTCCCCACTTGGAGATGTCAGCACTGTCAACATCCTGTTGTGTACAGTTTGGAATTTGTCCAGAGGATGAAGCGGAAGGATGAAGAACAATGAGAGACAAGTCCTAGGTGTTCAGACAGGCACATGTCACTCTAATTTCCAATCAGGAAGACGAACTGACCAAAGGCTAGGGTTGCCCATGGAAACAGTATAGGGCTTGAGGAAATCCCGCTGCTTTGTGGCCAGTTCCCATAAACACAAGTTGAACAATGGAACTCAGGGGCAGTAAAATTCACGAAACTGCAGAGTTGAAAATATCCATCACTGAAAAATGTCTTGAGGAAAGTCAGAGAAAAGGACTTGTAAGCAAGGGAGAATGGCAGGAAAGGGATTTGAGGAGGTAGAAAGGACTCGCCATTAAGCACAAGAAAAGGAGCTGAACATTGCCAACATTGCAGTTGGCCAAAAAGGGTGTATGCGTTTTTTTCTGTATATATTCAAGAAAAGGGCATACACTTTTTTAGCCAAGCAAACAGGTGGGCACTGGAAGTCAATACTACAAAAGATATCACTTCGCATCAGTCAGAAGAGCCATCCTCATAAAGCGTAAACAACAGAAATGCAGGACAGGGCAAGGAGAAGAGGGAGCCCTGTGAGACTTATAGTGGAAATGTATATTGCCAACGGCCATTCTGGAGAAGTGTATTGTGTTTACTAAACCATCTAAAAAATGAGCTACAGAGCATAGGGCACTTGCACTCATGGGCGTATATCTTGGGAAAAACAAAAATTGAGAGGACACAGGCACCCCAATGTTTACCCCCTCTCTGTTTAAAAGATCCTCGACTAGGATATAACTTAAATGTCTCTGGAGGGAAAAAATGGATAGAGATGTGGTACTTAGGTAGAGTGGAATATTATTCAGCCTGGAAATCAATGAAATATGGCCAGTTGTAACAACTCCGGAGGAGTTACGTATGATCTTTCTAAGTGACATAATTCAAAAAGAAAAAGACACATATCATAAGATATCACTTAAAGGTGGAATCCAAAATGGCTACACATGAAATAAATTACAAAACAAAAACATAGTCAAATATGTAGAAAACACGCATAAGGCTGCTAAACGGGAAAGGTGGGGAGGGGTGAGGCATCATCCAGGAGGTTGAAATTAGCAAAGATACCATTCCAAATACCAAACTGATAATCAACAAGGCCCACACGGTAGCTAAAAGAACTGCACTCAGCACACTCAAGTCACCGGAAAAGAATATATACGACTGGTAAGAATCTGAAAAAGAATTTACTGATGTCTCTCTGTACGTGAATCAAGTGGATGTACAGCAGCAAGAAACAGAGCTTTGAAAATCAGCTGTAACCAATATAGTAATAAATTGAAAAAAATAAACGACATAGAGACAGAGAAAACCTCTTACAACTTTTCCTCAGGGACGGTGATGCAACATGGATTGAACACATCTAGACCCACAGCAGGATGAGACATAAGGCTGGAAACTGTTTGCACTAAGAGAAATGTGAGGTTGGGTGAGGAAATGCACACCCTTTAAAGTAATACTACCTGGTACCCATTCAATGGGTCCCAAATCTGCAGGTTCAAGGGATCTTCCTACAGCTAAAACATGCATGAAAAACCCAGAGGACTGTACACCATGTGATCGGGAGATGTGTCTAAAATGCAGCTCATTTATCCTCTCCTGGTGCTCCTGTTCACCATTCCAGCCACGTTACTTAGAATCTCCCCACTTGGAGAATCAGCACATTTCAACTTCTGTTTCACACATTTTGCAAATTGTGAGGAGGATGAACGGGAAGAGGGGGAACCAATGAGAGAATAGTTGTAGGGGTTTGGACGGGCACATATCACTCTAATTTCCCATTAAGAATAAGAATTGAAAAAAGGCTCAGCCCGCCTCGCCGGAGCCAAAATAGGGCCTGAAGCAATCCTGTGGGTTTGAGGCCAGCTCACAAAACAGCAACTTAAAAAATGGAGCTCAGGGTCACTGCAATTCACAAACCTGCAGAGTTATAAATGAAAACTAACGTCCAAAAATATGTTGAGGTAAGGCAAAGAAGAGGATCTGAATGCAAGACAGAATTGCAAGAAACAGATTTCAAGAGATAGATTGGACTCGTCTTTAAAGCACATGAAAAGCGGCAGAATTTCGACAATGATGCAGTTGGCCCAAAAGGGCGTATGCGTTTTTTCCTGATTACATCCAGGAAAAAACGCATACGCACTTTATGGGCAACGAAGCAAGCAAGCAATGCAAATGTGCACAACAAAGAAGTCTCATTTCCCACCAGTCAAAAGGGCCATCCTAAAAAATTGTAAAAACCAGAAATGCAGGACAGGCCATGGAGAACAGGGAGACTTTATACGCTGATGGGCAGTGTGTGAACTGCCGAGAGCCACTCTGGAGAAGTGTATGGTGGTTCCTAAATCATCTAAAAAACAGAGCTACAGAGCATAGGACACTTCCAATCATGGGAGTATATCTAGGGAAGTCTAAAAATCAACAAGACACAAGCACACCACAGTTTAGGGCTACTCTGTTTACAAGAACCTCAACTTCAGTACACCTTAAATATCCCAGGAAAGAGAACAATGGATAAAGAAGATGTGGTACTTATGTACAATGGAATATCTCTTCACCATGAAATCAAGGTAATAAGGCTAGTAGAAGGATAAAGAGTGGATTTAGGTCCGATAATACTACTTGAAATAAGTCAAACAGAAAAAGAAACATATCATAAGATATCACTTATAGAGGGAGGGTAAATATGGCTGCACAAGAAAGGAATTACAGAACAGAACAGTGTCTCACATTTAGAAAACACACTTATGTCAGCTTAAGGGGAAAGGAGAGGTGGGGTGATGCATTAAAACAGAGTTTGAAATTAGCACAGATACCGTTCAATAAACCAAATAGATATTAGACAAGATCTACACCTTGCTCAATGAACTGGCCTCAACACACCCTATATACCGCAGAGAAATATATCTGAGTAATAAGAATCTTAAAACCCATGTATTGATATATCTCCATAAGGGAATCAAGTGTGTGCAGAGTGGCACAAACACAGCAGTGAAAATGAGCTAAACCCCATTATAGAAATAAATTTTAAAAACAAAATGCAGAAACAATGAAAGAGAGAAAAATTCTTACAAAATTTGCTCAGGGGCTGTGATGCAACCTGGATTGACCACATATAAACCCACAGCTGGATAAGACATAAGGCTGCACACTTGGGGCTGAGAGGATTGGTGAGCTTTGGTGAGCAACTGCCAAAAGTTTAATGCAATATTTCATGCTACTCATTCCAAGGGTCCCAAAACTCCAGCTTGAAGGGAATCTTCCTACAGCTAAACCATGCTTGGGAAACCCAGCGACTGGTATACCATATGATCGGGAAAGGTTTCTAAAACGCACCTCATTTTTCCTCTCCTGGGACTCCGGATCGACATTCCAGCCACTTTACTAACAATATCCCCACATGGAGAGTCAATGCCTTTAAATTCTGGTATCGCACAGTCTGCAGTTAGTGCGGAGGATGAATGGGAATAGGGGGAACCAGTGAGAAACTAGCTGTAGCAGTTTCAATGAGCACATGTCACTCTAATTTCACATCAGTAAGAAGAATAAACCAAAGGCACAGCAAGGTGCCCCAGAAGAAGAATAGGGCCTGAAGGAATCCTGTGGTTATGAGGCAAGATCACAAAAATAAGAGCAGAAAAATGGAGCTAAGGGCCACTGCAATTCAAAAACCTGCAGAGTTATAAAGGCCAACTATTTTCAAAAAATATATTGAGGTAAGGCTATGAAGAGGCATTGGAGGCAAGGCAGAATTGCAGGAAACCGATTTCAGGAGGTAGACTGGAATTGCATTTAAAGCATAGGAAAAGAGGCAGAAGGTCGACAATGATGCACTTGGCCAAAAAGGGCGTATGCGTTTTTTCCTGAATATATTCAGGAAAAAACGCATACGCCCTTTTTGGCCAACCAAGCAAGCTTGCAAAGGAAATCTGCACTACAATGAAGTCTCACTTCCCCCTGGTCAAAAGGGCCATCTGAAAAAAGTGTAAAATCCAGAAAGGCAGGACAGGCCATGGAGAACTGGGAGCCTTGTTATGCTGATGGGCGGAATGTAAATTGCCAACAGCCACTCGGGAGAAGTGTATGGTGTTTCCTGAAACATCTAAAAAACAAAGCAACAGAGCCTAGGGCACTTCCACTTATGGTACTATAGCTTAGGGAAATTAAAATCAAAAAGACGCAGCCACCCCAAAGTTTGGGACGGCTCTGTTTACAAGAACCGCATTTATGGTACAAGTTCAATATCGCAGAAAGTGGAAAATGGATAAAGAAGTTGTGGTACTTATGTACAATGCAATATCACTCAGCAATGAAATCTATGTCATCAGGCCAATAGCAGCATAATGAGTGGACTCAGGTATGATGATTCTAACTGAAATAAGTCACACAGAAAAAGAAACATCATAAGATATCACTAATACACGGAATGTAAACTTGGCTACAGAGGAACTGGTTTACAAAGACGAAGAGGGTCTCAAATTTAGAAAACCAACTTATGCTTGCTTAAGGGGAAAGGTGAGTTGGGGTGCTGCATAAAACCAGAGATTGAAATGAGCACAGATAAAGTTCCTTAAGCCAAATATGTAATAGACAAGAGCTACTCCTTGCTCAACGAAATGGACTCAACACCCCATATTAAACACCTAAGAATGTACCTGACAAGTAAGTATCTTAAAACCTATGGATTGCTATGTCTCTGAAAGAGAATCAAGCATGTGTGCAGGGGCATAAACGCAGCAGTGATAGGATTGGAGAGGTTCGGTGAGCAAATGAAGACCCTTTGATGTCATATCGCATGGTACCCATTCCACGGGTCTCAACTCTCCAGGTTTAAGGGATTCTTCCTTCAGCTAAAACATGCATGTGGAACCCAGAGTATGATCAACCGTGTGATCGGGAGACGTGTTGAAATATGTCTCAGTTCTCGTCCCCTGGTACTCGGGTGCAACATTCCAGACGCTTTATTAACACTCTCCCGACTTGGAGAGTCAGTGCCTTTAACCTCCTGTTTGGCCCAGTTTGCAATTTCTGCGGAAGATGAACAGGAATATGGAGAACCAATGAGAGACTAGCTGGAGGTGTCTGGACGGGCAAATTTAACTCTCATTTCCCACCAGGAAGAGGAATTAACCAAAGGCTCAGCGTGCCGTGGCGGAACTAGATTAGGGCCTGAAGCAATCCTGCGGTGTTGCGGCCAGCTCACAAGAAAGCGAGTTGAAGAAAGGAGCTCAGGGGCACTGTAATTCACAAACCTGCAGAGTTATAAATGACAGCTATCGTCCAAAAATATACTGAAGTAAGGCTGCCAAGAGGACTTGAAAGCGGGGCAGAATTGCAAGAAACCAATTTCAGGAGGTAGACTGGAATTGCATTTAAAGCATAGGAAAAGAGGCAGAACGTCCACAATGATGCACTTGGCCAAAAAGGGCGTATGCGTTTTTTCCTGAATATATTCAGGAAAAAACGCATACGCACTTTTTGGCCAACCAAGCAAGCCTGCAAAGGAAATCTGCACTACAATGAAGTCTCACTTCCCCCTGGTCAAAAGGGCCATCTGAAAAAAGTGTAAAATCCAGAAAGGCAACACAGGCCATGGAGAACTGGGAGCCTTGATATGCTGATGGGCAGAATGTAAATTGCCACCAGCCAGTCGGGAGAAGTGTATGGTGTTTCCTGAAACATGTAAAAAAAAAGCAACAGAGCCTAGGGCACTTCCACTTATGGTCCTATAGCTTAGGGAAATTAAAATCAAAAAGACACAGCCACCCCAACGTTTGGGACGGCTCTGTTTACAAGAACCTCCTTTACGGTACAATTTCAATTTCGCAGAAAGTGAAAAATGGATGAAGAAGTTGTGGTACTTACGTACAATGCAATATCACTCAGCAATGAAATCTATGTCATCAGGCCCGTAGCAGCATAATGAGTGGATTCAGGTATGATGATTCTAACTGAAATAAGTCACACAGAAAAAGAAACATCATAAGATATCACTAATACACGGAATGTAAACTTGGCTACAGAGGAACTGGATTACAAAACAGAACAGGGTCTCAAATTTAGAAAACCAACTTACGCTTGCTTAAGGGGAAAGGTGAGTTGGGGTGCTGCATAAAACCAGAGATTGAAATGAGCACAGATAAAGTTCCTTAAGCCAAATATGTAATAGACAAGAGCTACTGCTTGTTCAACGAAATGGACTCAACACCCCATATTAAACGCCGAAGAATGTACCTGACTAGTAAGGATCTTAAAACCTATGGATTGCTATGTCTCCGAAAGAGAATCAAGCGTGTGTACAGGGGCATAAACGCAGCAGTGATAGGATTGGAGAGGTTCGGTGAGCAAATGAAGACCCTTTGAAGTCATATTGCATGGTACCCATTCCACGGGTCTCAACTCTCCAGGTTTAAGGGATTCCTCCTTCAGCTAAAACATGCATGTGGAACTCAGAGTATGATCAACCGTGTGATCGGGAGACGTGTTCCAATATGTCTAAGTTCTCCTCCCCTGGTACTCGGGTGCAGTATTCCAGATGCTTTACTAACACTCTCTCGACTTGGAGAGTCAGTGCATTTAACCTCCTGTTTGGCCCAGTTTGCAATTTCTGCGGAAGATGAACAGGAATAGGGAGAACCAATGAGAGACTAGCTGGAGGTTTCTGGACGGGCAAATTTAACTCTCATTTCCCACCAGGAAGAGGAATTAACCAAAGGCTCAGCGTGCCGTGCCGCAACCAGATTAGGGCCTGAAGCAATCCTGTGGTGTTGCAGCCAGCTCACAAGAAAGCGAGTTGAAGAAAGGAGCTCAGGGGCACTGTAATTCACAAACCTGCAGAGTTATAAATGACAGCTATCGTCCAAAAATATATTGAAGTAAGGCTGCCAAGAGGACTTGAAAGTGGGGCAGAATTGCAGGAAACAAATTTCAGGAGGTACACTGGAAATGCATTTAAAGCATAGGAAAAGAGGCAAAACGTCGACAATGATGCACTTGGCCAAAAAGGGCGTATGCGTTTTTTCCTGAATATATTCAGGAAAAAACGCATACGCCCTTTTTGGCCAACCAAGCAAGCTTGCAAAGGAAATCTACACTACAATGAAGTCTCACTTCCCCCCGGTCAAAAGGACCACTGAAAAAAGTGTAAAATCCAGAAAGGCAGGACAGGCCATGGAGAACTGGGAGCCTTGTTATGCTGATGGGCGGGATGTATATTGCCAACAGCCACTTGGGAGAAGTGTATGGTGTTTCCTGAAACATCTAAAAACAGAGGAACAGAGCCTAGGGCAATTCCACTTATGGCCCTATAGCTTAGGGAAATTAAAATCAAAAAGACACAGCCACCCCAACGTTTGGGATGGCTCTGTTTACAAGAAACTCGTTTACGGGACAAGTTCAATATCACAGAAAATGAAAAATGGATAAAGAAGTTGTGGTACTTACGTACAATGCAACATCACTCAGCAATGAAACCTATGTCATCAGGCCCGTAGCAGCATAATGAGTGGATTCAGGTATGATGATTCTAACTGAAATAAGTCACACAGAAAAAGAAACATCATAAGATATCACTAATACACGGAATGTAAACTTGGCTACACAGGAACTGGATTACAAAACAGAACAGGGTCTCAAATTTAGAAAACCAACTTATGCTTGCTTAAGGGGAAAGGTGAGTTGGGGTGCTGCATAAAACCAGAGATTGAAATGAGCACAGATAAAGTTCCTTAAGCCAAATATGTAATAGACAAGAGCTACTCCTTGCTCAACGAAATGGACTCAACACCCCATATTAAACGCCTAAGAATGTACCTGACTACTAATTATCTTAAAACCTATGGATTGCTATGTCTCCAAAAGAGAATCAAGCATATGTACAGGGGCATAAACGCAGCAGTGATAGAATTGGAGAGGTTCGGTGAGCAAACAAAGACCCTTTGAAGTCATATTGCATGGTACCCATTCCACGGGTCTCAACTCTCCAGGTTTAAGGGATTCTTCCTTCAGCTAAAACATGCATGTGGAACCCAGAGTATGATCAACCGTGTGATCGGGAGACGTGTTCCAATATGTCTCAGTTCTCGTCCCCTGGTACTCGGGTGCAACATTCCAGACGCTTTACTAACACTCTCCCGACTTGGAGA
The DNA here is from genome assembly GCF_937001465.1 of Orcinus orca. Taxonomy (NCBI): domain Eukaryota; kingdom Metazoa; phylum Chordata; class Mammalia; order Artiodactyla; family Delphinidae; genus Orcinus; species Orcinus orca. Next base: position 91,954 of record NW_026043942.1, on the reverse strand, counting down.
GTCAGTGCCTTTAACCTCCTGTTTGACCCAGTTTGCAATTTCTGCGGAAGATGAACAGGGATAAGGAGGACCAATGAGAGACTAGCTGGAGGTGTCTGGACGGGCAAATTTAACTCTCATTTCCCACCAGGAAGAGAAATTAACCAAAGGCTCAGCATGCCCTGCGGGAACAAGATCAGGGCCTGAAGCAATCCTGCGGTGTTGCGGCCAGCTCACAAGAAAGCGAGTTAAAGAAAGGAGCTCAGGGGCACTGTAATTCACAAACTTGCAGAGTTATAAATGACAGCTATCGTCCAAAAATATACTGAAGTAAGGCTGCCAAGAGGACTTGAAAGTGGGGCAGAATTTCAGGAAACCGATTTCTGGAGGTGGACTGGATTTGCATTTAAAGCATAGGAAAAGAGGCAGAACTTCCACAATGATGCACTTGGCCAAAAAGGGCGTATGCTTTTTTTCCTGAATATATTCAGGAAAAAAAGCATACGCCCTTTTTGGCCAACCAAGCAAGCTTGCAAAGGAAATCTGCACTACAATGAAGTCTCACTTCCCCCCAGTCAAAAGGGCCATCTGAAAAAAGTGTAAAATCCAGAAAGGCAGGACAGGCCATGGAGAACTGGGAGCCTTGTTATGCTGATGGGCGGGATGTAAATTGCCAACAGCCACTCGGGAGAAGTGTATGGTGTTTCCTGAAACATCTAAAAAACAAAGCAACAGAGCCTAGGTCAATTCCGCTTATGGTCCTATAGTTTAGGAAAATTAAAATCAAAAAGACACAGCCACCCCAAAGTTTGGAACGGCTCTGTTTACAAGAACCTCGTTTACGGTACAAGTTCAATATCGCAGAAAGCGAAAAATGGATAAAGAAGTTGTGGTACTTACGTACAATGCAATATCACTCAGCAATGAAATCTATGTCATCAGACCCGTAACAGCATAATGAGTGGATTCAGGTATGATGATTGTAACTGAAATAAGTCACACAGGAAAAGAAACATCATAAGATATCACTAATACACGGAATGTAAACTTGGCTACACAGAACTGAATTACAAAACAGAACAGGGTCTCAAATTTAGAAAACCAACTTATGCTTGCTTAAGGGGAAAGGTGAGTTGGGGTGCTGCATAAAACCAGAGATTGAAATGAGCACAGATAAGGTTCCTTAAGCCAAATATGGAATAGACAAGAGCTACTCCTTGCTCAACGAAATGGACTCAAAATCCAAAATTAAACGCCTAAAAATGTACCTGACTAGTAAGTATATTAAAACCTATGGATTGCTATGTCTCTGAAAGAGAATCAAGCGTGAGTACAGGGGCATAAACGCAGCAGTGATAGGATTGGAGAGGTTAGGTGAGCAAATGAAGACCCTTTGAAGTCATATTGCATGGTACCCATTCCACGGGTCTCAACTCTCCAGGTTTAAGGGATTCTTCCTTCAGCTAAAACATGCATGTGGAACCCAGAGTATGATCAACCGTGTGATCGGGAGACGTGTTCCAATATGTCTCAGTTCTATTCCCCTGGTACTCGGGTGCAACATTCCAGATGCTTAACTGACACTCTCCCGACTTGGAGAATCAGTGCCTTTAACCTCCTGTTTGGCCCAGTTTGGAATTTCTGCGGAAGATGAACAGGAATAGGGAGAACCAATGAGAGACTAGCTGGAGGTGTCTGGACGGGCAAATTTAACTCTCATTTCCCACCAGGAAGAGGAATTAAGCAAAGGCTCAGCGTGCCGTGCCAGAAGCAGATTAGGGCCTGAAGCAATCCTGCGGTGTTGCGGCCATCTCACAAGAAAACGAGTTGAAGAAAGGAGCTCAGGGGCACTGTAATTCACAAACCTGCAGAGTTATAAATGACAGCTATCGTCCAAAAATATACTGAAGTAAGGCTGCCAAGAGGACTTGAAAGCTGGGCAGAATTGCAGGAAACCGATTTCAGGAGGTAGACTGGAATTGCATTTAAAGCAAAGGAAAAGAGGCAGAAAGTCCACAATGATGCACTTGGCCAAAAAGGGCGTATTCGTTTTTTCCTGAATATATTCAGGAAAAAAGGCATACGTCCATTTTGGCCAACCAAGCAACCTTGCAAAGGAAATCTGCACTACAATGAAGTCTCACTTCCCCCTGGTCAAAACGGTCATCTGAAAAAAGTGTAAAATCCAGAAAGGCAGGACAGGCCATGGAGAATTGGGAGCCTTGTTATGCTGATGGGCGGGATGTAAATTGCCAACAGCCACTCGGGAGAAGTGTATGGTGTTTCCTGAAACATCTAAAAAACAGAGGAACAGAGCCTAGGGCAATTCCACTTATGGTCCTATAGCTTACGGAAATTAAAATAAAAAAGACACAGCCACCCCAAAGTTTGGGACGGCTCTGTTTACAAGAACCGCGTTTATGGTACAAGTTCAATATCGCAGAAAGCGAAAAATGGATAAAGAAGTTGTGGTACTTACGTACAATGCAATATCACTCAGCAATGAAATCTATGTCATCAGGCCCATAGCAGCATAATGAGTGGATTCAGGTATGATGATTCTAACTGAAATAAGTCACACAGAAAAAGAAACATCATAAGGTATCACTAATACACGGAATGTAAACTTGGCTACAGAGGAACTGAATTACAAAACAGAACAGGGTCTCAAATTTAGAAAACCAACTTATGCTTGCTTAAGGGGAAAGGTGAGTTGGGGTGCTGCATAAAACCAGAGATTGAAATGAGCACAGATAAAGTTCCTTAAGCCAAATATGGAATAGACAAGAGCTACTCCTTGCTCAACGAAATGGACTCAACACCCCATATTAAACGCCTGAGAATGTACCTGACTAGTAAGTGTCTTAAAACTTATGGATTGCTATGTCTCCGAAAGAGAATCAAGCGTGTGTACAGGGGCATAAACGCAGCAGTGATAGGATTGGAGAGGTTCGGTGAGCAAATGAAGACCCTTTGAAGTCATATTGCATGGTACCCATTCCACGGGTCTCAACTCTCCAGGTTTAAGGGATTCTTCCTTCAGCTAAAACATGCATGTGGAACCCACAGTATGATCAACCGTGTGATCGGGAGACGTGTTCCAATGTCTCAGTTCTTGTCCCCTGGTACTCGGGTGCAACATTCCAGACGCATAACTAACACTCTCCCGACTTGGAGAGTCAGTGCCTTTAACCTCCTCTTTGGCCCAGTTTGCAATTTCTGCGGAAGATGAACAGGAATAGGGAGAACCAATGAGAGACTAGCTGGAGGTTTCTGGACGGGCAAATTTAACTCTCATTTCCCACCAGGAAGAGGAATTAAGCAAAGGCTCAGCGTGCCGTGCCGGAACCAGATTAGGGCCTGAAGCAATCCTGCGGTGTTACGGCCAGCTCACAAGAAAGCGAGTTGAAGAAAGGAGCTCAGGGGCACTGTAATTCACAAACCTGCAGAGTTATAAATGACAGCTATCGTCCAAAAATATACTGAAGTAAGGCTGCCAAGAGGACTTGAAAGCGGGGCAGAATTGCAGGAAACCGATTTCAGGAGGTAGACTGGAATTGCATTTAAAGCATACGAAAAGAGGCAGAATGTTGACAATGATGCACTTGGCCAAAAAGGGCGTATTCGTTTTTTCCTGAATATATTCAGGAAAAAACGCATACGCCCTTTTTGGCCAACCAAGCAAGCTTGCAAAGGAAATCTGCACTACAATGAAGTCTCACTTCCCACTGGTCAAAACGGCCATCTGAAAAAAGTGTAAAATCCAGAAAGGCAGGACAGGCCATGGAGAATTGGGAGCCTTGTTATGCTGATGGGCGGGATGTAAATTGTCAACAGCCACTCGGGAGAAGTGTATGGTGCTTCCTGAAACATCTAAAAAACAGAGGAACAGAGCCTAGGGCAATTCCACTTATGGTCCTATAGTTAAGGGAAATTAAAATAAAAAAGACACAGCCACCCAAAAGTTTGTGACGGCTCTCTTTACAAGAACCTAATTTACGGGACAAGTTCAATATCACAGAAAGTGAAAAATGGATAAAGAAGTTGTGGTACTTACGTAGAATGCAATATCACTCAGCAATGAAATCTATGTCATCAGGCCCATAGCAGCATAATGAGTGGATTCAGGTATGATGATTCTAACTGAAATAAGTCACACAGAAAAAGAAACATCATAAGATATCACTAATACACGGAATGTAAACTTGGTATACAGGAAATGGATTACAAATCAGAAGAGGGTCTCAAATTTAGAAAACCAACTTATGCTTGCTTAAGGGGAAAGGTGAGTTGGGGTGCTGCATAAAACCAGAGATTGAAATGAGCACAGATAAAGTTCCTTAAGCCAAATATGTAATAGACAAGAGCTACTCCTTGCTCAACGAAATGGACTCAACACCCCATATTAAACACCTAAGAATGTACCTGACTAGTAAGTATCTTAAAACCTATGAATTGCTATGTCTCTGAAAGAGAATCAAGCGTGAGTACAGGGGCATAAACGCAGCAGTGATAGGATTGGAGAGGTTCGGTGAGCAAATGAAGACCCTTTGAAGTCATATTGCATGGTACCCATTCCACGGGTCTCAACTCTCCAGGTTTAAGGGATTCTTCCTTCAGCTAAAACATGCATGTGGAACCCAGAGTATGATCAACCGTGTGATCGGGAGACGTGTTGAAATATGTCTCAGTTCTCATCCCCTGGTACTCGGGTGCAACATTCCAGACGCTTTACTAACACTCTCCCGACTTGGAGAGTCAGTGCCTTTAACCTCCTGTTTGGCCCAGTTTGCAAATTCCGCGGAAGATGAACAGGAATACGGAGAACCAATGAGAGACTAGCTGGAGGTGTCTGGACGGGCAAATTTAACTCCCATTTCCCACCAGGAAGAGGAATTAACCAAAGGCTCAGCGTGCCGTGCCGGAACCAGATTAGGGCCTGAAGGAATCCTGCGGTGTTGCGGCCAGCTCACAAGAAAGCGAGTTTAAGAGAGCAGCTCAGGGGCACTGTAATTCACAAACCTGCAGAGTTATAAATGACAGCTATCGTCCAAAAATATACTGAAGTAAGGCTTCCAAGAGGACTTGAAAGCCGGGTAGAATTGCAGGAAACCGATTTCAGGAGGTAGACTGGAATTGCATTTAAAGCATAGGAAAAGAGGCAGAACGTCGACAATGAAGCACTAGGCCAAAAAGGGCGTATGCGTTTTTTCCTGAATATATTCAGGAAAAAACGCATACGCCCTTTTTGGCCAACCAAGCAAGCTTGCAAAGGAAATCTGCACTACAATGAAGTCTCACTTCCCCCCAGTCAAAAGGGCCATCTGAAAAAAGTGTAAAATCCAGAAAGGCAGGACAGGCCATGGAGAACTGGGAGCCTTGTTATGTTGATGGGCGGGATGTAAATTGCCAACAGCCACTCAGGAGAAGTGTATGGTGTTTCCTGAAACATCGAAAAAACAAAGCAACAGAGCCTAGGGCACTTCCACTTATGGTCCTATAGCTTAGGGAAATTGAAATCAAAAAGACACAGCTACCCCAAAGTTTGGGACGGCTCTGTTTACAAGAACCTCGTTTACGGTACAAGTTAAATTTCACAGAAAGTGAAAAATGGATAAAGAAGTTGTGGTACTTACGTACAATGCAATATCACTCAGCAATGAAATCTATGTCATCAGGCCCATAGCAGCATAATGAGTGGATTCAGGTATGATGATTCTAACTGAAATAAGTCACACAGAAAAAGAAACATCATAAGATATCACTAATACACGGAATGTAAACTTGGCTACACAGGAACTGGATTACAAAACAGAACAGGGTCTCAAATTCAGAAAACCAACTTATGCTTGCTTAAGGCGAAAGGTGAGTTGGGGTGCTGCATAAAACCAGAGATTGAAATGAGCACAGATAAAGTTCCTTAAGCCAAATATGGAATAGACAAGAGCTACTCCTTGCTCAACGAAATGGACTCAACACCCCATATTAAACGCCTAAGAATGTACCTGACTAGTAAGTATCTTAAAACCTATGGATCGCTATGTCTCCGAAAGAGAATCAAGCGTGTGTACAGGGGCATAAACGCAGCAGTGATAGGATTGGAGAGGTTCGGTGAGCAAATGAAGACGCTTTGAAGTCATATTGCATAGTACCCATTCCACGGGTCTCAACTCTCCAGGTTTAAGGGATTCTTCCTTCAGCTAAATCATGCATGTGGAACCCGGAGTATGATCAACCGTGTGATCGGGAATCGTGTTCCAATATGTCTCCATTCTCGTCCCCTGGTACTCGGGTGCAACATTCCAGACGCTTTACTAACACTCTCCCGACTTGGAGAGTCAGTGCCTTTAACCTCCTGTTTGGCCCAGTTTGCAATTTCTGCGGAAGATGAACAGGAATAGGGAGAACCAATGAGAGACTAGCTGGAGGTGTCTGGACGGGCAAATTTAACTCTCATTTCCCACCAGGAAGAGGAATTAACCAAAGGCTCAGCGTGCCGTGCCGGAACCAGATTAGGGCCTGAAGCAATCCTGCGGTGTTGCGGCCAGCTCACAAGAAAGCGAGTTGAAGAAAGGAGCTCAGGGGCACTGTAATTCACAAACCTGCAGAGTTATAAATGACAGCTATCGTCCAAAAATATACTGAAGTAAGGCTGCCAAGAGGACTTGAAAGCAGGGCAGAATTGCAGGAAACCAATTTCAGGAGGTACACAGGAATTGCATTCAAAGCATAGGAAAAGAGGCAAAACGTTGACAATGATGCACTTGGCCAAAAAGGGCGTATGCGTTTTTTCCTGAATATATTCAGGAAAAAACGCATACGCCCTTTTTGGCCAACCAAGCAAGCTTGCAAAGGAAATCTGCACTACAATGAAGTCTCACTTCCCCCCGGTCAAAAGGACCACTGAAAAAAGTGTAAAATCCAGAAAGGCAGTACAGGCCATGGAGAACTGGGAGACTTGTTACACTGATGGGCGGGATGTATATTGCCAACAGCCACTTGGGATAAGTGTATGGTGTTTCCTGAAACATCTAAAAAACAGAGGAACAGAGCCTAGGGCAATTCCACTTATGGCCCTATAGCTTAGGGAAATTAAAATCAAAAAGACACAGCCACCCCAAAATTTGGTATGGCTCTTATTACAAGAACCTCGTTTACGGTACAAGTTCAATATCACAGAAAGTGAAAAATGGATTAAGATGTTGTGGTACTTACATACAATGCAATAACACTCAGCAATGAAATCTATGTCATCAGGCACGTAGCAGCATAATGAGTGGATTCAGGTATGATGATTCTAACTGAAATAAGTCACACAGAAAAAGAAACATCATAAGATATCACTAATACACGGAATGTAAACTTGGCTACACAGGAAATGGATTACAAAACAGAACAGGGTCTCAAATTTAGAAAACCAACTTATGCTTGCTTAAGGGGAAAGGTGAGTTGGGGTGCTGCATAAAACCAGAGATTGAAATGAGCACAGATAAAGTTCCTTAAGCCAAATATGGAATAGAAAAGAGCTACTCCCTGCTCAACGAAATGGACTCAAAACCCCATGTTAAACACCTTATAATGTACCTGACTAGTAAGTATCTTAAAACCTAAAGATTGCTATGTCTCTGAAAGAGAATCAAGCGTGAGTACAGGGGCATAAACGCAGCAGTGATAGGATTGGAGAGGTTCGGTGAGCAAATGAAGACCCTTTGAAGTCATATTGCATGGTACCCATTCCACGGGTCTCAACTCTCCAGGTTTAAGGGATTCTTCCTTCAGCTAAAACATGCATGTGGAACCCAGAGTATGATCAACCATGTGACCGGGAGACGTGTTGAAATATGTCTCAGTTCTCATCCCCCGGTACTCGGGTGTAACATTCCAGACGCTTTACTAACACTCTCCCAACTTGGAGAGTCAGTGCCTTTAACCTCCTGTTTGGCCCAGTTTGCAAATTACGCGGAAGATGAACAGGAATAGGGAGAACCAATGAGAGACTAGCTGGAGGTGTCTGGACGGGCAAATTTAACTCCCATTTCCCACCAGGAAGAGGAATTAACCAAAGGCTCAGCGTGCCGTGCCGGAACCAGATTAGGGCCTGAAGGAATCCTGCGGTGTTGCGGCCAGCTCACAAGAAAGCGAGCTTAAGAAAGCAGCTCAGGGGCACTGTAATTCACAAACCTGCAGAGTTATAAATGACAGCTATCGTCCAAAAATATACTGAAGTAAGGCTGCCAAGAGGACTTGAAAGCGGGGCAGAATTGCAGGAAACCGATTTCAGGAGGTAGACAGGAATTGCATGTAAAGCATAGGAAAAGAGGCAGAACGTCCACAATGATGCACTTGGCCAAAAAGGGCGTATGCGTTTTTTCCTGAATATATTCAGGAAAAAAAGCATACGCCCTTTTTGGCCAACCAAGCAAGCTTGCAAAGGAAATCTGCACTACAATGAAGTCTCACTTCCCCGCGGTCAAAGGGGCCATCTGAAAAAAGTGTAAAATCCAGAAAGGCAGGACAGGCCATGGAGAACTGGGAGCCTTGTTATGCTGATGGGCGGGATGTAAACTCCCAACAGCCACTGGGGAGAAGTGTATGGTGTTTCCTGAAACATCTAAAAAACAAAGCAACAGAGCCTAGGGCACTTCCACTTATGGTCCTATAGCTTAGGGAAATTAAAATCAAAAAGACACAGCCACCCCAAAGTTTGGGATGGCTCTGTTTACAAGAACCTCGTTTACGGTACAAGTTCAATATCGCAGAAAGTGAAAAATGGATAAAGAAGTTGTGGTACTTACGTACAATGCAATATCACTCAGCAATGAAATCTATGTCATTAGGCCCGTAGCAGAAAATGAGTGGGTTCAGGTATGATGAATCTAACTGAAATAAGTCACACAGAAAAAGAAACATCATAAGATATCACTAATACACGGAGTGTAAACTTGGCTACACAGGAACTGGATTACAAAACAGAACAGGGTCTCCAATTTAGAAAACCAACTTATGCTTGCTTAAGGGGAAAGGTGAGTTGGGGTTCTGCATAAAACCAGAGATTGAAATGAGCACAGATAAAGTTCCTTAAGCCAAATATGTAATAGACAAGAGCAACTCCTTCCTCAACGAAATGGACTCAAAACCCCATGTTAAACACCTTATAATGTACCTGACTTGTAAGTATCTTAAAACCTAAAGATTGCCATGTCTCTGAAAGAGAATCAAGCGTGAGTATAGGGGCATAAACGCAACAGTGATAGGATTGGAGAGGTTCGGTGAGCAAATGAAGACCCTTTGAAGTCATATTGCATGGTACCCATTCCACGGGTCTCAACTCTCCAGGTTTAAGGGATTCTTCCTTCAGCTAAAACATGCATGTGGAACCCAGAGTATGATCAACCGTGTGATCGGGAGACGTGTTCCAATATGTCTCAGTTCTCGTCCCCTGGTACTCGGGTGCAACATTCCAGACGCTTTACTAACACTCTCCTGAATTGGAGAGTCAGTGCCTTTAACCTCCTGTTTGGCCCAGGTTGCAAATTCCGCGGAAGATTAACAGGAATAGGGAGAACCAATGAGAGACTAGCTGGAGGTGTCTGGACGGGCAAACTTAACTCTCATTTCCCACCACGAAGAGGAATTAACCAAAGGCTCAGCGTGCCATGTCGGAATCAGATTAGGGCCTGAAGCAATCCTGCGGTGTTGCTGCCAGCTCACAAGAAAGCAATTTGAAGAAAGGAGTTCAGGGGCACTGTAATTCACAAACCTGCAGAGTTATAAATGACAGCTATCGTCCAAAAATATACTGAAGTAAGGCTGCCAAGAGGACTTGAAAGCCGGGCAGAATTGCAGGAAACCGATTTCAGGAGGTAGACTGGAATTGCATTTAAAGCATAGGAAAAGAGGCAGAACGTCGAGAATGATGCACTAGGCCAAAAAGGGAGTATGCGTTTTTTCCTGAATATATTCAGGAAAAAACGCATACGCACTTTTTGGCCAACCAAGCAAGCTTGCAAAGGAAATCTGCACTACAATGAAGTCTCACTTCCCCGCGGTCAAAAGGGCCATCTGAAAAAAGTGTAAAATCCAGAAAGGCAGGACAGGCCATGGAGAACTGGGAGCCTTGTTATGTTGATTGGCGGGATGTAAATTGCCAACAGCCACTCAGGAGAAGTGTATGGTGTTTCCTGAAACATCGAAAAAACAAAGCAACAGAGCCTAGGGCAGTTCCACTTATGGTCCTATAGCTTAGGGAAATTGAAATCAAAAAGACACAGCCACCCCAAAGTTTGGGACAGCTCTGTTTACAAGAACCCCGTTTATGGTACAAGTTCAATATCGCAGAAAGTGAAAACTGGATAAAGAAGTTGTGGTACTTACGTACAATGCAATATCAATCAGCAATGAAATCTATGTCATCAGGCCTGTAAAGCATAGAGTGGATTCAGGTATGATGATTCTAACTGAAATAAGTCACACAGAAAAAGAAACATCATAAGATAACACTAATACATGGAGTGTAAACTTGGCTACACAGGAACTGGATTACAAAACAGAACAGGGTCTCAAATTTAGAAAACCAACTTATGCTTGCTTAAGGGGAAAGGTGAGTTGGGGTGCTGCATAAAACCAGAGATTGAAATGAGCACAGATAAAGTTCCTTAAGCCAAATATGTAATAGACAAGGGCTACTCCTTGCTCAACGAAATGGACTCAAAACCCCTTATTAAACGCCTAATAATGTACCTGACTAGTAAGTATCTTAAAACTTATGGATTGCTATGTCTCTGAAAGAGAATCAAGCGTGAGTACAGGGGCATAAACGCAGCAGTGATAGGATTGGAGAGGTTTGGTGAGCAAATGAAGACCCTTTGAAGTCATATTGCATGGTACCCATTCCACGGGTCGCAACTCTCCAAGTTTAAGGGATTCTTTCTTCAGCTAAAAAATGCATGTGGAACACAGAGTGTGATCAACCGTGTGATCGGGAGATGTGTTCTAATATGTCTCAGTTCTCATCCCCTGGTACTCGGGTGCAAAATTGCAGACGCTTTACTAATATTCTCCCGACTTGGAGAGACAGTGCCTTTAACCTCCTGTTTGGCCCAGTTTGCAATTTCTGCGGAAGATGAACAGGAATAGGGAGAACCAATGAGAGACTAGCTGGAGGTGTCTGGACGGGCAAATTTAACTCTCATTTCCCACCAGGAAGAGGAATTAACCAAAGGCTCAGCATGCCGTGCCAGAACCAGATTAGGGCCTGAAGCAATCCTGCGGTGTTGAGGCCAGCTCACAAGAAAGCGAGTTGAAGAAAGGAGCTCAGGGGCACTGTAATTCACAAACCTGCAGAGTTATAAATGACAGCTATCGTACAAAAATCTACTGAAGTAAGGCTGCCAAGAGGGCCTGAAACCGGGGCAGAATTGCAGGAAACCGATTTCAGGTGGTAGACTTGATTTGCATTTAAAGCATAGGAAAAGAGGCAGAACGTCGACAATGATTCACTTGCCAAAAAGGGTGTATGCTTTTTTTCCTGAATATATTCAGGAAAAAAAGCATACGCCCTTTTAGGCCAACCAAGCAAGCTTGCAAAGGAAATCTGCACTACAATGAAGTCTCACTTCCCCCCAGTCAAATGGGCCATCTGAAAAAAGTGTAAAATCCAGAAAGGCAGGACAGGCCATGGAGAACTGGGAGCCTTGTTATGCTGATGGGCGGGATGTAAATTGCCAACAGCCACTCAGGAGAAATGTATGGTGTTTCCTGGAATGTCTAAAACAAAGCAACAGAGCCTAGGGCACTTCCACTTATGGTCCTATAGCTTAGGGAAATTAAAATAAAAAAGACACAGCCACCCCAAAGTTTGGGACGGCTCTGTTTACAAGAACCTCGTTTACGGTACAAGTTCAATTTCACAGAAAGCGAAAAATGGATAAAGAAGTTGTGGTACTTAAGTACAATGCAATATCACTCAGCAATGAAATCTATGTGATCAGGCCCATAGCAGCATAATGAGTGGATTCAGGTATGATGATTCTAACTGAAATAAGTCACACAGAAAAAGAAACATCATAAGATATCACTAATACACGGAATGTAAACTTGGCTACACAGGAACTGGATTACAAAACAGAACAGGGTCTCAAATTTAGAAAACCAACTTATGCTTGCTTAAGGCGAAAGGTGAGTTGGGGTGTTGCATAAAACCAGAGATTGAAATGAGCACAGATAAAGTTCCTTAAGCCAAATATGGAATAGACAAGAGCTACTCCTTGCTCAACGAAATGGACTCAACACCCCATATTAAACGCCTAAGAATGTACCTGACTAGTAAGTATCTTAAAACCTATGGATTGCTATGTCTCCGAAAGAGAATCAAGCGTGAGTACAGGGGCATAAACGCAGCAGTGATAGGATTGGAGAGGTTCGGTGAGCAAATGAAGACGCTTTGAAGTCATATTGCATGGTACCCATTCCACGGGTCTCAACTCTCCAGGTTTAAGGGATTCTTCCTTCAGCTAAATCATGCATGTGGAACCCGGAGTATGATCAACCGTGTGATCGGGAGTCGTGGTCAAATATGTCTCCATTCTCGTCCCCTGGTACTCGGGTGCAACATTCCAGACGCTTTACTAACACTCTCCCGACTTGGAGAGTCAGTGCCTTTAACCTCCTGTTTGGCCCAGTTTGCAATTTCTGCGGAAGATGAACAGGAATAGGGAGAACCAATGAGAGACTAGCTGGAGGTTTCTGGACGGGCAAATTTAACTCTCATTTCCCACCAGGAATAGGAATTAACCAAAGGCTCAGCGTGCCGTGCCAGAACATGATTAGGGCCTGAAGCAATCCTGCGGTGTTGCGGCCAGCTCACAGGCAAGCGAGTTGAAGAAAGGAGCTCAGGGGCACTGTAATTCACAAACCTGCAGAGTTATAAATGACAGCTATCGTCAAAAAATATACTGAAGTAAGGCTTCCAAGAGGACTTGAAAGCGGGGCAGAATTGCAGGAAACCGATTTCAGGAGGTAGACTGGAATTGCATTTAAAGCATAGGAAAAGAGGCAGAACGTCGACAATGATGCACTTGGCCAAAAAGGACGTATGCGTTTTTTCCTGAATATATTCAGGAAAAAACGCATACGCACTTTTTGGCCAACCAAGCAAGCTTGCAAAGGAAATCTGCACTATAATGAAGTCTCACTTCCCCACGGTCAAAAGGGCCATCTGAAAAAAGTGTAAAATCCAGAAAGGCAGGACAGGCCATGGAGAACTGGGAGCCTTGTTATGCGGATGGGCGAGATGTAAATTGCCAACAGCCACTCAGGAGAAGTGTATGGTGTTTCCTGAAACATCTAAAAAACTGAGGAACAGAGCCTAGGGCACTTCCACTTATGGTCCTATAGCTTAGGTAAATTAAAATCAAAAAGACACAGCCACCCCAAAGTTTGGGACAGCTCTGTTTACAAGAACCTCGTTTACGGTACAAGTTCAATATCGCAGAAAGCGAAAAATGGATAAAAAAGTTGTGGTACTTACGTACAATGCAATATCACTCAGCAATGAAATCTATGTCATCATGCCCGTAGCAGCATAATGAGTGGATTCAGGTATGATGATTCTAACTGAAATAAGTCACACAGAAAAAGAAACGTCATAAGATATCACTAATACACGGAATGTAAACTTGGCTACACAGGCACTGAATTACAAAACAGAACAGGGTCTCAAATTTAGAAAACCAACTTATGCTTGCTTAAGGGGAAAGGTGAGTTGGGGTGCTGCATAAAACCAGAGATTGAAATGAGCACAGATAAAGTTCCTTAAGCCAAATATGTAATAGACAAGAGCTACTCCTTGCTCAACGAAATGGACTCAACACCCCATATTAAATGCCTAAGAATGTACCTGACTAGTAAGTATCTTAAAACCTATGGATTGCTATGTCTCCAAAAGAGAACCAAGCGTGTGTACAGGGGCATAAACGCAGCAGTGATAGGATTGGAGAGGTTCGGTGAGCAAATGAAGACGCTTTGAAGTCACATTGCATGGTACCCATTCCACGGGTCTCAACTCTCCAGGTTTAAGGGATTCTTCCTTCAGCAAAAACATGCATGTGGAACCCAGAGTATGATCAACCATCTGATCGCGAGACGTATTCAAATATGTCTAAGTTCTCGTACCCTGGTACTCGGGTGCAACATTCCAAATGCTTTATTAACACTCTCCCGACTTGGAGAGTCAGTGCCTTTAACCTCCTGTTTGGCCCAGTTTGCAATTTCTGAGGAAGATGAACAGGAATAGGGAGAACCAATGAGAGACTAGCTGGAGGTGTCTGGACGGGCAAATTTAACTCTCATTTCCCACCAGGAAGAGGAATTAACCAAAGGCTCAGCATGCCGTGCCAGAACCAGATTAGGGCCTGAAGCAATCCTGCGGTGTTGAGGCCAGCTCACAAGAAAGCGAGTTGAAGAAAGGAGCTCAGGGGCACTGTAATTCACAAACCTGCAGAGTTATAAATGACAGCTATCGTACAAAAATCTACTGAAGTAAGGCTGCCAAGAGGGCCTGAAACCGGGGCAGAATTGCAGGAAACCGATTTCAGGTGGTAGACTTGATTTGCATTTAAAGCATAGGAAAAGAGGCAGAACGTCGACAATGATTCACTTGCCAAAAAGGGTGTATGCTTTTTTTCCTGAATATATTCAGGAAAAAAAGCATACGCCCTTTTAGGCCAACCAAGCAAGCTTGCAAAGGAAATCTGCACTACAATGAAGTCTCACTTCCCCCCAGTCAAATGGGCCATCTGAAAAAAGTGTAAAATCCAGAAAGGCAGGACAGGCCATGGAGAACTGGGAGCCTTGTTATGCTGATGGGCGGGATGTAAATTGCCAACAGCCACTCAGGAGAAATGTATGGTGTTTCCTGGAATGTCTAAAACAAAGCAACAGAGCCTAGGGCACTTCCACTTATGGTCCTATAGCTTAGGGAAATTAAAATAAAAAAGACACAGCCACCCCAAAGTTTGGGACGGCTCTGTTTACAAGAACCTCGTTTACGGTACAAGTTCAATTTCACAGAAAGCGAAAAATGGATAAAGAAGTTGTGGTACTTAAGTACAATGCAATATCACTCAGCAATGAAATCTATGTGATCAGGCCCATAGCAGCATAATGAGTGGATTCAGGTATGATGATTCTAACTGAAATAAGTCACACAGAAAAAGAAACATCATAAGATATCACTAATACACGGAATGTAAACTTGGCTACACAGGAACTGGATTACAAAACAGAACAGGGTCTCAAATTTAGAAAACCAACTTATGCTTGCTTAAGGCGAAAGGTGAGTTGGGGTGTTGCATAAAACCAGAGATTGAAATGAGCACAGATAAAGTTCCTTAAGCCAAATATGGAATAGACAAGAGCTACTCCTTGCTCAACGAAATGGACTCAACACCCCATATTAAACGCCTAAGAATGTACCTGACTAGTAAGTATCTTAAAACCTATGGATTGCTATGTCTCCGAAAGAGAATCAAGCGTGAGTACAGGGGCATAAACGCAGCAGTGATAGGATTGGAGAGGTTCGGTGAGCAAATGAAGACGCTTTGAAGTCATATTGCATGGTACCCATTCCACGGGTCTCAACTCTCCAGGTTTAAGGGATTCTTCCTTCAGCTAAATCATGCATGTGGAACCCGGAGTATGATCAACCGTGTGATCGGGAGTCGTGGTCAAATATGTCTCCATTCTCGTCCCCTGGAACTCGGGTGCAACATTCCAGACGCTTTACTAACACTCTCCCGACTTGGAGAGTCAGTGCCTTTAACCTCCTGTTTGGCCCAGTTTGCAATTTCTGCGGAAGATGAACAGGAATAGGGAGAACCAATGAGAGACTAGCTGGAGGTTTCTGGACGGGCAAATTTAACTCTCATTTCCCACCAGGAATAGGAATTAACCAAAGGCTCAGCGTGCCGTGCCAGAACATGATTAGGGCCTGAAGCAATCCTGCGGTGTTGCGGCCAGCTCACAGGCAAGCGAGTTGAAGAAAGGAGCTCAGGGGCACTGTAATTCACAAACCTGCAGAGTTATAAATGACAGCTATCGTCAAAAAATATACTGAAGTAAGGCTTCCAAGAGGACTTGAAAGCGGGGCAGAATTGCAGGAAACCGATTTCAGGAGGTAGACTGGAATTGCATTTAAAGCATAGGAAAAGAGGCAGAACGTCGACAATGATGCACTTGGCCAAAAAGGACGTATGCGTTTTTTCCTGAATATATTCAGGAAAAAACGCATACGCACTTTTTGGCCAACCAAGCAAGCTTGCAAAGGAAATCTGCACTATAATGAAGTCTCACTTCCCCACGGTCAAAAGGGCCATCTGAAAAAAGTGTAAAATCCAGAAAGGCAGGACAGGCCATGGAGAACTGGGAGCCTTGTTATGCGGATGGGCGAGATGTAAATTGCCAACAGCCACTCAGGAGAAGTGTATGGTGTTTCCTGAAACATCTAAAAAACTGAGGAACAGAGCCTAGGGCACTTCCACTTATGGTCCTATAGCTTAGGTAAATTAAAATCAAAAAGACACAGCCACCCCAAAGTTTGGGACAGCTCTGTTTACAAGAACCTCGTTTACGGTACAAGTTCAATATCGCAGAAAGCGAAAAATGGATAAAAAAGTTGTGGTACTTACGTACAATGCAATATCACTCAGCAATGAAATCTATGTCATCATGCCCGTAGCAGCATAATGAGTGGATTCAGGTATGATGATTCTAACTGAAATAAGTCACACAGAAAAAGAAACGTCATAAGATATCACTAATACACGGAATGTAAACTTGGCTACACAGGCACTGAATTACAAAACAGAACAGGGTCTCAAATTTAGAAAACCAACTTATGCTTGCTTAAGGGGAAAGGTGAGTTGGGGTGCTGCATAAAACCAGAGATTGAAATGAGCACAGATAAAGTTCCTTAAGCCAAATATGTAATAGACAAGAGCTACTCCTTGCTCAACGAAATGGACTCAACACCCCATATTAAATGCCTAAGAATGTACCTGACTAGTAAGTATCTTAAAACCTATGGATTGCTATGTCTCCAAAAGAGAACCAAGCGTGTGTACAGGGGCATAAACGCAGCAGTGATAGGATTGGAGAGGTTCGGTGAGCAAATGAAGACGCTTTGAAGTCACATTGCATGGTACCCATTCCACGGGTCTCAACTCTCCAGGTTTAAGGGATTCTTCCTTCAGCAAAAACATGCATGTGGAACCCAGAGTATGATCAACCATCTGATCGCGAGACGTGTTCAAATATGTCTAAGTTCTCGTACCCTGGTACTCGGGTGCAACATTCCAAATGCTTTATTAACACTCTCCCGACTTGGAGAGTCAGTGCCTTTAACCTCCTGTTTGGCCCAGTTTGCAATTTCTGAGGAAGATGAACAGGAATAGGGAGAACCAATGAGAGACTAGCTGGAGGTGTCTGGACGGGCGAATTTAACTCTCATTTCCCACCAGGAAGAGGAATTAACCAAAGGCTCAGCATACCGTGCCGGAACCAGATTAGGGCCTGAAGCAATCCTGCGGTGTTGCGGCCAGCTCACAAGAAAGCGAGTTGAAGAAAGGAGCTCAGGGACACTGTAATTCACAAACCTGCAGAGTTATAAATGACAGTTATTGTCCAAAAATATACTGAAGTAAGGCTGCCAAGAGGACTTGAAAGCCGGGCAGAATTGCAGGAAACCGATTTCAGGAGGTAGACTGGAATTGCATTTAAAGCATAGGAAAAGAGGCAGAACGTCCACAATGATGCACTGGCCAAAAAGGGCGTATGCGTTTTTTCCTGAATATATTCAGGACAAAACGCATACGCCCTTTTTGGCCAACCAAGCAAGCTTGCAAAGGAAATCTGCACTACAATGAAGTCTCACTTCCCCCCGGTAAAGGGCCATCTGAAAAAAGTGTAAAATCCAGAAAGGCAGGACAGGCCATGGAGAACTGGGAGCCTTGTTATGCTGATGGGCAGGATGTAAATTGCCAACAGCCACTCGGGAGAAGTGTATGGTGTTTCCTGAAACATCTAAAAAACTGAGGAACACAGCCTAGGGCACTTCCAATTATGGTCCTATAGCTTAGGGAAATTAAAATAAAAAAGACACAGCCATCCCACAATTTGGGACAGCTCTGTTTACAAGAACCTCAGTCACGGTACAAGTTCAATATCGCAGAAAGCGAAAAATGGATAAAGAAGTTGTGGTACTTACGTATAATGCAATATCAATCAGCAATAAAATCTATGTCATCAGGCCTGTAAAGCATAGAGTGGATTCAGGTACGATGATTCTAACTGAAATAAGTCACACAGAAAAAGAAACGTCATAAGATATCACTAATACACGGAATGTAAACTTGGCTACACAGGCACTGAATTACAAAACAGAACAGGGTCTCAAATTTAGAAAACCAACTTATGCTTGCTTAAGGGGAGAGGTGAGTTGGGGTGCTGCATAAAATCAGAGATTGAAATGAGCACAGATAAAGTTCCTTAAGCCAAATATGTAATAGACAAGGGCTACTCCTTGCTCAACGAAATGGACTCAAAACCCCATATTAAATGCCTAAGAATGTACCTGACTAGTAAGTATCTTAAAACTTATGGATTGGTATGTCTCTGAAAGAGAATCAAGCGTGAGTACAGGGGCATAAACGCAGCAGTGATAGGATTGGAGAGGTTCGGTGAGCAAATGAAGACCCTTTGAAGTCATATTGCATGGTACCCATTCCACGGGTCTCAACTCTCCAAGTTTAAGGGATTCTTCCTTCAGCTAAAAAATGCATGTGGAACACAGAGTGTGATGAACCGTGTGATCGGGAGACGTGTTCTAATATGTCTCAGTTCTCATCCCCTGGTACTCAGGTGCAACATTGCAGACGCTTTACTAACATAATCCCGACATGGAGAGACAGTGCCTTTAACCTCCTGTTTGGCCCAGTTTGCAATTTCTGCGGAAGATGAACAGGAATAGGGAGAACCAATGAGAGACTAGCTGGAGGTGTCTGGACGGGCAAATTTAACTCTCATTTCCCACTAGGAAGAGGAATTAAGCAAAGGCTCAGCGTGCCGTGCCGGAACCAGATTAGGGCCTGAAGCAATCCTGCGGTGTTGCGGCCAGCTCACAAGAAAGCGAGTTGAAGAAAGGAGCTCAGGGGCACTGTAATTCACAAACCTGCAGAGTTATAAATGACAGCTATCGCCCAAATATCTACTGAAGTAAGGCTGCCAAGAGGGCTTGAAACCAGGGCAGAATTGCGGGAAACCGATTTCAGGAGGTAGACTTGATTTGCATTTAAAGCATAGGAAAAGAGGCAGAACGTCGTCAATGATGCACTTGCCAAAAAGGGCGTATGCGTTTTTTCCTGAATATATTCAGGAAAAAACGCATACGCCCTTTTTAGCCAACCAAGCAAGCTTGCAAAGGAAATCTGCACTACAATGAAGTCTCACTTCCCCCGGTCAAAGGGGCCATCTGAAAAAAGTGTAAAATCCAGAAAGGCAGGACAGGTCATGGAGAACTGGGAGCCTTGATATGCTGATGGGCGGGATGTAAATTGCCAACAGCCACTAGGGAGAGGTGTATGGTGTTTCCTGAAACATATAAAAAACAAAGCAACAGAGCCTAGGGCACTTCCACTTATGGTCCTATAGCTTAGGGAAATTAAAATAAAAAAGACACAGCCACCCCAAAGCTTGTGACGGCTCTCTTTACAAGAACCTCGTTTACGGTACAAGTTTAATATCGCAGAAAGCAAAAAATGGATAAAGAAGTTGTGGTACTTATGTACAATGCAATATCACTCAGCAATGAAATCTATGTCATCAGGCACGTAGCAGCATAATGAGTGGATTCAGGTATGATGATTCTAACTGAAATAAGTCACACAGAAAAAGAAACATCATAAGATATCACTAATACACGGAATGTAACCTTGGCTACACAGGCACTGAATTACAAAACAGAACAGGGTCTCAAATTTAGAAAACCAACTTATGCTTGCTTAAAGGGAAAGGTGAGTTGGGGTGCTGCATAAAACCAGAGATTGAAATGAGCACAGATAAAGTTCCTTAAGCCAAATATGTAATAGACAAGAGCTACTCCTTGCTCAACGAAATGGACTCAACACCCCATATTAAACGCCACTGAATGTACCTGTCTAGTAAGTATCTTAAAACCTATGGATTGCTATGTCTCTGAAAGAGAATCAAGCGTGTGTACAGGGGCATAAACGCAGCAGTGATAGGTTTGGAGAGGTTCGGTGAGCAAATGAAGACCCTTTGAAGTCATATTGCATGGTACCCATTCCACGGGTCTCAACTCTCCAGGTTTAAGGGATTCTTCCTTCAGCTGAAACATGCATGTGGAACCCAGAGTATGATCAACCGTGTGATCGGGAGACGTGTTCAAATATGTCTCAGTTTTCGTCCCCTGGTACTCGGGTGCAACATTCCAGATGCTTTACTAACACTCTCCCGACTTGGAGAGTCAGTGCCTTTAACCTCCTGTTTGACCCAGTTTGCAATTTCTGCGGAAGATGATCAGGGATAAGGAGGACCAATGAGAGACTAGCTGGAGGTGTCTGGACGGGCAATTTTAACTCTCATTTCCCACCAGGAAGAGGAATTAAGCAAAGTCTCAGCGTGCGGTGCCGGAACCAGATTAGGGCCTGAAGCAATCCTGCGGTGTTGCGGCCAGCTCACAAGAAAGCGAGTTGAAGAAAGGAGCTCATGGGCACTGTAATTCACAAACCTGCAGAGTTATAAATGACAGCTATCGTCCAAAAATATACTGAAGTAAGGCTGCCAAGAGGACTTGAAAGCGGGGCAGAATTGCAGGAAACCGATTTCAGGAGGTAGACTGGAATTGCATTTAAAGCATAGGAAAAGAGGCAGAACTTCCACAATGATGCACTTGGCCAAAAAGGGCGTATGCGTTTTTTCCTGAATATATTCAGGAAAAAACGCATACGCCCTTTTTGGCCAACCAAGCAAGCTTGCAAAGGAAATCTGCACTACAATGAAGTCTCATTTCCCCCCGGACAAAAGGGCCATGTGAAAAAAGTGTAAAATCCAGAAAGGCAGGACAGGCCATGGACAACTCTGAGACTTGTTATGCTAATGGGTGGGATGTACATTGCCAACAGCCACTGGGGAGAAGTGTATGGTGTTTCCTGAAACATCTAAAAAACAAAGCAACAGAGCCTAGGGCACTTCCACTTATGGTCCTATAGTTTAGGGAAATTATAATCAAAAAGACTCAGCCACCCCAAAATTTGGGATGGTTATGTTTACAAGAACCTCGTTTACGGTACAAGTTCAATATCGCAGAGAGTGAAAAATGGATAAAGAAATTGTGCTACTTACGTACAATGCAATATCACTCAGCAATGAAATCTAAGGCATCAGGGCCATAGCAGCATAATGAGTGGATTCAGGTATGATGATTCTAACTGAAATAAGTCACACAGAAAAAGAAACATCATAAGATATCACTAATACACGGAATGTAAACTTGGCTACACAGGAACTGGATTACAAAACAGAACAGGGTCTCAAATGTAGAAAACCAACTTATGCTTGCTTAAGGGGAAAAGTGAGTTGGGGTGCTGCATAAAACCAGAGATTGAAATGAGCACAGATAAAGTTCCTTAAGCCAAATATTAATAGACAAGAGCTACTCCTTGCTCAACGAAATGGGCTCAACACCCCATATTAAACGCCTAAGAATGTACCTGATTAGTAAGTATCTTAAAACCTATGGATCGCTATGTCTCCGAAAGAGAATCAAGCGTGTATACAGGGGCATAAACGCAGCAGTGATAGGATTGGAGAGGTTCGGTGAGCAAATGAAGACCCTTTGAAGTCATATTGCATGGTACCCATTCCACGGGTCTCAACTCTCCAGGTTTAAGGGATTCTTCCTTCAGCTAAAACATGCATGTGGAACCCAGAGTATGATCAACCGTGTGATCGGGAGACGTGTTCCAACATGTCTCAGTTCTCGTCCCTTGGTACTCGGGTGCAACATTCCAGACGCTTTACTAACACTCTCCCGACTTGGAGAGTCAGTGCCTTTAACCTCCTGTTTGGCCCAGTTTGCATTTTCTGCGGAAGATGAACAGGAATAGGGAGAACCAATGAGAGACTAGCTGGAGGTGTCTGGACGGGCAAATTTAACTCTCATTTCCCACCAGGAAGAGGAATTATCCAAAGGCTCAGCGTGCCGTGCCGGAACCAGATTAGGACCTGAAGCAATCCTGCGGTGTTGCAGCCAGCTCACAAGAAAGCGAGTTGAAGAAAGGAGCTCAGGGACACTGTAATTCACAAACCTGCAGAGTTATAAATGACAGCTATCGTCCAAAAATATACTGAAGTAAGGCTGCCAAGAGGACTTGAAAGCGGGGCAGAATTGCAGGAAACCGATTTCAGGAGGTAGACTGAAATTGCATTTAAAGCATAGGAAAAGAGGCAGAACGTCGACAATGATGCACTTGTCCAAAAAGGGCGTATGCGTTTTTTCCTGAATATATTCAGGAAAAAACGCATACGCCCTTTTTGGCCAACCAAGCAAGCTTGCAAAGGAAATCTGCACTACAATGAAGTCTCATTTCCCCCCGGACAAAAGGGCCATCTGAAAAAAGTGTAAACTCCAGAAAGGCAGGACAGGCCATGGAGAACTTGTTATGCTGATGGGTGGGATGTAAATTGCCAACAGCCACTCAGGAGAAGTGTATGGTGTTTCCTGAAACATCTAAAAAACAAATCAACAGAGCCTAGGGCACTTCCACTTATGGTCCTATAGCTTAGGGAAATTAAAATCGAAAAGACACAGCCACCCCAAAGTTTGGGATGGCTCTGTTTACCAGAACCTCGTTTACAGGGCAAGTTCAATATTACAGAAAGTGAAAAATGGATAAAGAAGTTGTGGTACTTACGTACAATGCAATATCACTCAGCAATGAAATCTATGTCATCAGGCACGTAGCAGAAAATGAGTGGGTTCAGGTATGATGATTCTAACTGAAATAAGTCACACAGAAAAAGAAACATCATAAGATATCATTAATACACGGAATGTAAACTTGGCTACACAGGAACTGGATTACAAAACAGAACAGGGTCTCAAATTTAGAAAACCAACTTATGCTTGCTTAAGGGGAAAGGTGAGTTGGGGTGCTGCATAAAACCAGAGATTGAAATGAGCACAGATAAAGTTCCTTAAGCCAAATATGGAATAGACAAGAGCTACTCCTTGCTCAACGAAATGGACTCAAAACCCCATGTTAAACACCTTATAATGTACCTGACTAGTAAGTATCTTAAAACCTAAAGATTGCTATGTCTCTGAAAGACAATCAAGCGTGAGTACAGGGACATAAACGCAGCAGTGATAGGATTGGAGAGGTTCGGTGAGCAAATGAAGACCCTTTGAAGTCATATTGCATGGTACCCATTCCACGGGTCTCAACTCTCCAGGTTTAAAGGATTCTTCCTTCAGCTAAAACATGCATGTGGAACCCAGAGTATGATCAACCGTGTGATCGGGAGACGTGTTGAAATATGTCTCAGTTCTCGTCCCCTGGTACTCGGGTGCAACATTCCAGACGCTTTACTAACACTCTCCCGACTTGGAGAGTCAGTGCCTTTAACCTCCTGTTTGGCCCAGTTTGCAAATTCCGTGGAAGATGAACAGGAATAGGGAGAACCAATGAGAGACAAGCTGGAGGTGTCTGGACGGGCAAATTTAACTCCCATTTCCCACCAGGAAGAGGAATTAACCAAAGGCTCAGCGTGCCGTGCCGGAAGCAGATTAGGGCCTGAAGGAATCCTGCGGAGTTGCGGCCAGCTCACAAGAAAGCGAGTTTAAGAAAGCAGCTCTGGGGCACTGTAATTCACAAACCTGCAGAGTTATAAATGACAGCTATCGTCCAAAAATATACTGAAGTAAGGCTGCCAAGAGGACTTGAAAGCCGGGCAGAATTGCAGGAAACCGATTTCAGGAGGTAGACAGGAATTGCATTTAAAGCATAGGAAATGAGGCAGAACGTCCACAATGATGCACTTGGCCAAAAAGGGCGTATGCGTTTTTTCCTGAATATATTCAGGAAAAAAAGCATACGCACTTTTTGGCCAACCAAGCAAGCTTGCAAAGGAAATCTGCACTACAATGAAGTCTCACTTCCGCTGGGTCAAAACGGCCATCTGAAAAAAGTGTAAAATCCAGAAAGGCAGGACAGGCGTTGGAGAACTGGGAGCCTTGTTATGCTGATGGGCGGGATGTAAATTGCCAACAGCCACTCGGGAGAAGTGTATGGTGTTTCCTGAAACATGTAAAAAACAAAGCAACAGAGGCTAGGGCACTTCCACTTATGATCCTATAGCTTAGGGAAATTAAAAGCAAAAAGACACAGCCACCCCAAAATTTGGTATGGCTCTTATTACAAGAACCTCGTTTACGGTACAAGTTCAATATCACAGAAAGTGAAAAATGGATAAAGATGTTGTGGTACTTACATACAATGCAATAACACTCACCAATGAAATCTATGTCATCAGGCACGTAGCAGCATAATGAGTGGATTCAGGTATGATGATTCTAACTGAAATAAGTCACACAGAAAAAGAAACATCATAAGATATCACTAATACACGGAATGTAAACTTGGCTACACAGGAAATGGATTACAAAACAGAACAGGGTCTCAAATTTAGAAAACCAACTTATGCTTGCTTAAGGGGAAAGGTGAGTTGGGGTGCTGCATAAAACCAGAGATTGAAATGAGCACAGATAAAGTTCCTTAAGCCAAATATGGAATAGAAAAGAGCTACTCCCTGCTCAACGAAATGGACTCAAAACCCCATGTTAAACACCTTATAATGTACCTGACTAGTAAGTATCTTAAAACCTAAAGATTGCTATGTCTCTGAAAGAGAATCAAGCGTGAGTACAGGGGCATAAACGCAGCAGTGATAGGATTGGAGAGGTTCGGTGAGCAAATGAAGACCCTTTGAAGTCATATTGCATGGTACCCATTCCACGGGTCTCAACTCTCCAGGTTTAAGGGATCCTTCCTTCAGCTAAAACATGCATGTGGAACCCAGAGTATGATCAACCGTGTGATCGGGAGACGTGTTGAAATATGTCTCAGTTCTCATCCCCTGGTACTCGGGTGCAACATTCCAGACGCTTTACTAACACTCTCCCGACTTGGAGAGTCAGTGCCTTTAACCTCCTGTTTGGCCCAGTTTGCAAATTCCGTGGAAGATGAACAGGAATAGGGAGAACCAATGAGAGACTAGCTGGAGGTGTCTGGACGGGCAAATTTAACTCCCATTTCCCACCAGGAAGAGGAATTAACCAAAGGCTCAGCGTGCCGTGCCGGAACCAGATTAGGGCCTGAAGGAATCCTGCGGTGTTGCGGCCAGCTCACAAGAAAGCGAGTTTAAGAAAGCAGCTCAGGGGCACTGTAATTCACAAACCTGCAGAGTTATAAATGACAGCTATCGTCCAAAAATATACTGAAGTAAGGCTGCCAAGAGGACTTGAAAGCGGGGCAGAATTGCAGGAAACCGATTTCAGGAGGTAGACAGGAATTGCATTTAAAGCATAGGAAAAGAGGCAGAACGTCCACAATGATGCACTTGGCCAAAAAGGGCGTATGCGTTTTTTCCTGAATATATTCAGGAAAAAAAGCATACGCCCTTTTTGGCCAACCAAGCAAGCTTGCAAAGGAAATCTGCACTACAATGAAGTCTCACTTCCCCGCGGTCAAAGGGGCCATCTGAAAAAAGTGTAAAATCCAGAAAGGCAGGACAGGCCATGGAGAACTGGGAGCCTTGTTATGCTGATGGGTGGGATGTAAACTCCCAACAGCCACTGGGGAGAAGTGTATGGTGTTTCCTGAAACATCTAAAAAACAAAGCAACAGAGCCTAGGGCACTTCCACTTATGGTCCTATAGCTTAGGGAAATTAAAATCAAAAAGACACAGCCACCCCAAAGTTTGGGATGGCTCTGTTTACAAGAACCTCGTTTACGGTACAAGTTCAATATCGCAGAAAGTGAAAAATGGATAAAGAAGTTGTGGTACTTACGTACGATGCAATATCACTCAGCAATGAAATCTATGTCATCAGGCCCGTAGCAGAAAATGAGTGGGTTCAGGTATGATGAATCTAACTGAAATAACTCACACAGAAAAAGAAACATCATAAGATATCACTAATACACGGAATGTAAACTTGGCTACACAGGAACTGGATTACAAAACAGAACAGGGTCTCCAATTTAGAAAACCAACTTATGCTTGCTTAAGGGGAAAGTTGAGTTGGGGTGTTGCATAAAACCAGAGATTGAAATGAGCACAGATAAAGTTCCTTAAGCCAAATATGTAATAGACAAGAGCTACTCCTTCCTCAACGAAATGGACTCAAAACCCCATGTTAAACACCTTATAATGTACCTGACTTGTAAGTATCTTAAAACCTAAAGATTGCTATGTCTCTGAAAGAGAATCAAGCGTGAGTATAGGGGCATAAACGCAACAGTGATAGGATTGGAGAGGTTCGGTGAGCAAATGAAGACCCTTTGAAGTCATATTGCATGGTACCCATTCCACGGGTCTCAACTCTCCAGGTTTAAGGGATTCTTCCTTCAGCTAAAACATGCATGTGGAACCCAGAGTATGATCAACCGTGTGATCGGGAGACGTGTTCCAATATGTCTCAGTTCTCGTCCCCTGGTACTCGGGTGCAACATTCCAGACGCTTTACTAACACTCTCCTGAATTGGAGAGTCAGTGCCTTTAACCTCCTGTTTGGCCCAGGTTGCAAATTCCGCGGAAGATTAACAGGAATAGGGAGAACCAATGAGAGACTAGCTGGAGGTGTCTGGACGGGCAAATTTAACTCTCATTTCCCACCACGAAGAGGAATTAACCAAAGGCTCAGCGTGCCATGTCGGAATCAGATTAGGGCCTGAAGCAATCCTGCGGTGTTGCTGCCAGCTCACAAGAAAGCAATTTGAAGAAAGGAGTTCAGCGGCACTGTAATTCACAAACCTGCAGAGTTATAAATGACAGCTATCGTCCAAAAATATACTGAAGTAAGGCTGCCAAGAGGACTTGAAAGCCGGGCAGAATTGCAGAAAACCGATTTCAGGAGGTAGACTGGAATTGCATTTAAAGCATAGGAAAAGAGGCAGAACGTCGACAATGATGCACTTGGCCAAAAAGGGCGTATGCGTTTTTTCCTGAATATATTCAGGAAAAAACGCATACGCCCTTTTTGGCCAACCAAGCAAGCTTGCAAAGGAAATCTGCACTACAATGAAGTCTCACTTCCCCCAGGTCAAAAGGGCCATCTGAAAAAAGTGTAAAATCCAGAAAGGCAGGACAGGCCATGGAGAACTGGGAGCCTTGTTATGTTGATGGGCGGGATGTAAATTGCCAACAGCCACTCAGGAGAAGTGTATGGTGTTTCCTGAAACATCGAAAAAACAAAGCAACAGAGCCTAGGGCAGTTCCACTTATGGTCCTATAGCTTAGGGAAATTGAAATCAAAAAGACACAGCCACCCCAAAGTTTGGGACAGCTCTGTTTACAAGAACCCCGTTTATGGTACAAGTTCAATATCGCAGAAAGTGAAAACTGGATAAAGAAGTTGTGGTACTTACGTACAATGCAATATCAATCAGCAATGAAATCTATGTCATCAGGCCTGTAAAGCATAGAGTGGATTCAGGTATGATGATTCTAACTGAAATAAGTCACACAGAAAAAGAAACATCATAAGATAACACTAATACACGGAGTGTAAACTTGGCTACACAGGAACTGGATTACAAAACAGAACAGGGTCTCAAATTTAGAAAACCAACTTATGCTTGCTTAAGGGGAAAGGTGAATTGGGTTGCTGCATAAAACCAGAGATTGAAATGAGCACAGATAAAGTTCCTTAAGCCAAATATGTAATAGACAAGGGCTACTCCTTGCTCAACGAAATGGACTCAAAACCCCTTATTAAACCCCTAATAATGTACCTGACTAGTAAGTATCTTAAAACTTATGGATTGCTATGTCTCTGAAAGAGAATCAAGCGTGAGTACAGGGGCATAAACGCAGCAGTGATAGGATTGGAGAGGTTTGGTGAGCAAATGAAGACCCTTTGAAGTCATATTGCATGGTACCCATTCCACGGGTCTCAACTCTCCAAGTTTAAGGGATTCTTCCTTCAGCTAAAAAATGAATGTGGAACACAGAGTGTGATCAACCGTGTGATCGGGAGATGTGTTCTAATATGTCTCAGTTCTCATCCCCTGGTACTCGGGTGCAAAATTGCAGACGCTTTACTAATATTCTCCCGACTTGGAGAGACAGTGCCTTTAACCTCCTGTTTGGCCCAGTTTGCAATTTCTGCGGAAGATGAACAGGAATAGGGAGAACCAATGAGAGACTAGCTGGAGGTGTCTGGACGGGCAAATTTAACTCTCATTTCCCACCAGGAAGAGGAATTAACCAAAGGCTCAGCGTGCCGTGCCAGAACCAGATTAGGGCCTGAAGCAATCCTGCGGTGTTGCGGCCAGCTCACAGGCAAGCGAGTTGAAGAAAGGAGCTCAGGGGCACTGTAATTCACAAACCTGCAGAGTTATAAATGACAGCTATCGTCAAAAAATATACTGAAGTAAGGCTGCCAAGAGGACTTGAAAGCGGGGCAGAATTGCAGGAAACCGATTTCAGGAGGTAGACTGGAATTGCATTTAAAGCATAGGAAAAGAGGCAGAACGTCGACAATGATGCACTTGGCGAAAAAGGACGTATGCGTTTTTTCCTGAATATATTCAGGAAAAAACGCATACGCACTTTTTGGCCAACCAAGCAAGCTTGCAAAGGAAATCTGCACTATAATGAAGTCTCACTTCCCCACGGTCAAAAGGGCCATCTGAAAAAAGTGTAAAATCCAGAAAGGCAGGACAGGCCATGGAGAACTGGGAGCCTTGTTATGCTGATGGGCGGGATGTAAATTGCCAACAGCCACTCAGGAGAAGTGTATGGTGTTTCCTGAAACATCTAAAAAACTGAGGAACAGAGCCTAGGGCACTTCCACTTATGGTCCTATAGCTTAGGTAAATTAAAATCAAAAAGACACAGCCACCCCAAAGTTTGGGACAGCTCTGTTTACAAGAACCTCGTTTACGGTACAAGTTCAATATCGCAGAAAGCGAAAAATGGATAAAAAAGTTGTGGTACTTACGTACAATGCAATATCACTCAGCAATGAAATCTATGTCATCATGCCCGTAGCAGCATAATGAGTGGATTCAGGTATGATGATTCTAACTGAAATAAGTCACACAGAAAAAGAAACGTCATAAGATATCACTAATACACGGAATGTAAACTTGGCTACACAGGCACTGAATTACAAAACAGAACAGGGTCTCAAATTTAGAAAACCAACTTATGCTTGCTTACGGGGAAAGGTGAGTTGGGGTGCTGCATAAAACCAGAGATTGAAATGAGCACAGATAAAGTTCCTTAAGCCAAATATGGAATAGACAAGAGCTACTCCTTGCTCAACGAAATGGACTCAACACCCCATATTAAACGCCTAAGAATGTACCTGACTAGTAAGTATCTTAAAACCTATGGATTGCTATGTCTCCAAAAGAGAACCAAGCGTGTGTACAGGGGCATAAACGCAGCAGTGATAGGATTGGAGAGGTTCGGTGAGCAAATGAAGACCCTTTGAAGTCACATTGCATGGTACCCATTCCACGGGTCTCAACTCTCCAGGTTTAAGGGATTCTTCCTTCAGCAAAAACATGCATGTGGAACCCAGAGTATGATCAACCATGTGATCGCGAGACGTGTTCAAATATGTCTCAGTTCTCGTACCCTGGTACTCGGGTGCAACATTCCAAATGCTTTATTAACACTCTCCCGACTTGGAGAGTCAGTGCCTTTAACCTCCTGTTTGGCCCAGTTGCAATTTCTGAGGAAGATGAACAGGAATAGGGAGAACCAATGAGAGACTAGCTGGAGGTGTCTGGACGGGCGAATTTAACTCTCATTTCCCACCAGGAAGAGGAATTAACCAAAGGCTCAGCATACCGTGCCGGAACCAGATTAGGGCCTGAAGCAATCCTGCGGTGTTGCGGCCAGCTCACAAGAAAGCGAGTTGAAGAAAGGAGCTCAGGGACACTGTAATTCACAAACCTGCAGAGTTATAAATGACAGTTATTGTCCAAAAATATACTGAAGTAAGGCTGCCAAGAGGACTTGAAAGCCGGGCAGAATTGCAGGAAACCGATTTCAGGAGGTAGACAGGAATTGCATTTAAAGCATAGGAAAAGAGGCAGAACGTCCACAATGATGCACTGGCCAAAAAGGGCGTATGTGTTTTTTCCTGAATATATTCAGGACAAAACGCATACGCCCTTTTTGGCCAACCAAGCAAGCTTGCAAAGGAAATCTGCACTACAATGAAGTCTCACTTCCCCCCGGTCAAAAGGGCCATCTGAAAAAAGTGTAAAATCCAGAAAGGCAGGACAGGCCATGGAGAACTGGGAGCCTTGTTATGCTGATGGGCAGGATGTAAATTGCCAGCAGCCACTCGGGAGAAGTGTATGGTGTTTCCTGAAACATCTAAAAAACTGAGGAACACAGCCTAGGGCACTTCCAATTATGGTCCTATAGCTTAGGGAAATTAAAATAAAAAAGACACAGCCATCCCACAATTTGGGACAGCTCTGTTTACAAGAACCTCAGTCACGGTACAAGTTCAATATCGCAGAAAGCGTAAAATGGATAAAGAAGTTGTGGTACTTACGTACAATGCAATATCAATCAGCAATAAAATCTATGTCATCAGGCCTGTAAAGCATAGAGTGGATTCAGGTACGATGATTCTAACTGAAATAAGTCACACAGAAAAAGAAACGTCATAAGATATCACTAATACACGGAATGTAAACTTGGCTACACAGGCACTGAATTACAAAACAGAACAGGGTCTCAAATTTAGAAAACCAACTTATGCTTGCTTAAGGGGAAAGGTGAGTTGGGGTGCTGCATAAAATCAGAGATTGAAATGAGCACAGATAAAGTTCCTTAAGCCAAATATGTAATAGACAAGGGCTACTCCTTGCTCAACGAAATGGACTCAAAACCCCATATTAAATGCCTAAGAATGTACCTGACTAGTAAGTATCTTAAAACTTATGGATTGGTATGTCTCTGAAAGAGAATCAAGCGTGTGTACAGGGGCATAAACGCAGCAGTGATAGGATTGGAGAGTTTCGGTGAGCAAATGAAGACCCTTTGAAGTCATATTGCATGGTACCCATTCCACGGGGTTCAACTCTCCAAGTTTAAGGGATTCTTCCTTCAGCTAAAAAATGCATGTGGAACACAGAGTGTGATGAACCGTGTGATCGGGAGACGTGTTCTAATATGTCTCAGTTCTCATCCCCTGGTACTCAGGTGCAACATTGCAGACGCTTTACTAACATTCTCCCGACATGGAGAGACAGTGCCTTTAACCTCCTGTTTGGCCCAGTTTGCAATTTCTGCGGAAGATGAACAGGAATAGGGAGAACCAATGAGAGACTAGCTGGAGGTGTCTGGACGGGCAAATTTAACTCTCATTTCCCACCAGGAAGAGGAATTAACCAAAGGCTCAGCGTGCCGTGCCGGAACCAGATTAGGGCCTGAAGCAATCCTGCGGTGTTGCGGCCAGCTCACAAGAAAGCGAGTTGAAGAAAGGAGCTCAGGGGCACTGTAATTCACAAACCTGCAGAGTTATAAATGACAGCTATCGCCCAAATATCTACTGAAGTAAGGCTGCCAAGAGGGCTTGAAACCAGGGCAGAATTGCGGGAAACCGATTTCAGGAGGTAGACTGGAATTGCATTTAAAGCATAGGAAAAGAGGCAGAACTTCCACAATGATGCACTTGGCCAAAAAGGACGTATGCGTTTTTTCCTGAATATAATCAGGAAAAAACGCATACGCCCTTTTTGGCCAACCAAGCAAGCTTGCAAAGGAAATCTGCACTACAATGAAGTCTCATTTCCCCACGGACAAAAGGGCCATCTGAAAAAAGTGTAAACTCCAGAAAGGCAGGACAGGCCATGGACAACTCTGAGACTTGTTATGCTAATGGGTGTGATGTAAATTGCCAACAGCCACTGGGGAGAAGTGTATGGTGTTTCCTGAAACATCTAAAAAACAAAGCAACAGAGCCTAGGGCACTTCCAGTTATGGTCCTATAGTTTAGGGAAATTATAATCAAAAAGACTCAGCCACCCCAAAGTTTGGGATGGTTCTGTTTACAAGAACCTCGTTTACGGTACAAGTTCAATATCGCAGAGAGTGAAAAATGGATAAAGAAATTGTGCTACTTACGTACAATGCAATATCACTCAGCAATGAAATCTAAGGCATCAGGGCCATAGCAGCATAATGAGTGGATTCAGGTATGATGATTCTAACTGAAATAAGTCACACAGAAAAAGAAACATCATAAGATATCACTAATACACGGAATGTAAACTTGGCTACACAGGAACTGGATTACAAAACAGAACAGGGTCTCAAATGTAGAAAACCAACTTATGCTTGCTTAAGGGGAAAGGTGAGTTGGGGTGTTGCATAAAAGCAGAGATTGAAATGAGCACAGATAAAATTCCTTAAGCCAAATATTAATAGACAAGAGCTACTCCTTGCTCAACAAAATGGGCTCAACACCCCATATTAAACGCCTAAGAATGTACCTGATTAGTAAGTATCTTAAAACCTATGGATCGCTATGTCTCCGAAAGAGAATCAAGCGTGTGTACAGGGGCATAAACGCAGCAGTGATAGGATTGGAGAGGTTCGGTGAGCAAATGAAGACCCTTTGAAGTCATATTGCATGGTACCCATTCCACGGGTCTCAACTCTCCAGGTTTAAGGGATTCTTCCTTCAGCTAAATCATGCATGTGGAACCCAGAGTATGATCAACCGTGTGATTGGGAGACGTGTTCCAACATGTCTCAGTTTTCGTCCCCTGGTACTCGGGTGCAACATTCCAGACGCTTTACTAACACTCTCCCGACTTGGAGAGTCAGTGCCTTTAACCTCCTGTTTGGCCCAGTTTGCAATTTCTGCGGAAGATGAACAGGAATAGGGAGAACCAATGAGAGACTAGCTGGAGGTGTCTGGACGGGCAAATTTAACTCTCATTTCCCACCAGGAAGAGGAATTATCCAAAGGCTCAGCGTGCCGTGCCGGAACCAGATTAGGGCCTGAAGCAATCCTGCGGTGTTGCAGCCAGCTCACAAGAAAGCGAGTTGAAGAAAGGAGCTCAGGGACACTGTAATTCACAAACCTGCAGAGTTATAAATGACAGCTATCGTCCAAAAATATACTGAAGTAAGGCTGCCAAGAGGACTTGAAAGCGGGGCAGAATTGCAGGAAACCGATTTCAGGAGGTAGACTGGAATTGCATTTAAAGCATAGGAAAAGAGGCAGAACGTCGACAATGATGCACTTGTCCAAAAAGGGCGTATGCGTTTTTTCCTGAATATATTCAGGAAAAAACGCATACGCCCTTTTTGGCCAACCAAGCAAGCTTGCAAAGGAAATCTGCATTACAATGAAGTCTCACTTCCGCCTGGTCAAAAGGGCCATCTGAAAAAAGTGTAAACTCCAGAAAGGCCGGACAGGCCATGGAGAACTTGTTATGCTGATGGGTGGGATGTAAATTGCCAACAGCCACTCGGGAGAAGTGTATGGTGTTTCCTGAAACATCTAAAAAACAAATCAACAGAGCCTAGGGCACTTCCACTTATGGTCCTATAGCTTAGGGAAATTAAAATCAAAAAGACACAGCCACCCCAAAGTTTGGGATGGCTCTGTTTACAAGAACCTCGTTTACGGTACAAGTTCAATATTACAGAAAGTGAAAAATGGATAAAGAAGTTGTGGTACTTACGTACAATGCAATATCACTCAGCAATGAAATCTATGTCATCAGGCACGTAGCAGAAAATGAGTGGGTTCAGGTATGATGATTCTAACTGAAATAAGTCACACAGAAAAAGAAACATCATAAGATATCACTAATACACGGAATGTAAACTTGGCTACACAGGAACTGGATTACAAAACAGAACAGGGTCTCAAATTTAGAAAACCAACTTATGCTTGCTTAAGGGGAAAGGTGAGTTGGGGTGCTGCATAAAACCAGAGATTGAAATGAGCACAGATAAAGTTCCTTAAGCCAAATATGGAATAGACAAGAGCTACTCCTTGCTCAACGAAATGGACTCAAAACCCCATGTTAAACACCTTATAATGTACCTGACTAGTAAGTATCTTAAAACCTAAAGATTGCTATGTCTCTGAAAGAGAATCAAGCGTGAGTACAGGGGCATAAACGCAGCAGTGATAGGATTGGAGAGGTTCGGTGAGCAAATGAAGACCCTTTGAAGTCATATTGCATGGTACCCATTCCACGGGTCTCAACTCTCCAGGTTTACAGGATTCTTCCTTCAGCTAAAACATGCATGTGGAACCCAGAGTATGATCAACCGTGTGATCGGGAGACGTGTTGAAATATGTCTCAGTTCTCGTCCCCTGGTACTCGGGTGCAACATTCCAGACGCTTTACTAACACTCTCCTGACTTGGAGAGTCAGTGCCTTTAACCTCCTGTTTGGCCCAGTTTGCAAATTCCGTGGAAGATGAACAGGAATAGGGAGAACCAATGAGAGACAAGCTGGAGGTGTCTGGACGGGCAAATTTA
Source organism: Orcinus orca (assembly GCF_937001465.1). Classification (NCBI taxonomy): domain Eukaryota; kingdom Metazoa; phylum Chordata; class Mammalia; order Artiodactyla; family Delphinidae; genus Orcinus; species Orcinus orca. The sequence continues at coordinate 57,134 of NW_026043942.1, read as the reverse complement.
ACTCCCATTTCCCACCAGGAAGAGGAATTAACCAAAGGCTCAGCGTGCCGTGCCGGAAGCAGATTAGGGCCTGAAGGAATCCTGCGGTGTTGCGGCCAGCTCACAAGAAAGCGAGTTTAAGAAAGCAGCTCTGGGGCGATGTAATTCACAAACCTGCAGAGTTATAAATGACAGCTATCGTCCAAAAATATACTGAAGTAAGGCTGCCAAGAGGACTTGAAACCCGGGCAGAATTGCAGGAAACCGATTTCAGGAGGTAGACAGGAATTGCATTTAAAGCATAGGAAATGAGGCAGAACGTCCACAATGATGCACTTGGCCAAAAAGGGCATATGCGTTTTTTCCTGAATATATTCAGGAAAAAAAGCATACGCACTTTTTGGTCAACCAAGCAAGCTTGCAAAGGAAATCTGCACTACAATGAAGTCTCACTTCCGCTGGGTCAAAACGGCCATCTGAAAAAAGTGTAAAATCCAGAAAGGCAGGACAGGCGTTGGAGAACTGGGAGCCTTGTTATGCTGATGGGCGGGATGTAAATTGCCTACAGCCACTCGGGAGAAGTGTATGGTGTTTCCTGAAACATGTAAAAAACAAAGCAACAGAGGCTAGGGCACTTCCACTTATGATCCTATAGCTTAGGGAAATTAAAATCAAAAAGACACAGCCACCCCAAAATTTGGTATGGCTCTTATTACAAAAACCTCGTTTACGGTACAAGTTCAATATCACAGAAAGTGAAAAATGGATAAAGATGTTGTGGTACTTACATACAATGCAATAACACTCAGCAATGAAATCTATGTCATCAGGCACGTAGCAGCATAATGAGTGGATGGTATGATGATTCTAACTGAAATAAGTCACACAGAAAAAGAAACATCATAAGATATCACTAATACACGGAATGTAAACTTGGCTACACAGGAAATGGATTACAAAACAGAACAGGGTCTCAAATTTAGAAAACCAACTTATGCTTGCTTAAGGGGAAAGGTGAGTTGGGGTGCTGCATAAAACCAGAGATTGAAATGAGCACAGATAAACTTCCTTAAGCCAAATATGGAATAGACAAGAGCTACTCCCTGCTCAACGAAATGGACTCAAAACCCCATGTTAAACACCTTATCATGTACCTGACTAGTAAGTATCTTAAAACCTAAAGATTGCTATGTCTCTGAAAGAGAATCAAGCGTGAGTACAGGGGCATAAACGCAGCAGTGATAGGATTGGAGAGGTTCGGTGAGCAAATGAAGACCCTTTGAAGTCATATTGCATGGTACCCATTCCACGGGTCTCAACTCTCCAGGTTTAAGGGATTCTTCCTTCAGCTAAAACATGCATGTGGAACCCAGAGTATGATCAACCGTGTGATCGGGAGACGTGTTGAAATATGTCTCAGTTCTCATCCCCTGGTACTCGGGTGCAACATTCCAGACGCTTTACTAACACTCTCCCGACTTGGAGAGTCAGTGCCTTTAACCTCCTGTTTGGCCCAGTTTGCAAATTCCGCGGAAGATGAACAGGAATAGGGAGAACCAATGAGAGACTAGCTGGAGGTGTCTGGACGGGCAAATTTAACTCCCATTTCCCACCAGGAAGAGGAATTAACCAAAGGCTCAGCGTGCCGTGCCGGAACCAGATTAGGGCCTGAAGGAATCCTGCGGTGTTGCGGCCAGCTCACAAGAAAGCGAGTTTAAGAAAGCAGCTCAGGGGCACTGTAATTCACAAACCTGCAGAGTTATAAATGACAGCTATCGTCCAAAAATATACTGAAGTAAGGCTGCCAAGAGGACTTGAAAGCGGGGCAGAATTGCAGGAAACCGATTTCAGGAGGTAGACAGGAATTGCATTTAAAGCATAGGAAAAGAGGCAGAACGTCCACAATGATACACTTGGCCAAAAAGGGCGTATGCGTTTTTTCCTGAATATATTCAGGAAAAAAAGCATACGCACTTTTTGGCCAACCAAGCAAGCTTGCAAAGGAAATCTGCACTACAATGAAGTCTCACTTCCCCGCGGTCAAAGGGGCCATCTGAAAAAAGTGTAAAATCCAGAAAGGCAGGACAGGCCATGGAGAACTGGGAGCCTTGTTATGCTGATGGGCGGGATGTAAACTCCCAACAGCCACTGGGGAGAAGTGTATGGTGTTTCCTGAAACATCTAAAAAACAAAGCAACAGAGCCTAGGGCACTTCCACTTATGGTCCTATAGCTTAGGGAAATTAAAATCAAAAGACACAGCCACCCCAAAGTTTGGGATGGCTCTGTTTACAAGAACCTCGTTTACGGTACAAGTTCAATATCGCAGAAAGTGAAAAATGGATAAAGAATTTGTGGTACTTACGTACAATGCAATATCACTCAGCAATGACATCTATGTCATCAGGCCCGTAGCAGAAAATGAGTGGGTTCAGGTATGATGAATCTAACTGAAATAAGTCACACAGAAAAAGAAACATCATAAGATATCACTAATACACGGAATGTAAACTTGGCTACACAGGAACTGGATTACAAAACAGAACAGGGTCTCCAATTTAGAAAACCAACTTATGCTTGCTTAAGGGGAAAGTTGAGTTGGGGTGTTGCATAAAACCAGAGATTGAAATGAGCACAGATAAAGTTCCTTAAGCCAAATATGTAATAGACAAGAGCTACTCCTTCCTCAACGAAATGGACTCAAAACCCCATGTTAAACACCTTATAATGTACCTGACTTGTAAGTATCTTAAAACCTAAAGATTGCTATGTCTCTGAAAGAGAATCAAGCGTGAGTATAGGGGCATAAACGCAACAGTGATAGGATTGGAGAGGTTCGGTGAGCAAATGAAGACCCTTTGAAGTCATATTGCATGGTACCCATTCCACGGGTCTCAACTCTCCAGGTTTAAGGGATTCTTCCTTCAGCTAAAACATGCATGTGGAACCCAGAGTATGATCAACCGTGTGATCGGGAGACGTGTTGAAATATGTCTCAGTTCTCGTCCCCTGGTACTCGGGTGCAACATTCCAGACGCTTTACTAACACTCTCCTTAATTGGAGAGTCAGTGCCTTTAACCTCCTGTTTGGCCCAGGTTGCAAATTCCGCGGAAGATTAACAGGAATAGGGAGAACCAATGAGAGACTAGCTGGAGGTGTCTGGACGGGCAAATTTAACTCTCATTTCCCACCACGAAGAGGAATTAACCAAAGGCTCAGCGTGCCATGTCGGAACCAGATTAGGGCCTGAAGCAATCCTGCGGTGTTGCTGCCAGCTCACAAGAAAGCAATTTGAAGAAAGGAGTTCAGCGGCACTGTAATTCACAAACCTGCAGAGTTATAAATGACAGCTATCGTCCAAAAATATACTGAAGTAAGGCTGCCAAGAGGACTTGAAAGCCGGGCAGAATTGCAGGAAACCGATTTCAGGAGGTAGACTGGAATTGCATTTAAAGCATAGGAAAAGAGGCAGAACGTCGAGAATGATGCACTAGGCCAAAAAGGGCGTATGCGTTTTTTCCTGAATATATTCAGGAAAAAACGCATACGCCCTTTTTGGCCAACCAAGCAAGCTTGCAAAGGAAATCTGCACTACAATGAAGTCTCACTTCCCCCGGGTCAAAAGGGCCATCTGAAAAAAGTGTAAAATCCAGAAAGGCAGGACAGGCCATGGAGAACTGGGAGCCTTGTTATGTTGATGGGCGGGATGTAAATTGCCAACAGCCACTCAGGAGAAGTGTATGGTGTTTCCTGAAACATCGAAAAAAGAAAGCAACAGAGCCTAGGGCAGTTCCACTTATGGTCCTATAGCTTAGGGAAATTAAAATCAAAAAGACACAGCCACCCCAAAGTTTGGGACAGCTCTGTTTACAAGAACCCCGTTTATGGTACAAGTTCAATATCGCAGAAAGTGAAAACTGGATAAAGAAGTTGTGGTACTTACGTACAATGCAATATCAATCAGCAATGAAATCTATGTCATCAGGCCTGTAAAGCATAGAGTGGATTCAGGTATGATGATTCTAACTGAAATAAGTCACACAGAAAAAGAAACATCATAAGATAACACTAATACACGGAGTGTAAACTTGGCTACACAGGAACTGGATTACAAAACAGAACAGGGTCTCAAATTTAGAAAACCAACTTATGCTTGCTTAAGGGGAAAGGTGAGTTGGGGTGCTGCATAAAACCAGAGATTGAAATGAGCACAGATAAAGTTCCTTAAGCCAAATATGTAATAGACAAGGGCTACTCCTTGCTCAACGAAATGGACTCAAAACCCCTTATTAAACCCCTAATAATGTACCTGACTAGTAAGTATCTTAAAACTTATGGATTGCTATGTCTCTGAAAGAGAATCAAGCGTGAGTACAGGGGCATAAACGCAGCAGTGATAGGATTGGAGAGGTTTGGTGAGCAAATGAAGACCCTTTGAAGTCATATTGCATGGTACCCATTCCACGGGTCGCAACTCTCCAAGTTTAAGGGATTCTTCCTTCAGCTAAAAAATGAATGTGGAACACAGAGTGTGATAAACCGTGTGATCGGGAGATGTGTTCTAATATGTCTCAGTTCTCATCCCCTGGTACTCGGGTGCAACATTGCAGACGCTTTACTAATATTCTCCCGACTTGGAGAGACAGTGCCTTTAACCTCCTGTTTGGCCCAGTTTGCAATTTCTGCGGAAGATGAACAGGAATAGGGAGAAGCAATGAGAGACTAGCTGGAGGTGTCTGGACGGGCAAATTTAACTCTCATTTCCCACCAGGAAGAGGAATTAACCAAAGGCTCAGCGTGCCGTGCCAGAACCAGATTAGGGCCTGAAGCAATCCTGCGGTGTTGCGGCCAGCTCACAGGCAAGCGAGTTGAAGAAAGGAGCTCAGGGGCACTGTAATTCACAAACCTGCAGAGTTATAAATGACAGCTATCGCCCAAATATCTACTGAAGTAAGGCTGCCAAGAGGGCTTGAAACCAGGGCAGAATTGCGGGAAACCGATTTCAGGAGGTAGACTGGAATTGCATTTAAAGCATAGGAAAAGAGGCAGAACGTCGACAATGATGCACTTGGCCAAAAAGGACGTATGCGTTTTTTCCTGAATATATTCAGGAAAAAACGCATACATACTTTTTGGCCAACCAAGCAAGCTTGCAAAGGAAATCTGCACTATAATGAAGTCTCACTTCCCCACGGTCAAAAGGGCCATCTGAAAAAAGTGTAAAATCCAGAAAGGCAGGACAGGCCATGGAGAACTGGGAGCCTTGTTATGCTGATGGGCGGGATGTAAATTGCCAACAGCCACTCAGGAGAAGTGTATGGTGTTTCCTGAAACATCTAAAAAACTGAGGAACAGAGCCTAGGGCACTTCCACTTATGGTCCTATAGCTTAGGTAAATTAAAATCAAAAAGACACAGCCACCCCAAAGTTTGGGACAGCTCTGTTTACAAGAACCTCGTTTACGGTACAAGTTTAATATCGCAGAAAGCAAAAAATGGATAAAGAAGTTGTGGTACTTATGTACAATGCAATATCACTCAGCAATGAAATCTATGTCATCAGGCCCATAGCAGCATAATGAGTGGATTCAGGTATGATGATTCTAACTGAAATAAGTCACACAGAAAAAGAAACATCATAAGATATCACTAATACACGGAATGTAAACTTGGCTACACAGGAACTGGATTACAAAAAAGAACAGGGTCTCAAATTTAGAAAACCAACTTATGCTTGCTTAAGGCGAAAGGTGAGTTGGGGTGCTGCATAAAACCAGAGATTGAAATGAGCACAGATAAAGTTCCTTAAGCCAAATATGGAATAGACAAGAGCTACTCCTTGCTCAACGAAATGGACTCAACACCCCATATTAAACGCCTAAGAATGTACCTGACTAGTAAGTATCTTAAAACCTATGGATCGCTATGTCTCCGAAAGAGAATCAAGCGTGTGTACAGGGGCATAAACGCAGCAGTGATAGGATTGGAGAGGTTCGGTGAGCAAATGAAGACGCTTTGAAGTCATATTGCATGGTACCCATTCCACGGGTCTCAACTCTCCAGGTTTAAGGGATTCTTCCTTCAGCTAAATCATGCATGTGGAACCCGGAGTATGATCAACCATGTGATCGGGAGTCGTGTTCCAATATGTCTCCATTCTCGTCCCCTGGTACTCGGGTGCAACATTCCAGACGCTTTACTAACACTCTCCCGACTTGGAGAGTCAGTGCCTTTAACCTCCTGTTTGGCCCAGTTTGCAATTTCTGCCCAAGATGAACAGAAATAGGGAGAACCAATGAGAGACTAGCTGGAGGTGTCTGGACGGGCAAATTTAACTCTCATTTCCCACCAGGAAGAGGAATTAACCAAAGGCTCAGCATACCGTGCCGGAACCAGATTAGGGCCTGAAGCAATCCTGCGGTGTTGCGGCCAGCTCACAAGAAAGCGAGTTGAAGAAAGGAGCTCAGGGGCACTGTAATTCACAAACCTGCAGAGTTATAAATGACAGTTATTGTCCAAAAATATACTGAAGTAAGGCTGCCAAGAGGACTTGAAAGCGGGGCCGAATTGCAGGAAACCGATTTCAGGAGGTAGACTGGAATTGCATTTAAAGCATAGGAAAAGAGGCAGAACGTCCTCAATGATGCACTGGCCAAAAAGGGCGTATGCGTTTTTTCCTGAATATATTCAGGACAAAACGCATACGCCCTTTTTGGCCAACCAAGCAAGCTTGCAAAGGAAATCTGCACTACAATGAAGTCTCACTTCCCCCCGGTCAAAAGGGCCATCTGAAAAAAGTGTAAAATCCAGAAAGGCAGGACAGGCCATGGAGAACTGGGAGCCTTGTTATGCTGATGGGCAGGATGTAAATTGCCAACAGCCACTCGGGAGAAGTGTATGGTGTTTCCTGAAACATCTAAAAAACTGAGGAACACAGCCTAGGACACTTCCACTTATGGTCCTATAGCTTAGGGAAATTAAAATAAAAAAGACACAGCCACCCCAAAATTTGGGACAGCTCTGTTTACAAGAACCTCAGTCACGGTACAAGTTCAATATCGCAGAAAGCGAAAAATGGATAAAGAAGTTGTGGTACTTACGTACAATGCAATATCAATCAGCAATGAAATCTATGTCATCAGGCCTGTAAAGCATAGAGTGGATTCAGGTATGATGATTCTAACTGAAATAAGTCACACAGAAAAAGAAACATCATAAGATATCACTAATACACGGAATGTAAACTTGGCTACACAGGCACTGAATTACAAAACAGAACAGGGTCTCAAATTTAGAAAACCAACTTATGCTTGCTTAAGGGGAAAGGTGAGTTGGGGTGCTGCATAAAACCAGAGATTGAAATGAGCACAGATAAAGTTCCTTAAGCCAAATATGTAATAGACAAGGGCTACTCCTTGCTCAACGAAATGGACTCAAAACCCCATATTAAACGCCTAATAATGTACCTGACTAGTAAGTATCTTAAAACTTATGGATTGGTATCTCTGAAAGAGAATCAAGCGTGAGTACAGGGGCATAAACGCAGCAGTGATAGGATTGGAGAGTTTCGGTGAGCAAATGAAGACCCTTTGAAGTCATATTGCATGGTACCCATTCCACGGGTCTCAACTCTCCAAGTTTAAGGGATTCTTCCTTCAGCTAAAAAATGCATGTGGAACACAGAGTATGATCAACCATGTGATCGGGAGACGTGTTCAAATATGTCTCAGTTCTCGTCCCCTGGTACTCGGGTGCAACATTCCAGATGCTTTACTAACACTCTCCCGACTTGGAGAGTCAGTGCCTTTAACCTCCTGTTTGACACAGTTTGCAATTTCTGCGGAAGATGAACAGGGATAAGGAGGACCAATGAGAGACTAGCTGGAGGTGTCTGGACGGGCAATTTTAACTCTCATTTCCCACCAGGAAGAGGAATTAAGCAAAGGCTCAGCGTGCGGTGCCGGAACCAGATTAGGGCCTGAAGCAATCCTGCGGTGTTGCGGCCAGCTCACAAGAAAGCGAGTTGAAGAAAGGAGCTCATGGGCACTGTAATTCACAATCCTGCAGAGTTATAAATGACAGCTATCGTCCAAAAATATACTGAAGTAAGGCTGCCAAGAGGACTTGAAAGCGGGGCAGAATTGCAGGAAACCGATTTCAGGAGGTAGACTGGAATTGCATTTAAAGCATAGGAAAAGAGGCAGAACTTCCACAATGATGCACTTGGCCAAAAAGGGCGTATGCGTTTTTTCCTGAATATATTCAGGAAAAAACGCATACGCTCTTTTTGGCCAACCAAGCAAGCTTACAAAGGAAATCTGCACTAAAATGAAGTCTCACTTCCCCGCGGTCAAAAGGGCCATCTGAAAAATGTGTAAAATCCAGAAAGGCAGGACAGGCGTTGGATAACTGGGAGCCTTGTTATGCTGATGCGACGGATGTAAACTGCCAGCAGCCACTGGGGAGAAGTGTATGGTGTTTCCTGAAACATCTAAAAAACAAAGCAACAGAGCCTAGGGCACTTCCACTTATGGTCCTATAGCTTAGGGAAATTAAAATCAAAAAGACACAGCCACCCCAAAGTTTGGGACAGCTCTGTTTACAAGAACCTCGTTTACGGTACAAGTTCAATATCGCAGAAAGTGAAAAATGGATAAAGAAGTTGTGCTACTTACGTACAATGCAATATCACTCAGCAATGAGATCTATGTCATCAGGCCCGTAGCAGCATAATGAGTGGATTCAGGTATGATGATTCTAACTGAAATAAGTCACACAGAAAAAGAAACATCATAAGATATCACTAATACACGGAATGTAAACTTGGCTACACAGGAACTGGATTACAAAACAGAACAGGGTCTCCAATTTAGAAAACCAACTTATGCTTGCTTAAGGGGAAAGGTGAGTTGGGGTGCTGCATAAAACCAGAGATTGAAATGAGCACAGATAAAGTTCCTTAAGCCAAATATGTAATAGACAAGAGCTACTCCTTGCTCAACGAAATGGACTCAACACCACATACTAAACGCCTAATAATGTACCTGACTAGTAAGTATCTTAAAACCTATGGATTGCTATGTCTCTGAAAGAGAATCAAGCGTGTGTACAGGGGCATAAAAGCAGCAGTGAGAGGATTGGAGAGGTTCGGTGAGCAAATGAAGACCCTTTGAAGTCATATTGCATGGTACCCATTCCACGGGTCTCAACTCTCCAGGTTTAAGGGATTCTTCCTTCAGCTAAAACATGCATGTGGAACCCAGAGTATGATCAACCGTGTGATCGGGAGACGTGTTGAAATATGTCTCAGTTCTCATCCCCTGGTACTCGGGTGCAACATTCCAGACGCTTTACTAACACTCTCCCGACTTGGAGAGTCAGTGCCTTTAACCTCCTCTTTGGCCCAGTTTGCAAATTCCGCGGAAGATGAAAAGGAATAGGGAGAACCAATGAGAGACTAGCTGGAGGTGTCTGGACGGGCAAATTTAACTCTCATTTCCCACCAGGAAGAGGAATTAACCAAAGGCTCAGTGTGTCGTGCCGGAACCAGATTAGGGCCTGAAGCAATCCTGCTGTGTTGCGGCCATTTCACAAGAAAGCAAGTTGAAGAAAAGAGCTCAGGGGCACTGTAATTCACAAACCTGCAGAGTTATAAATGACAGCTGTCGTCCAAAAATATACTGAAGTAAGGATGCCAAGAGGACTTGAAAGCAGAGCAGAATTGCAGGAAACCGATTTCAGGAGGTAGACTGTAATTGCATTTAAAGCATAGGAAAAGAGGCAGAACGTCGACAATGATGCACTTGGCCAAAAAGGACGTATGCGTTTTTTCCTGAATATATTCAGGAAAAAACGCATACGCCCTTTTTGGCCAACCAAGCAAGCTTGCAAAGGAAATCTGCACTACAATGAAGTCTCATTTCCCCCCGGACAAAAGGGCCATCTGAAAAAAGTGTAAAATCCAGAAAGGCAGGACAGGCCATGGACAACTGTGAGACTTGTTATGCTAATGGGTGGGATGTAAATTGCCAACAGCCACTGGGGAGAAGTGTATGGTGTTTCCTGAAACATCTAAAAAACAAAGCAACAGAGCCTAGGGCACTTCCACTTATGGTCCTATAGCTTAGGGAAATTATAATCAAAAAGACTCAGCCACCCCAAAGTTTGGGATGGTTCTGTTTACAAGAACCTCGTTTACGGTACAAGTTCAATATCGCAGAGAGTGAAAAATGGATAAAGAAATTGTGCTACTTACGTACAATGCAATATCACTCAGCAATGAAATCTAAGGCATCAGGGCCATAGCAGCATAATTAGTGGATTCAGGTATGATGATTCTAACTGAAATAAGTCACAAAGAAAAAGAAACATCATAAGATATCACTAATACACGGAATGTAAACTTGGCTACACAGGAACTGGATTACAAAACAGAACAGGGTCTCAAATGTAGAAAACCAACTTATGCTTGCTTAAGGGGAAAGGTGAGTTGGGGTGCTGCATAAAACCAGAGATTGAAATGAGCACAGATAAAGTTCCTTAAGCCAAATATTAATAGACAAGAGCTACTCCTTGCTCAACGAAATGGGCTCAACACCCCATATTAAACGCCTAAGAATGTACCTGATTAGTAAGTATCTTAAAACCTATGGATTGCTATGTCTCCGAAAGAGAATCAAGCGTGTGTACAGGGGCATAAACGCAGCAGTGATAGGATTGGAGAGGTTCGGTGAGCAAATGAAGACCCTTTGAAGTCATATTGCATGAAACCCATTCCACGGGTTTCAACTCTCCAGGTTTATGGGATTCTTCCTTCAGCTAAAACATGCATGTGGAACCCAGAATATGATCAACCATGTGATCGGGAGACGTGTTCCAATATGTCTCAGTTCTCGTCCCCTGGTACTCGGGTGCAACATTCCAGACGCTTTACTAACACTCTCCCGACTTTGAGAGTCAGTGCCTTTAACCTCCTGTTTGGCCCAGTTTGCAATTTCTGCGGAAGATGAATAGGAATAGGGAGAACCAATGAGAGACTAGCTGGAGGTGTCTGGACGGGCAAATTTCACTCTCATTTCCCACCACGAAGAGGAATTAACCAAAGGCTCAGCATGCCGTGCCGGCACCAGATTAGGGGCTGAAGCAATCCTGTGGTGTTGTGGCCAGCTCACAAGAAAGCGAGTTGAAGAAAGGAGCTCAGGGGCACTGTAATTCACACACCTGCAGAGTTATAAATGGTAGCTATCGTCCAAAAATATGCTGAAGTTAGGCTGCCAAGAGGACTTGAAAGCGGGGCAGAATTGCAGGAAACCGATTTCAGGAGGTAGACTGGAATTGCATTTAAAGCATAGGAAAAGAGGCAGAACGTCCACAATGATGCACTTGGCCAAAAAGGGGGTATGCCTTTTTTCCTGAATATATTCAGGAAAAAACGCATACGCCCTTTTTAGCCAACCAAGCAAGCTTGCAAAGGAAATCTGCACTACACTACAATGAAGTCTCACTTCTCCCTGGTCAAAAGGGCCACCTGAAAAAAGTGTAAAATCCAGAAAGGCAGGACAGGCCATGGAGAACTGGGAGCCTTGTTATGCTGATGGGCGGGATGTAAATTGCCAACAGCCACTCGGGAGAAGTGTATGGTGCTTCCTGAAACATCTAAAAAACAAAGCAACAGAGCCTAGGGCACTTCCACTTATGGTCCTATAGCTTAGGGAAATTAAAATCAAAAAGACACAGCCACCCCAAAGTTTGGGACGGCTCTGTTTACAAGAACCTCGTTTATGGTACAAGTTCAATATCGCAGAAAGTGAAAAATGGATAAAGAAGTGGTGGTACTTACGTACAATGCAATATCACTCAGCAATGAAATCTATGTCATCATGCCCGTAGCAGCATAATGAGTGGATTCAGGTATGATGATTCTAACTGAAATAAGTAACACAGAAAAAGAAACATCATAAGTTATCACTAATACACGGAATGTAAACTTGGCTACACAGGAACTGAATTTCAAAACAGAACATTGTCCCAAATTTAGAAAATCAACTTATGCTTGCTTAAGGGGAAAGGTGAGTTGGGGTGCTGCATAAAACCAGAGATTGAAATGAGCACAAATAAAGTTCCTTAAGCCAAATATGTAATAGACAAGAGCTACTCCTTGCTCAACGAAATGGACTCAAAACCCCATATTAAACGCCTAAGAATGTACATGACTAGAAATATCTTAAAATCTATGGATTGCTATGTCTCCGAAAGAGAATCAAGCATGTGTAGAGGGGCATAAACGCAGCAGTGATAGGATTGGAGAGGTTCGGTGAGCAAACGAAGACCCTTTGATGTCATATTGCATGGTACCCATTCCACGGGTCTCAACTCTCCAGGTTTAAGGGATTCTTCCTTCAGCTAAAACATGCATGTGGAACGCAGAGTATGATCAACCGTGTGATCGGGAGACGTGTTCAAATATGTCTCAGTTTTCCTCCCCTGGTACTCGGGTGCAACATTCCAGATGCTTTACTAACACTCTCCCGACTTGGAGAGTCATTGCCTTTAACCTCCTGTTTGGCCCAGTTTGCAAATTCCGCGGAAGACGAACAGGAATAGGGAGAACAAATGAGAGACTAGCTGGAGGCGTCTGGACGGGCAAATTTCACCCTCATTTCCCACCAGGGAGAGGAATTAACCAAAGGCTCAGCGTGCCGTGCCGGAACCAGATTAGGGCCTGAAGCAATCCTGCGGTGTTGCGGCCAGCTCACAAGAAAGCGAGTTGAAGAAAGGAGCTCAGGGGCACTGTAATTCACAAACCTGCAGAGTTATAAATGACAGCTATCGTCCAAAAATATACTGAAGTAAGGCTGCCAAGAGGACTTGAAAGCGGGGCAGAACTGCATGAAACCGATTTCAGGAGGTAGACTGGATTTGCATTTAAAGCACAGGAAAAGAGGCAGAACGTCGACAATGATGCACTTGTCCAAAAAGGGCGTATGCGTTTTTTCCTGAATATATTCAGGAAAAAACGCATACGCCCTTTTTGGCCAACCAAGCAAGCTTGCAAAGGAAATCTGCACTAAAATGAAGTCTCACTTCCCCCCAGTCAAAAGGGCCATCTGAAAAAAGTGTAAAATCCAGAAAGGCAGGACAGGCCATGGAGAACTGGGAGCCTTGTTATGCTGATGGGCGGGATATAAATTGCCAACAGCCACTCGGGAGAAGTGTATGGTGTTTCCTGGAACATCTAAAACAAAGCAACAGAGCCTAGGGCACTTCCACTTATGGTCCTGTAGCTTAGGGAAATTAAAATCAAAAAGACACAGCCACCCCAATGTTTGGGACGGCTCTGTTTACAAGAACCTCGTTTACGATACAAGTTCAATATCACAGAAAGTGAAAAATGGATAAAGAAGTTGTGGTACTTACGTACAATGCAGTATCACTCAACAATGAAATCTATGTCATCAGGCCCTTAGCAGCATAGAGTGGATTCAGGTATGATGATTCTAACTGAAATAAGTCACACAGAATAAGAAACATCATAAGATATCACTAATACACGGAATGTAAACTTGGCTACACAGGAACTGGATTACAAAACAGAACAGGGTCTCAAATTTAGAAAACCAACTTATGCTTGCTTAAGGGGAAAGGTGAGTTGGGGTGCCGCACAAAAACCAGAGATTGAAATGAGCACAGATAAAGTTCCTTAAGCCAAATATGTAATAGAAAAGAGCTACTCCTTGCTCAACGAAATGGACTCAAAACCCCATATTAAACGCCTAATAATGTACCTGAGTAGTAAGTATCTTAAAACCTATGGATTGCTATGTCTCTGAAAGTGAATCAATCGTGAGTACAGGGGCATAAACCCAGCAGTGATAGGATTGGAGAGTTTTGGTGAGCAAATGAAGACCCTTTGAAGTCGTATTGTATGGTACCCATTACACGGGTCTCAACTCTCCAGGTTTAAGGGATTCTTCCTTCAGCTAAAACATGCATGTGGAACCCAGAGTATGATCAACCGTGTGATCGGGAGATGTGTTCCAATATGTCTCAGTTCTCGTCCCCTGGTACTCGGGTGCAACATTCCAGAAGTTTAACTAACACTCTCCCGACATGGAGAGTCAGTGCCTTTAACCTCCTGTTTGGCCCAGTTTGAAATTTCTATGGAGGATGAACAGGTATAGGGAGAACCAATGAGAGACTAGCCTGAGGTGTCTGGACGGGCAAATTTAACTCTCATTTCCCACCAGGAAGAGGAATTAACCAAAGGCTCAGCGTGCCATGCCGGAACCAGATTATGGCATGAAGCAATCCTGCGGTGTTGCGGCCAGCTCACAAGAAAGCGAGTTGAAGAAAGGAGCTCAGGGGCACTGTAATTCACAAACCTGCAGAGTTATAAATGACAGCTATCATCCAAAAATATACTGAAGTAAGGCTGCCAAGAGGACTTGAAAGCGGGGCAGAATTGCACGAAACCGATTTCAGGTGGTAGACTGGAATTGCATTTAAAGCATAGGAAAAGAGGCAGAACGTCGACAATGATGCACTTGGCCAAAAAGGGCGTATGCGTTTTTTCCTGAATATATTCAGGAAAAAACGCATACGCCCTTTTTGGCCAACAAAGCAAGCTTGCAAAGGAAATCTGCACTACAATGAAGTCTCACTTCCCCCCGGTCAAAAGGGCCATCTGAAAAAAGTGTAAAATCCAGAAAGGCAGGACAGGCCATGGAGAACTGGGAGCCTTGTTATGCTGATGGGCGGGATGTAAATTGCCAACAGCCACTCGGGAGAAGTGTATGGTGTTTCCTGAAACATCTAAAAAACAAAGCAACAGAGCCTAGGGCACTTCCACTTATGGTCCTATAGCTTAGGGAAATTGAAATCAAAAAGACACAGCCACCCCAAAGTTTGGGATGGCTCTGTTTACAAGAACCTCGTTTACGGTACAAGTTCAATATCGCATAAAGCGAAAAATGAATAACGAAGTTGTTTTACTTACGTACAATGCAATATCACTCAGCAATGAAATCTATGTCATCAGGCCCATAGCAGCATAATGAGTAGATTCAGGTATGATGATTCTAACTGAAATAAGTCACACAGAAAAAGAAACATCATAAGATATCACTAATACACAGAATGTAAACTTGGCTACACAGGAACTGGATTACAAAACAGAACAGGGTCTCAAATTTAGAAAACCAACTTATGTTTGCTTAAGGGGAAAGGTGAGTTGGGGTGCTGCATAAAACCAGAGATTGAAATGAGCACAGATAAAGTTCCTTAAGCCAAATATGGAATAAACAAGAGCTACACCTTGCTCAACGAAATGGACTCAACACCCCATATTAAACGCCTGAGAATGTACCTGACTAGTAAGTATCTTAAAAGCTATGGATTGCTATGTCTCCGAAAGAGAATCAAGCGTGTGTACAGGGGCATAAACGCAGCAGTGATAGGATTGGAGAGGTTCGGTGAGAAAATGAAGACCCTTTGAAGTCATACTGCATGGTACCCATTCCACGGGTCTCAACTCTCCAGGTTTAAGGGATTCTTCCTTCAGGTAAAACATGCATGTGGAACCCACAGTATGATCAACCGTGTGATCGGGAGACGTGTTCCAATGTCTCAGTTCTCATCCCCTGGTACTTGGGTGCAACATTCCAGACGCTTTACTAACACTCTCCCGACTTGGAGAGTCAGTGCCTTTAAACTCCTGTTTTGCGCAGTTTGCAATTTCTGCGGAAGATGAACAGGAATAGGGAGAACCAATGAGAGACTAGCTGGAGGTTGCTGGACGGGCAAATTTAACTCTCATTTCCCAACAGGAAGAGGAATTAAGCAAAGGCTCAGCGTGCCGTGCCGGAACCAGATTAGGGCCTGAAGCAATCCTGTGGTGTTGCAGCCAGCTCAAAAGAAAGCGAGTTGAAGAAAGGAGCTCAGGGGCACTGTAATTCACAAACCTGCAGAGTTATAAATGACAGCTATCGTCCAAAAATATATTGAAGTAACGCTGCCAAGAGGACTTGAAAGCGGGGCAGAATTGCAGGAAACCGATTTCAGGAGGTAGACTGGAATTGCATTTAAAGCATAGGAAAAGAGGCAGAACATCGACAATGATGCACTTGGCCAAAAAGTGCGTATGCGTTTTTTCCTGAATATATTCAGGAAAATACGCATACGCCCTTTTTGGCCAACCAAGCAAGCTTGCAAAGGAAATCTGCACTACAATGAAGTCTCACTTCCCCCCGGTCAAAAGGACCACTGAAAAAAGTGTAAAATCCAGAAAGGCAGGACAGGCCATGGAGAACTGGGAGCCTTGTTATGCTGATGGGCGGGATGTATATTGCCAACAGCCACTCAGGAGAAGTGTATGGTGTTTCCTGAAACATCTAAAAAACAAAGAAACAGAGCCTAGGGCACTTCCACTTATGGCCCTATAGCTTAGGGAAATTAAAATCAAAAAGACACAGCCACCCCAACGTTTGGGACGGCTCTGTTTACAAGAAACTCGTTTATGGGACAAGTTCAATTTCGCAGAAAGTGAAAAATGGATAAAGAAGTTGTGGTACTTACGTAGAATGCAATATCACTCAGCAATGAAATCTATGTCATCAGGCCCATAGCAGCATAATGAGTGGATTCAGGTATGATGATTCTAACTGAAATAAGTCACATAGAAAAAGAAACATCATAAGATATCACTAATACACGGAATGTAAACTTGGCTACACAGGAACTGGATTACAAAAGAGAACAGGGTCTCAAATTTAGAAAACCATCTTATGATTGCTTAAGGGGAAAGGTGAGTTGGGGTGCTGCATAAAACCAGAGATTGAAATGAGCACAGATAAAGTTCCTTAAGCCAAATATGTAATAGACAAGAGCTACTCCTTGCTCAACGAAATGGACTCAACACCCCATAGTAAACACCTAACAATGTACCTGACTAGTAAGTATCTTAAAACCTATGGATCGCTATGTCTCTGAAAGAGAATCAAGCGTGTGTACAGGGGCATAAACGCAGCAGTGATAGGATTGGAGAGGTTCGGTGAGCAAATGAAGACCCTTTGAAGTCATATTGCATGGTACCCATTCCACGGGTCTCAACTCTCCAAATTAAGGGATTCTTCCTTAGGCGAAATCATGCATGTGGAACCCAGAGTATGATCAACCGTGTGATCGGGAGACGTGTTCCAATATGTCTCAGTTCTCGTCCCCTGGTACTCGCGTGCAACATTCCAGACGCTTTACTAACACTCTCCCGACTTGGAGAGTCAGTGCCTTTAACCTCCTGTTTGGCCCAGTTTGCAATTTCTGCGGAAGATGAACAGGAATAGGGAGAACCAATGAGAGACTAGCTGGAGGTGTCTAGACGGACAAATTTAACTCTCATTTCCCACCAGGAAGAGGAATTAACCAATGGCTCAGCGTGCCGTGCCGGAACCAGATTAGGGCCTGAAGCAATCCTGCGGTGTTGCGGCCAGCTCACAAGAAAGAGATTTGAAGAAAGGAGCTCAGGGGCACTGTAATTCACAAACCTGCAGAGTTATAAATGACAGCTCTCGTCCAAAAATATATTGAAGTAAGGCTGCCAAGAGGACTTGAAAGCAGGGCAGAATTGCAGGAAACCGATTTCAGGAGGTAGACTGGAATTGCATTTAAAGCATAGGAAAAGAGGTAGAACGTGGACAATGATGCACTTGGCCAAAAGGGCGTATGCATTTTTTCCTGAATATATTCAGGAAAAAACGCATACGCCCTTTTTGGCCAACCAAGCAAGCTTGCAAAGGAAATCTGCACTACAATGAAGTCTCACTTCCCCCCGGTCAAAAGGGACATCTGAAAAAAGTGTAAAATCCAGAAAGGCAGGACAGGCCATGGAGCACTGGGAGCCTTGTTATGCTGATGGGAGGGATGTAATTTCCCAACAGCCACTCAGGAGAAGTGTATGGTGTTTCCAGGAACATCTAAAACAAAGCAACAGAGCCTAGGGCACTTCCACTTATGGTCCTATAGCTTAGGGAAATTAAAATAAAAAAGACACAGCCACCCCAAAGTTTGGGACGGCTCTGTTTACAAGAACCTCGTTTACGGTACAAGTTCAATTTCACAGAAAGCGAAAAATGGATAAAGAAGTTGTGGTACTTACGTACAATGCAATATCACTCAGCAATGAAATCTATGTCATCAGGCCCATAGCAGCATAATGAGTGGATTCAGGTATGATGATTCTAACTGAAATAAGTCACACAGAAAAAGAAACATCATAAGATATCACTAATACACGGAATGTAAACTTGGCTACACAGGAACTGGATTACAAAACAGAACAGGGTCTCAAATTTAGAAAACCAACTTATGCTTGCTTAAGGGGAAAGGTGAGCTGGGGTGCTGCATAAAACCAGAGATTGAAATGAGCACAGATAAAGTTCCTTAAGCCAAATATGTAATAGACAAGGGCTACTCCTTGCTCAACGAAATGGACTCAAAACCCCTTATTAAACCCCTAATAATGTACCTGACTAGTAAGTATCTTAAAACTTATGGATTGCTATGTCTCTGAAAGAGAATCAAGCGTGAGTACAGGGGCATAAACGCAGCAGTGATAGGATTGGAGAGGTTTGGTGAGCAAATGAAGACCCTTTGAAGTCATATTGCATGGTACCCATTCCACGGGTCGCAACTCTCCAAGTTTAAGGGATTCTTCCTTCAGCTAAAAAATGAATGTGGAACACAGAGTGTGATCAACCGTGTGATCGGGAGATGTGTTCTAATATGTCTCAGTTCTCATCCCCTGGTACTCGGGTGCAAAATTGCAGACGCTTTACTAATATTCTCCCGACTTGGAGAGACAGTGCCTTTAACCTCCTGTTTGGCCCAGTTTGCAATTTCTGCGGAAGATGAACAGGAATAGGGAGAACCAATGAGAGACTAGCTGGAGGTGTCTGGACGGGCAAATTTAACTCTCATTTCCCACCAGGAAGAGGAATTAACCAAAGGCTCAGCGTGCCGTGCCAGAACCAGATTAGGGCCTGAAGCAATCCTGCGGTGTTGAGGCCAGCTC
The DNA here is from genome assembly GCF_937001465.1 of Orcinus orca. Taxonomy (NCBI): domain Eukaryota; kingdom Metazoa; phylum Chordata; class Mammalia; order Artiodactyla; family Delphinidae; genus Orcinus; species Orcinus orca. The sequence goes on along the minus strand of NW_026043942.1, from coordinate 38,093 downwards.
ACAAGAAAGCGAGTTGAAGAAAGGAGCTCAGGGGCACTGTAATTCACAAACCTGCAGAGTTATAAATGACAGCTATCGTACAAAAATCTACTGAAGTAAGGCTGCCAAGAGCGCTTGAAACCGGGGCAGAATTGCAGGAAACCGATTTCAGGTGGTAGACTTGATTTGCATTTAAAGCATAGGAAAAGAGGCAGAACGTCCACAATGATGCACTTGCCAAAAAGGGCGTATGCTTTTTTTCCTGAATATATTCAGGAAAAAAAGCATACGCCCTTTTAGGCCAACCAAGCAAGCTTGCAAAGGAAATCTGCACTACAATGAAGTCTCACTTCCCCCCAGTCAAATGGGCCATCTGAAAAAAGTGTAAAATCCAGAAAGGCAGGACAGGCCATGGAGAACTGGGAGCCTTGTTATGCTGATGGGCGGGATGTAAATTGCCAACAGCCACTCAGGAGAAGTGTATGGTGTTTCCAGGAACATCTAAAACAAAGCAACAGAGCCTAGGGCACTTCCACTTATGGTCCTATAGCTTAGGGAAATTAAAATAAAAAAGACACAGCCACCCCAAAGTTTGGGACGGCTCTGTTTACAAGAACCTCGTTTACGGTACAAGTTCAATTTCACAGAAAGCGAAAAATGGATAAAGAAGTTGTGGTACTTACGTACAATGCAATATCACTCAGCAATGAAATCTATGTCATCAGGCCCATAGCAGCATAATGAGTGGATTCAGGTATGATGATTCTAACTGAAATAAGTCACACAGAAAAAGAAACATCATAAGATATCACTAATACACGGAATGTAAACTTGGCTACACAGGAACTGGATTACAAAACAGAACAGCGTCTCAAATTTAGAAAACCAACTTATGCTTGCTTAAGGCGAAAGGTGAGTTGGGGTGCTGCATAAAACCAGAGATTGAAATGAGCACAGATAAAGTTCCTTAAGCCAAATATGGAATAGACAAGAGCTACTCCTTGCTCAACGAAATGGACTCAACACCCCATAGTAAACGCCTAACAATGTACCTGACTAGTAAGTATCTTAAAACCTATGGATCGCTATGTCTCCGAAAGAGAATCAAGCGTGTGTACAGGGGCATAAACACAGCAGTGATAGGATTGGAGAGGTTCGGTGAGCAAATGAAGACCCTTTGAAGTCATATTGCATGGTACCCATTCCACGGGTCTCAACTCTCCAGGTTTAAGGGATTCTTCCTTCGGCTAAATCATGCATGTGGAACCCGGAGTATGATCAACCGTGTGATCGGGAGTCGTGTTCCAATATGTCTCCATTCTCGTCCCCTGGTACTCGGGTGCAACATTCCAGACGCTTTACTAACACTCTCCCGACTTGGAGAGTCAGTGCCTTTAACCTCCTGTTTGGCCCAGTTTGCAATTTCTGCGGAAGATGAACAGAAATAGGGAGAACCAATGAGAGACTAGCTGGAGGTGTCTGGACGGGCGAATTTAACTCTCATTTCCCACCAGGAAGAGGAATTAACCAAAGGCTCAGCATACCGTGCCGGAACCAGATTAGGGCCTGAAGCAATCCTGCGGTGTTGCGGCCAGCTCACAAGAAAGCGAGTTGAAGAAAAGAGCTCAGGGGCACTGTAATTCACAAACCTGCAGAGTTATAAATGACAGTTATTGTCCAAAAATATACTGAAGTAAGGCTGCCAAGAAGACTTGAAAGCGGGGCCGAATTGCAGGAAACCGATTTCAGGAGGTAGACTGGAATTGCATTTAAAGCATAGGAAAAGAGGCAGAACGTCCACAATGATGCACTGGCCAAAAAGGGCGTATGCGTTTTTTCCTGAATATATTCAGGACAAAACGCATACGCAATTTTTGGCCAACCAAGCAAGCTTGCAAAGGAAATCTGCACTACAATGAAGTCTCACTTCCCCGCGGTCAAAGGGGCCATCTGAAAAAAGTGTAAAATCCAGAAAGGCAGGACAAGCCATGGAGAACTGGGAGCCTTGTTATGCTGATGGGCAGGATGTAAATTGCCAACAGCCACTCGGGAGAAGTGTATGGTGTTTCCTGAAACATCTAAAAAACTGAGGAAGACAGCCTAGGGCACTTCCACTTATGGTCCTATAGCTTAGGGAAATTAAAATAAAAAAGACACAGCCACCCCAAAATTTGGGACAGCTCTGTTTACAAGAACCTCAGTCACGGTACAAGTTCAATATCGCAGAAAGCGAAAAATGGATAAAGAATTTGTGGTACTTACGTACAATGCAATATCAATCAGCAATGAAATCTATGTCATCAGGCCTGTAAAGCATAGAGTGGATTCAGGTATGATGATTCTAACTGAAATAAGTCACACAGAAAAAGAAACATCATAAGATATCACTAATACACGGAATGTAAACTTGGCTACACAGGCACTGAATTACAAAACAGAACAGGGTCTCAAATTTAGAAAACCAACTTATGCTTGCTTAAGGGGAAAGGTGAGTTGGGGTGCTGCATAAAACCAGAGATTGAAATGAGCACAGATAAAGTTCCTTAAGCCAAATATGTAATAGACAAGGGCTACTCCTTGCTCAACGAAATGGACTCAAAACCCCATATTAAACGCCTAACAATGTACCTGACTAGTAAGTATCTTAAAACTTATGGATTGGTATGTCTCTGAAAGAGAATCAAGCGTGAGTACAGGGGCATAAACGCAGCAGTGATAGGATTGGAGAGGTTCGGTGAGCAAATGAAGACCCTTTGAAGTCATATTGCATGGTACCCATTCCACGGGTCTCAACTCTCCAAGTTTAAGGGATTCTTCCTTCAGCTAAAAAATGCATGTGGAACACAGAGTATGATCAACCGTGTGATCGGGAGACGTGTTCAAATATGTCTCAGTTCTCATCCCCTGGTACTCGGGTGCAACATTCCAGATGCTTTACTAACACTCTCCCGACTTGGAGAGTCAGTGCCTTTAACCTCCTGTTTGACACAGTTTGCAATTTCTGCGGAAGATGAACAGGGATAAGGAGGACCAATGAGAGACTAGCTGGAGGTGTCTGGACGGGCAATTTTAACTCTCATTTCCCACCAGGAAGAGGAATTAAGCAAAGGCTCAGCGTGCGGTGCTGGAACCAGATTAGGGCCTGAAGCAATCCTGCGGTGTTGCGGCCAGCTCACAAGAAAGCGAGTTGAAGAAAGGAGCTCATGGGCACTGTAATTCACAATCCTGCAGAGTTATAAATGACAGCTATCGTCCAAAAATATACTGAAGTAAGGCTGCCAAGAGGACTTGAAAGCGGGGCAGAATTGCAGGAAACCGATTTCAGGAGGTAGACTGGAATTGCATTTAAAGCATAGGAAAAGAGGCAGAACTTCCACAATGATGCACTTGGCCAAAAAGGGCGTATGCGTTTTTTCCTGAATATATTCAGGAAAAAACGCATACGCCCTTTTTGGCCAACCAAGCAAGCTTACAAAGAAAATCTGCACTAAAATGAAGTCTCACTTCCCCGCGGTCAAAAGGGCCATCTGAAAAAAGTGTAAAATCCAGAAAGGCAAGACAGGCGTTGGAGAACTGGGAGCCTTGTTATGCTGATGCGAGGGATGTAAATTGCCAGCAGCCACTCCGGAGAAGTGTATGGTGTTTCCTGAAACATCTAAAAAACAAAGCAACAGAGCCTAGGGCACTTCCACTTATGGTCCTATAGCTTAGGGAAATTAAAATCAAAAAGACACAGCCACCCCAAAGTTTGGGACAGCTCTGTTTACAAGAACCTCGTTTATGGTACAAGTTCAATATCGCAGAAAGTGAAAAATGGATAAAGAAGTTGTGCTACTTACGTACAATGCAATATCACTCAGCAATGAAATCTATGTCATCAGGCCCGTAGCAGCATAATGAGTGGATTCAGGTATGATGATTCTAACTGAAATAAGTCACACAGAAAAAGAAACATCATAACATATCACTAATACACGGAATGTAAACTTGGCTACACAGGAACTGGATTACAAAACAGAACAGGGTCTCCAATTTAGAAAACCAACTTATGCTTGCTTAAGGGGAAAGGTGAGTTGGGGTGCTGCATAAAACCAGAGATTGAAATGAGCACAGATAAAGTTCCTTAAGCCAAATATGTAATAGACAAGAGCTACTCCTTGCTCAACGAAATGGACTCAAAACCCCATATTAAACGCCTAAGAATGTACATGACTAGAAATATCTTAAAATCTATGGATTGCTATGTCTCCGAAAGAGAATCAAGCATGTGTAGAGGGGCATAAACGCAGCAGTGATAGGATTGGAGAGGTTCGGTGAGCAAACGAAGACCCTTTGATGTCATATTGCATGGTACCCATTCCACGGGTCTCAACTCTCCAGGTTTAAGGGATTCTTCCTTCAGCTAAAACATGCATGTGGAACGCAGAGTATGATCAACCGTGTGATCGGGAGATGTGTTCAAATATGTCTCAGTTTTCCTCCCCTGGTACTCGGGTGCAACATTCCAGATGCTTTACTAACACTTTCCCGACTTGGAGAGTCATTGCCTTTAACCTCCTGTTTGGCCCAGTTTGCAAATTCCGCGGAAGACGAACAGGAATAGGGAGAACAAATGAGAGACTAGCTGGAGGCGTCTGGACGGGCAAATTTCACTCTCATTTCCCACCAGGGAGAGGAATTAACCAAAGGCTCAGCGTGCCGTGCCGGAACCAGATTAGGGCCTGAAGCAATCCTGCGGTGTTGCGGCCAGCTCACAAGAAAGCGAGTTGAAGAAAGGAGCTCAGGGGCACTGTAATTCACAAACCTGCAGAGTTATAAATGACAGCTATCGTCCAAAAATATACTGAAGTAAGGCTGCCAAGAGGACTTGAAAGCGGGGCAGAACTGCAGGAAACCGATTTCAGGAGGTAGACTGGATTTGCATTTAAAGCACAGGAAAAGAGGCAGAACGTCGACAATGATGCACTTGGACAAAAAGGGCGTATGCTTTTTTTCCTGAATATATTCAGGAAAAAACGCATACGCCCTTTTTGGCCAACCAAGCAAGCTTGCAAAGGAAATCTGCACTACAATGAAGTCTCACTTCCCCCCAGTCAAAAGGGCCATCTGAAAAAAGTGTAAAATCCAGAAAGGCAGGACAGGCCATGGAGAACTGGGACCCTTGTTATGCTGATGGGCGGGATGTAAATTGCCAACAGCCACTCGGGAGAAGTGTATGGTGTTTCCTGGAACATCTAAAACAAAGCAACAGAGCCTAGGGCACTTCCACTTATGGTCCTGTAGCTTAGGGAAATTAAAATCAAAAAGACACAGCCACCCCAATGTTTGGGACGGCTCTGTTTACAAGAACCTCGTTTACGGTACAAGTTCAATATCACAGAAAGTGAAAAATGGATAAAGAAGTTGTGGTACTTACGTACAATGCAATATCACTCAACAATGAAATCTATGTCATCAGGACCTTAGCAGCATAGAGTGGATTCAGGTATGATGATTCTAACTGAAATAAGTCACACAGAATAAGAAACATCATAAGATATCACTAATACACGGAATGTAAACTTGGCTACACAGGAACTGGATTACAAAACAGAACAGAGTCTCAAATTTCGAAAACCAACTTATGCTTGCTTAAGGGGAAAGGTGAGTTGGGGTGCCGCATAAAACCAGAGATTGAAATGAGCACAGATAAAGTTCCTTAAGCCAAATATGTAATAGACAAGAGCTACTCCTTGCTCAACTAAATGGACTCAAAACCCCATATTAAACGCCTAATAATGTACCTGAGTAGTAAGTATCTTAAAACCTATGGATTGCTATGTCTCTGAAAGTGAATCAATCGTGAGTACAGGGGCATAAACCCAGCAGTGATAGGATTGGAGAGTTTTGGTGAGCAAATGAAGACCCTTTGAAGTCGTATTGTATGGTACCCATTACACGGGTCTCAACTCTCCAGGTTTAAGGGATTCTTCCTTCAGCTAAAACATGCATGTGGAACCCAGAGTATGATCAACCATGTGATCGGGAGATGTGTTCCAATATGTCTCAGTTCTCGTCCCCTGGTACTCGGGTGCAACATTCCAGAAGTTTAACTAACACTCTCCCGACATGGAGAGTCAGTGCCTTTAACCTCCTGTTTGGCCCAGTTTGAAATTTCTATGGAGGATGAACAGGTATAGGGAGAACCAATGAGAGACTAGCCTGAGGTGTCTGGACGGGCAAATTTAACTCTCATTTCCCACCAGGAAGAGGAATTAACCAAAGGCTCAGCGTGCCATGCCGGAACCAGATTATGGCATGAAGCAATCCTGCGGTGTTGCGGCCAGCTCACAAGAAAGCGAGTTGAAGAAAGCAGCTCAGGGGCACTGTAATTCACAAACCTGCAGAGTTATAAATGACAGCTATCATCCAAAAATATACTGAAGTAAGGCTGCCAAGAGGACTTGAAAGCGGGGCAGAATTGCACGAAACCGATTTCAGGTGGTAGACTGGAATTGCATTTAAAGCATAGGAAAAGAGGCAGAACGTGGACAATGATGCACTTGGCCAAAAAGGGCGTATGCGTTTTTTCCTGAATATATTCAGGAAAAAACGCATACGCCCTTTTTGGCCAACCAAGCAAGCTTGCAAAGGAAATCTGCACTACAATGAAGTCTCACTTCCCCCCGGTCAAAAGGGCCATCTGAAAAAAGTGTAAAATCCAGAAAGGCAGGACAGGCCATGGAGAACTGGGAGCCTTGTTATGCTGATGGGCGGGATGTAAATTGCCAACAGCCACTCCGGAGAAGTGTATGGTGTTTCCTGAAACATCTAAAAAACAAAGCAACAGAGCCTAGGGCACTTCCACTTATGGTCCTATAGCTTAGGGAAATTAAAATCAAAAAGACACAGCCACCCCAAAGTTTGGGATGGCTCTGTTTACAAGAAACTCGTTTACGGTACAAGTTCAATATCGCATAAAGCGAAAAATGGATAAAGAAGTTGTGGTACTTACGTACAATGCAATATCACTCAGCAATGAAATCTATGTCATCAGGCCCATAGCAGCATAATGAGTGGATTCAGGTATGATGATTCTAACTGAAATAAGTCACACAGAAAAAGAAACATCATAAGATATCACTAATACACGGAATGTAAACTTGGCTACACAGGAACTGGATTACAAAACAGAACAGGGTCTCAAATTTAGAAAACCAACTTATGCTTGCTTAAGGGGAAAGGTGAGTTGGGGTGCTGCATAAAACCAGAGATTGAAATGAGCACAGATAAAGTTCCTTAAGCCAAATATGGAATAAACAAGAGCTACACCTTGCTCAACGAAATGGACTCAACACCCCATATTAAACGCCTGAGAATGTACCTGACTAGTAAGTATCTTAAAAGCTATGGATTGCTATGTCTCCGAAAGAGAATCAAGCGTGTGTACAGGGGCATAAACGCAGCAGTGATAGGATTGGAGAGGTTCGGTGAGATAATGAAGACCCTTTGAAGTCATATTGCATGGTACCCATTCCACGGGTCTCAACTCTCCAGGTTTAAGGGATTCTTCCTTCAGCTAAAACATGCATGTGGAACCCACAGTATGATCAACCGTGTGATCGGGAGACGTGTTCCAATGTCTCAGTTCTCATCCCCTGGTACTTGGGTGCAACATTCCAGACGCTTTACTAACACTCTCCCGACTTGGAGAGTCAGTGCCTTTAAACTCCTGTTTTGCGCAGTTTGCAATTTCTGCGGAAGATGAACAGGAATAGGGAGAACCAATGAGAGACTAGCTGGAGGTTTCTGGACGGGCAAATTTAACTCTCGTTTCCCAACAGGAAGAGGAATTAAGCAAAGGCTCAGCGTGCCGTGCCGGAACCAGATTAGGGCCTGAAGCAATCCTGTGGTGTTGCAGCCAGCTCAAAAGAAAGCGAGTTGAAGAAAGGAGCTCAGGGGCACTGTAATTCACAAACCTGCAGAGTTATAAATGACAGCTATCGTCCAAAAATATATTGAAGTAAGGCTGCCAAGAGGACTTGAAAGCAGGGCAGAATTGTAGGAAACCGATTTCAGGAGGTAGACTGGAATTGCATTTAAAGCATAGGAAAAGAGGTAGAACGTGGACAATGATGCACTTGGCCAAAAGGGCGTATGCATTTTTTCCTGAATATATTCAGGAAAAAACGCATACGCCCTTTTTGGCCAACCAAGCAAGCTTGCAAAGGAAATCTGCACTACAATGAAGTCTCACTTCCCCCCGGTCAAAATGGACATCTGAAAAAAGTGTAAAATCCAGAAAGGCAGGACAGGCCATGGAGCACTGGGAGCCTTGTTATGCTGATGGGAGGGATGTAATTTCCCAACAGCCACTCGGGAGAAGTGTATGGTGTTTCCTGAAACATCTAAAAAACAAAGCAACAGAGCCTAGGGCACTTCCACTTATGGTTCTATAGCTTAGGGAAATTAAAATCAAAAAGACACAGCCACCCCAAAGTTTGGGACGGCTCTGTTTACAAGAACCGCGTTTATGGTACAAGTTCAATATCGCAGAAAGCGAAAAATGGATAAAGAAGGTGTGGTACTTACGTACAATTCAATATCACTCAGCAATGAAATCTATGTCATCAGGCCCGTAGCAGCATAATGAGTGGATTCAGGTATGATGATTCTAACTGAAATAAGTCACACAGAAAAAGAAACATCATAAGATATCACTAATACACGAAATGTAAACTTGGCTACACAGGAACTGGATTACAAAACAGAACAGGGTCTCAAATTTAGAAAACCAACTTATGCTTGCTTAAAGGGAAAGGTAAGTTGGAGTGCTGCATAAAACCAGAGGTTGAAATGAGCACAGATAAAGTTCCTTAAGCCAAATATGTAATAGACCAGAGCTACTCCTTCCTCAACGAAATGGACTCAACACCCCATATTAAATGCCTAAGAATGTACGTGACTAGTAAGTATCTTAAAACCTATGGATCGCTATGCCTCCGAAAGAGAATCAAGCGTGTGTACAGGGGCATAAACGCAGCAGTGATAGGATTGGAGAGGTTCGGTGAGCAAATGAAGACGCTTTGAAGTCATATTGCATGGTACCCATTCCACGGGTCTCAACTCTCCAGGTTTAAGGGATTCTTCCTTCAGCTAAATCATGCATGTGGAACCCAGAGTATGATCAACCGTGTGATCGGGAGACGTGTTCCAATATGTCTCAGGACTCGTCCCCTGGTACTCGGGTGCAACATTCCAGACGCTTTACTAACACTCTCCCGACTGGGAGAGTCAGTGCCTTTAACCTCCTGTTTGGCCCTGTTTGCAATTTCTGCGGCAGATGAACAGGAATAGGGAGAACCAATGAGAGACTAGCTGGAGGTGTCTGGACGGGCAAATTTAACTCTCATTTCCCACCAGGAAGAGGAATTAACCAAAGGCTCAGCGTGCCGTGCCGGAACCAGATTAGGGCCTGAAGCAATCCTGCGGTGTTGCGGCCAGCTCACAAGAAAGCGAGTTGAAGAAACGAGCTCAGGGGCACTGTAATTCACAAACCTGCAGAGTTATAAATGACAGCTCTCGTCCAAAAATATACTGAAGTAAGGCTGCCAAGAGGACTTAAAAGTGGGGCAAAATTGCAGGAAACCGATTTCAGGAGGTAGACTGGAATTGCACTTAAAGCATAGGAAAAGAGGCAGAACGTCGACAATGATGCACTTGGCCAAAAAGGGCGTATGCGTTTTTTCCTGAATATATTCAGGAAAAAACGCATACGCCCTTTTTGGCCAACCAAGCAAGCTTGCAAAGGAAATCTGCACTACAATGAAGTCTCAATTCCCCCCGGTCAAAAGGACCACTGAAAAAAGTGTAAAATCCAGAAAGGCAGGACAGGCCATGGAGAACTGGGAGCCTTGTTATGCTGATGGGCGGGATGTATATTGCCAACAGCCACTTGGGAGAAGTGTATGGTGTGTTTCCTGAAACATCTAAAAAACAAAGCAACAGAGCCTAGGGCACTTCCACTTATGGCCCTATAGCTTAGGGAAATTAAAATCAAAAAGACACAGCCACCCCAACGTTTGGGACGGCTCTGTTTACAAGAAACTCGTTTACGGTACAAGTTCAATATCACAGAAAGTGAAAAATGGATAAAGAAGTTGTGGTACTTACGTACAATGCAATATCACTCAGCAATGAAATCTATGTCATCAGGCCCGTAGCAGCATAATGAGTGGATTCAGTTATGATGATTCTAATTGAAATAAGTCACACAGAAAAAGAAACATCATAAGATATCACTAATACACGGAATGTAAAACTTGGCTACACAGGAACTGGATTACAAAACAGAACAGGGTCTCCAATTTAGAAAACCAACTTATGATTGCTTAAGGGGAAAGGTGAGTTGGGGTGCTGCATAAAACCAGAGATTGAAATGAGCACAGATAAAGTTCCTTAAGCCAAATATGTAATAGACAAGAGCTACTCCTTGCTCAACGAAATGGACTCAACACCCCATATTAAACGCCTAAGAATGTACCTGACTAGTAAGTATCTTAAAACCTATGGATCGCTATGTCCTCCGAAAGAGAATCAAGCGTGTGTACAGGGGCATAAACGCAGCAGTGATAGGATTGGAGAGGTTCGGTGAGAAAATGAAGACCCTTTGAAGTCATATTGCATGGTACCCATTCCACGGGTCTCAACTCTCCAGGTTTAAGGGATTCTTCCTTCAGCTAAAACATGCATGTGGAACCCAGAGTATGATCAACCGTGTGATCGGGAGACGTGTTCCAATGTCTCAGTTCTCATCCCCTTGTACTCGGGTGCAACATTCCAGACGCTTTACTAACACTCTCCCAACTTGGAGAGTCAGTGCCTTTAACCTCCTGTTTGGCCCAGTTTTGCAATTTCTGCGGAAGATGAACAGGAATAGGGAGAACCAATGAGAGACTAGCTGGAGGTTTCTGACGGGCAAATTTAACTCTCATTTCCCACCAGGAAGAGGAATTAACCAAAGGCTCAGCGTGCCATGCCAGAACCAGATTAGGGCCTGAAGCAGTCCTGCGGTGTTGCGGCCAGCTCACAAGAAAGCGAGTTGAAGAAAGGAGCTCAGGGGCACTGTAATTCACAAACCTACAGAGTTATAAATGACAGCTATCATCCAAAAATATACTGAAGTAAGGCTGCCAAGAGGACTTGAAAGCCGGGCAGAATTGCAGGAAACCGATTTCAGGAGGTAGACTGGAATTGCATTTAAAGCATAGGAAAAGAGGCAGAACGTCGACAATGATGCACTTGGCCAAAAAGGGCGTATGCGTTTTTTCCTGAATATATTCAGGAAAAAACGCATACGCCCTTTTTGGCCAACCAAGCAAGCTTGCAAAGGAAATCTGCACTACAATGAAGTCTCACTTCCCCCCGGTCAAAAGGGCCATCTGAGAAAAGTGTAAAATCCAGAAAGGCAGGACAGGCCATGGAGAACTGGGAGCCTTGATATGTTGATGGGCGGGATGAAAATTGCCAACAGCCACTGGGGAGAAGTGTATGGTGTTTCCTGAAACATCTAAAAAACAAAGCAACAGAGCCTAGGGCACTTCCACTTATGGTCCTATAACTTAGGGAAATTAAAATCAAAAAGACACAGCCACCCCAAAGTTTGGGACGGCTCTGTTTACAGGAACCTTGTTTACGGTACAAGTTCAATATCGCAGAAAGCGAAAAATGGATAAAGAAGGTGTGGGTACTTACGTACAATGCAATATCACTCAGCAATGAAATCTATGTCATCAGGCCCGTAGCAGCATAATGAGTGGATTCAGGTATGATGATTCTAACTGAAATAAGTCACACAGAAAAAGAAACATCATAAGATATCACTAATACACGGAATGTAAACTTGGTATACAGGAAATGGATTACAAATCATAAGAGGGTCTCAAATTTAGAAAACCAACTTATGCTTGCTTAAGGGGAAAGGTGAGTTGGGGTGCTGCATAAAACCAGAGATTGAAATGAGCACAGATAAAGTTCCTTAAGCCAAATATGTAATAGACAAGAGCTACTCCTTGCTCAACGAAATGGACTCAACACCCCATATTAAACGCCTAAGAATGTACCTGACTAGTAAGTATCTTAAAACCTATGAATTGCTATGTCTCTGAAAGAGAATCAAGCGTGTGTACAGGGGCATAAATGCAGCAATGATAGGATTGGAGACATTCGGTGAGCAAATGAAGACCCTTTGAAATCATATTGCATGGTACCCATTCCACGGGTCTCAACTCTGCAGGTTTAAGGGATTCTTCCTTCAGCTAAATCATGCATGTGGAACCCAGAGTATGATCAACCGTGTGATCGGGAGCTGTGTTCCAATATGTCTCAGGACTCGTCCCCTGGTACTTGGGTGCAACATACCAGACGCTTTACTAACACTCTCCGACTGGGAGAGTCAGTGCCTTTAAACTCCTGTTTGGCCCAGTTTGCAATTTCTGCGGCAGATGAACAGGAATAGGGAGAACCAATGAGATACTAGCTGGAGGTGTCTGGACGGGAAATTTAACTCTCATTTCCCACCAGGAAGAGGAATTAAGCAAAGGCTCAGCGTGCGGTGCCGGAACCATATTAGGGCCTGAAGCAATCCTGCGGTGTTGCGGCCAGCTCACAAGAAAGCGAGTTGAAGAAAGGAGCTCAGGGGCACTGTAATTCACAAACCTGCAGAGTTATAAATGACAGCTATCGTCAAAAAATATACTGAAGTAAGGCTGCCAAGAGGACTTGAAAGCGGGGCAGAATTGCAGGAAACCGATTTCAGGAGGTAGACTGGAATTGCATTTAAAGCATAGGAAAAGAGGCAGAACGTCGACAATGATGCACTTGGACAAAAAGGACGTATGCGTTTTTTCCTGAATATATTCAGGAAAAAACGCATATGCACTTTTTGGCCAACCAAGCAAGCTTGCAAAGGAAATCTGCACTATAATGAAGTCTCACTTCCCCACGGTCAAAAGGGCCATCTGAAGAAAGTGTAAAATCCAGAAAGGCAGGACAGGCCATGGAGAACTGGGAGCCTTGTTATGCTGATGGGCGGGATGTAAATTGCCAACAGCCACTCGGGACAAGTGTATGGTGTTTCCTGAAACATATAAAAAACAAGCAACAGAGCCTAGGGCACTTCCACTTATGGTCCTATAGCTTAGGGAAATTAAAATCAAAAAGACACAGCCACCACAAAGTTTGGGACGGCTCTGTTTACAAGAACCTCCTTTACGGTACAAGTTCAATTTCGCAGAAAGTGAAAAATGGATAAAGAAGTTGTGGTACTTACGTACAATGCAATATCACACAGCAATGAAATCTATGTCATCATGCCCGTAGCAGCATAATGAGTGGATTCAGGTATGATGATTCTAACTGAAATAAGTCACAGAGAAAAAGAAACGTCATAAGATATCACTAATACACGGAATGTAAACTTGGCTACACAGGCACTGAATTACAAAACAGAACAGGGTCTCAAATTTAGAAAACCAACTTATGCTTGCTTAAGGGGAAAGGTGAGTTGGGGTGCTGCATAAAACCAGAGATTGAAATGAGCACAGATAATGTTCCTTAAGCCAAATATGTAATAGACAAGAGCTACTCCTTGCTCAACGAAATGGACTCAACACCCCATATTAAACCCCTAAGAATGTACCTGACTAGTAAGTATCTTAAAACCTATGGATTGCTATGTCTCCGAAAAAGAATCAAGCGCGTGTACCGGGGCATAAACGCAGCAGTGATAGGATTGGAGAGGTTTGGTGAGCAAATGAAGACCCTTTGAAGTCACATTGCATGGTACCCATTCCACGGGTCTCAACTCTCCAGGTTTAAGGGATTCTTCCTTCAGCTAAAACATGCATGTGGAACCCAGAGTATGATCAACGGTGTGAGTGGGAGACGTTTTCAAATATGTCTCAGTTCTCGTACCCTGGGACTCGGGTGCAACATTCCAGACGCTTTATTAACACTCTCCCGACTTGGAGAGTCAGTGCCTTTAACCTCCTGTATGGCCCAGTTTGCAATTTCTGCGGAAGATGAACAGGAATAGGGAGAACCAATGAGAGACTAGCTGGAGGTGTCTGGACGGGCGAAAATAACTCTCATTTCCCACCAGGAAGAGGAATTAACCAAAGGCTCAGCATACCGTGCCGGACCCAGATTAGGGCCTGAAGCAATCCTGCGGTGTTGCGGCCAGCTCACAAGAAAGCGAGTTGAAGAAAGGAGCTCAGGGACACTGTAATTCACAAACCTGCAGAGTTATAAATAACAGCTATTGTCCAAAAATATACTGAAGTAAGGCTGCCAAGAGGACTTGAAAGTGGGGCAGAATTGCAGGAAACCGATTTCAGGAGGTAGACTGGAATTGCATTTAAAGCATAGGAAAAGAGGCAGAACGTCCACAATGATGCACTTGGCCAAAAAGGGCGTATGCGTTTTTTCCTGAATATATTCAGGACAAAACACATAACCCTTTTTGGCCAACCAAGCAAGCTTGCAAAGGAAATCTGCACTACAATGAAGTCTCACTTCCCCCCGGTCAAAAGGGCCATCTGAAAAAAGTGTAAAATCCAGAAAGGCAGGACAGGCCATGGAGAACTGGGAGCCTTGTTATGCTGATGGGCGGGATGTAAATTGCCAACAGCCACTCAGGAGAAGTGTATGGTGTTTCCTGAAACATCTAAAAAACTGAGGAACAGAGCCTAGGGCACTTCCACTTATGGTCCTATAGCTTAGGGAAATTAAAATCAAAAAGACACAGCCACCCCAAAGTTTGGGACAGCTCTGTTTACAAGAACCTCGTTTACGGTACAAGTTCAATATCACAGAAAGCGAAAAATGGATAAAGAAGTTGTGGTACTTACGTACAATGCAATATCACTCAGCAATAAAATCTATGTCATCATGCCCGTAGCAGCATAATGAGTGGATTCAGGTATGATGATTCTAACTGAAATAAGTCACACAGAAAAAGAAACGTCATAAGATATCACTAATACACGGAATGTAAACTTGGCTACAAAGGCACTGAATTACAAAACAGAACAGGGTCTCAAATTTAGAAAACCAACTTATGCTTGCTTATGGGGAAAGGTGAGTTGGGGTGCTGCATAAAACAAAAGATTGAAATGAGCACAGATAAACTTCCTTAAGCCAAATATGTAATAGACAAGAGCTACTCCTTGTTCAACGAAATGGACTCAACACCCCATATTAAACGCCTAAGAATGTACCTGACTAGTAAGTATCTTAAAACCTATGGATTGCTATGACTCCGAAAGAGAACTAAGCGTGTGTACAGGGGCATAAACGCAGCAGTGATAGGATTGGAGAGGTTCGGTGAGCAAATGAAGACCCTTTGAAGTCACATTGCATGGTACCTATTCCACGGGTCTCAACTTCCAGGTTTAAGGGATTCTTCCTTCAGCTAAAACATGTATGTGGAACCCAGAGTATGATCAACCGTGTGAGTGGGAGACGTTTTCAAATATGTCTCATTTCTCGTACCCTGGTACTCGGGTGCAACATTCCAGACGCTTTATTAACACTCTCCCGACTTGGAGAGTCAGTGCCTTTAACCTCCTGTATGGCCCAGTTTACAATTTCTGCGGAAGATGAACAGGAATAGGGAGAACCAATGAGAGACTAGCTGGAGGTGTCTGGACGGGCGAATTTAACTCTCATTTCCCACCAGGAAGAGGAATTAACCAAAGGCTCAGCATACCGTGCCGGAACCAGATTAGGGCCTGAAGCTATCCTGCGGTGTTGCAGCCAGCTCACAAGAAAGCGAGTTGAAGAAAGGAGCTCAGGGGCACTGTAATTCACAAACCTGCAGAGTTATAAATGACAGCTATTGTCCAAAAATATACTGAAGTAAGGCTGCCAAGAGGACTTGAAAGCGGGGCAGAATTGCAGGAAACCGATTTCAGGAGGTAGACTGGAATTGCATTTAAAGCATAGGAAAAGAGGCAGAACGTCCACAATGATGCACTTGGCCAAAAAGTGCGTATGCGTTTTTTCCTGAATATATTCAGGACAAAATACATACGCCCTTTTTGGCCAACCAAGCAAGCTTGCAAAGGAAATCTGCACTACAATGAAGTCTCACTTGCCCACAGTCAAAAGGGCCATCTGAAAAAAGTGTAAAATCCAGAAAGGCAGGACAGGCCATGGAGAACTGGGAGCCTTGTTATGCTGATGGGCGGGATGTAAATTGCCAACAGCCACTCGGGAGAAGTGTATGGTGTTTCCTGAAACATCTAAAAAACTGAGGAACAGAGCCTAGGGCACTTCCACTTATGGTCCTATAGCTTAGGGAAATTAAAATCAAAAAGACACAGCCACCCCAAAGTTTGGGACAGCTCTGTTTACAAGAACCTCGTTTACGGTACAAGTTCAATATCGCAGAAAGCGAAAAATGGATAAAAAAGTTGTGGTACTTACGTACAATGCAATATCACTCAGCAATAAAATCTATGTCATCATGTCCGTAGCAGCATAATGAGTGGATTCAGGTATGATGATTCTAACTGAAATAAGTCACACAGAAAGAGAAACGTCATAAGATATCACTAATACACGGAATGTAAACTTGGCTACAAAGGCACTGAATTACAAAACAGAACAGGGTCTCAAATTTAGAAAACCAACTTATGCTTGCTTAAGGGGAAAGGTGAGTTGGGGTGCTGCATAAAACCAGAGATTGAAATGAGCACAGATAAAGTTCCTTAAGCCAAATATGTAATAGACAAGAGCTACTCCTTGCTCAACGAAATGGACTCAACACCCCATATTAAACGCCTAAGAATGTACCTGACTAGTAAGTATCTTAAAACCTATGGATTGCTATGTCTCCAAAAGAGAACCAAGTGTGTGTACAGGGGCATAAACGCAGCAGTGATAGGATTGGAGAGGTTCGGTGAGCAAATGAAGACCCTTTGAAGTCACATTGCATGGTACCCATTCCACGGGTCTCAACTCTCCAGGTTTAAGGGATTCTTCCTTCAGCAAAAACATGCATGTGGAACCCAGAGTATGATCAACCGTGTGATCGGGAGACGTGTTGAAATATGTCTCAGTTCTCGTACCCTGGTACTCGGGTGCAACATTCCAAATGCTTTATTAACACTCTCCCGACTTGGAGAGTCAGTGCCTTTAACCTCCTGTTTGGCCCAGTTTGCATTTTCTGCGGAAGATGAACAGGAATAGGGAGAACCAATGAGAGACTAGCTGGAGGTGTCTGGACGGGCGAATTTAACTCTCATTTCCCACCAGGAAGAGGAATTAACCAAAGGCTCAGCGTGCCGTGCCGGAACCAGATTAGGGCCTGAAGCAATCCTGCGGTGTTGCGGCCAGCTCACAAGAAAGCGAGTTGAAGAAAGGAGCTCAGGGGCACTGTAATTCACAAACCTGCAGAGTTATAAATGACAGTTATTGTCCAAAAATATACTGAAGTAAGGCTGCCAAGAGGACTTGAAAGCGGGGCAGAATTGCAGGAAACCGATTTCAGGAGGTAGACTGGAATTGCATTTAAAGCATAGGAAAAGAGGCAGAACGTCAACAATGATGCACTGGCCAAAAAGGGCGTATGCGTTTTTTCCTGAATATATTCAGGACAAAACACATACGCCCTTTTTGGCCAACCAAGCAAGCTTGCAAAGGAAATCTGCACTACAATGAAGTCTCACTTCCCCCCGGTCAAAAGGGCCATCTGAAAAAAGTGTAAAATCCAGAAAGGCAGGACAGGCCATGGAGAACTGGGAGCCTTGTTATGCTGATGGGCAGGATGTAAATTGCCAACAGCCACTGGGGAGAAGTGTATGGTGTTTCCTGAAACATCTAAAAACTGAGGAACACAGCCTAGGGCACTTCCACTTATGGTCCTATAGCTTAGGGAAATTAAAATAAAAAAGACACAGCCACCCCAAAATTTGGGACAGCTCTGTTTACAAGAACCTCAGTCACGGTACAAGTTCAATATCGCAGAAAGCGAAAAATGGATAAAGAAGTTGTGGTACTTACGTACAATGCAATATCAATCAGCAATGAAATCAATGTCATCATGCCTGTAAAGCATAGAGTGGATTCAGGTATGATGATTCTAACTGAAATAAGTCACACAGAAAAAGAAACGTCATAAGATATCACTAATACACGGAATGTAAACTTGGCTACACAGGCACTGAATTACAAAACAGAACAGGGTCTCAAATTTAGAAAACCAACTTATGCTTGCTTAAGGGGAAAGGTGAGTTGGGGTGCTGCATAAAATCAGAGATTGAAATGAGCACAGATAAAGTTCCTTAAGCCAAATATGTAATAGACAAGGGCTACTCCTTGCTCAACGAAATGGACTCAAAACCCCATATTAAACGCCTAATAATGTACCTGACTAGTAAGTATCTTAAAACT
The DNA here is from genome assembly GCF_937001465.1 of Orcinus orca. Taxonomy (NCBI): domain Eukaryota; kingdom Metazoa; phylum Chordata; class Mammalia; order Artiodactyla; family Delphinidae; genus Orcinus; species Orcinus orca. The sequence continues at coordinate 19,679 of NW_026043942.1, read as the reverse complement.
TATGGATTGGTATGTCTCTGAAAGAGAATCAAGCGTGAGTACAGGGGCATAAACGCAGCAGTGATAGGATTGGAGAGGTTCGGTGAGCAAATGAAGACCCTTTGAAGTCATATTGCATGGTACCCATTCCACGGGTCTCAACTCTCCAAGTTTAAGGGATTCTTCCTTCAGCTAAAAAATGCATGTGGAACACAGAGTGTGTTCAACCGTGTGATCGGGTGACGTGTTCTAATATGTCTCAGTTCTCATCCCCTGGTACTCGGGTGCAACATTGCAGACGCTTTACTAACATTCTCCCGACATGGAGAGACAGTGCCTTTAACCTCCTGTTTGGCCCAGTTTGCAATTTCTGCGGAAGATGAACAGGAATAGGGAGAACCAATGAGAGACTAGCTGGAGGTGTCTGGACGGGCAAATTTAACTCTCATTTCCCACCAGGAAGAGGAATTAACCAAAGGCTCAGCGTGCCGTGCCAGAACCAGATTAGGGCCTGACACAATCCTGAGGTGTTGCGGCCAGCTCACAAGAAAGCGAGTTGAAGAAAGGAGCTCAGGGGCACTGTAATCACAAACCTGCAGAGTTATAAATGACAGCTATCGTCCAAAAATATACTGAAGTAAGGCTGCCAAGAGGACTTGAAAGCGGGGCAGAATTTCAGGAAACCGATTTCAGGAGGTAGACTGGAATTGCATTTAAAGCATAGGAAAAGAGGCAGAAGGTCGACAATGATGCACTTGGCCAAAAAGGGCGTATGCGTTTTTTCCTGAATATATTCAGGAAAAAACGCATACGCCCTTTTTGTTCAACCAAGCAAGCTTGCAAAGGAAATCTGCACTACAATGAAGTCTCACTTCCCCCCCGTCAAAAGGGCCATCTGAAAAAAGTGTAAAATCCAGAAAGGCAGGACAGGCCATGGAGAACTGGGAGCCTTGTTATGCTGATGGGCGGGATGTAAATTGCCAACAGCCACTCGGGAGAAGTGTATGGTGTTTCCTGAAACATGTAAAAAACAAAGCAACAGAGCCTAGGGCACTTCCACTTATGGTCCTATAGCTTAGGGAAATTAAAATCAAAAAGACACAGCCACCCCAAAGTTTGGGATGGCTCTGTTTACAAGAAACTCGTTTACGGTACAAGTTCAATATCGCATAAAGCGAAAAATGGATAAAGAAGTTGTGGTACTTACGTACAATGCAATATCACTCAGCAATGACATCTATGTCATCAGGCCCATAGCAGCATAATGAGTGGATTCAGGTATGATGATTCTAACTGAAATAAGTCACACAGAAAAAGAAACATCATAAGATATCACTGATACACGGAATGTAAACTTGGCTACACAGGAACTGAATTTCAAAACAGAACATGGTCCCAAATTTAGAAAACCAACTTATGCTTGCTTAAGGGGAAAGGTGAGTTGGGGTGCTGCATAAAACCAGAGATTGAAATGAGCACAGATAAAGTTCCTTAAGCCAAATATGTAATAGACAAGAGCTACTCCTTGCTCAACGAAATGGACTCAAAACCCCATATTAAACGCCTAATAATGTACCTGACTAGTAAGTATCTTAAAACCTATGGATTGCTATGTCTCTGAAAGTGAATCAATCGTGAGTACAGGGGCAAAAACGCAGCAGTGATAGGATTGGAGAGTTTTGGTGAGCAAATGAAGACCCTTTGAAGTCATATTGCATGGTACCCATTCCACGGGTCTCAACTCTCCAGGTTTAAGGGATTCTTCCTTCAGCTAAAACATGCATGTGGAACCCAGAGTATGATCAACCGTGTGATCAGGAGACGTGTTGAAATATGTCTCAGTTCTCGTCCCCTGGTACTCGGGTGCAACATTCCAGATGCTTTACTAACACTCTCCCGACTTGGAGAGTCAGTGCCTTTAACCTCCTGTTTGGCCCTGTTTGCAAATTCCGCGGAAGATGAACAGGAATAGGGAGAACCAATGAGAGACTAGCTGGAGGTGTCTGGACGGGAAAATTTAACTCTCATTTCCCACCAGGAAGAGGAATTAACCAAAGGCTCAGTGTGCCATGCCGGAACCAGATTAGGGCCTGAAGCAATCCTGCGGTGTTGCGGCCAGCTCACAAGAAAGCGAGTTGAAGAAAGGAGCTCAGGGGCACTGTAATTCACAAACCTGCAGAGTTATAAATGACAGCTATCATCCAAAAATATACTGAAGTAAGGCTGCCAAGAGGACTTGAAAGCCAGGCAGAATTGCAGGAAACCGATTTCAGGAGGTAGACTGGAATTGCATTTAAAGCATAGGAAAAGAGGCAGAAGGTCGACAATGATGCACTTGGCCAAAAAGGGCGTATGCGTTTTTTCCTGAATATATTCAGGAAAAAACGTATACGCCCTTTTTGGCCAACCAAGCAAGCTTGCAAAGGAAATCTGCACTACAATGAAGTCTCACTTCCCCCCCCCCCCCGTCAAAAGGGCCATCTGAAAAAAGTGTAAAATCCAGAAAGGCAGGACAGGCCATGGAGAACTGGGAGCCTTGTTATGCTGATGGCCGGGATGTAAATTGCCAACAGCCACTCCGGAGAAGTGTATGGTGTTTCCTGAAACATCTAAAAAACAAAGCAACAGAGCCTAGGGCACTTCCACTTATGGTCCTGTAGCTTAGGGAATTTAAAATCAAAAAGACACAGCCACCCCAAAGTTTGGGATGGCTCTGTTTACAAGAAACTCGTTTACGGTACAAGTTCAATATCGCATAAAGCGAAAAATGGATAAAGAAGTTGTGGTACTTACATACAATGCAATATAACTCAGCAATGACATCTATGTCATCAGGCCCATAGCAGCATAATGAGTGGATTCAGGTATGATGATTCTAACTGAAATAAGTCACACAGAAAAAGAAACATCATAAGATATCACTAATACACGGAATGTAAACTTGGCTACACAGGAACTGAATTTCAAAACAGAACATGGTCCCAAATTTAGAAAACCAACTTATGCTTGCTTAAGGGGAAAGGTGAGTTGGGGTGCTGCATAAAACCAGAGATTGAAATGAGCACAGATAAAGTTCCTTAAGCCAAATATGTAATAGACAAGAGCTACTCCTTGCTCAACGAAATGGACTCAAAACCCCATATTAAACGCCTAATAATGTACCTGACTAGTAAGTATCTTAAAACCTATGGATTGCTATGTCTCTGAAAGTGAATCAATCGTGAGTACAGGGGCAAAAACGCAGCAGTGATAGGATTGGAGAGTTTTGGTGAGCAAATGAAGACCCTTTGAAGTCATATTGCATGGTACCCATTCCACGGGTCTCAAATCTCCAGGTTTAAGGGATTCTTCCTTCAGCTAAAACATGCATGTGGAACCCAGAGTATGATCAACCGTGTGATCGGGAGACGTGTTGAAATATGTCTCAGTTCTTGTCCCCTGGTACTCGGGTACAACATTCCAGATGCTTTACTAACACTCTCCCGACTTGGAGAGTCAGTGCCTTTAACCTCCTGTTTGGCCCAGTTTGCAAATTCCGTGGAAGATGAACAGGAATAGGGAGAACCAATGAGAGACTAGCTGGAGGTGTCTGGACGGGAAAATTTAACTCTCATTTCCCACCAGGAAGAGGAATTAACCAAAGGCTCAGCGTGCCATGCCGGAACCAGATTAGGGCCTGAAGCAATCCTGCGGTGTTGCGTCCAGCTCACAAGAAAGCGAGTTGAAGAAAGGAGCTCAGGGGCACTGTAATTCACAAACCTGCAGAGTTATAAATGACAGCTATCATCCAAAAATATACTGAAGTAAGTCTGCCAAGAGGACTTGAAAGCCGGGCAGAATTGCAGGAAACCAATTTCAGGAGGTAGACTGGAATTGCATTTAAAGCATAGGAAAAGAGGCAGAAGGTCGACAATGATGCACTTGGCCAAAAAGGGCGTATGCGTTTTTTCCTGAATATATTCAGGAAAAAACGCATACGCCCTTTTTGGTCAACCAAGCAAGCTTGCAAAGGAAATCTGCACTACAATGAAGTCTCACTCCCCCCCCCCCCGTCAAAAGGGCCATCTGAAAAAAGTGTAAAATCCAGAAAGGCAGGACAGGCCATGGAGAACTGGGAGCCTTGTTATGCTGATGGGCGGGATGTAAATTGCCAACAGCCACTCGGGAGAAGTGTATGGTGTTTCCTGAAACATCTAAAAAACAAAGCAACAGAGCCTAGGGCACTTCCACTTATGGTCCTATAGCTTAGGGAAATTAAAATCAAAAAGACACAGCCACCCCAAAGTTTGGGATGGCTCTGTTTACAAGAAACTCGTTTACGGTACAAGTTAAAATATCGCATAAAGCGAAAAATGGATAAAGAAGTTGTGGTACTTACGTACAATGCAATATCACTCAGCAATGACATCTATGTCATCAGGCCCATAGCAGCATAATGAGTGGATTCAGGTATGATGATTCTAACTGAAATAAGTCACACAGAAAAAGAAACATCATAAGATATCACTAATACACGGAATGTAAACTTGGCTACACAGGAACTGAATTTCAAAACAGAACATGGTCCCAAATTTAGAAAATCAACTTATGCTTGCTTAAGGGGAAAGGTGAGTTGGGGTGCTGCATAAACCAGAGATTGAAATGAGCACAGATAAAGTTCCTTAAGCCAAATATGTAATAGACAAGAGCTACTCCTTGCTCAACGAAATGGACTCAAAACCCCATATTAAACGCCTAATAATGTACCTGACTAGTAAGTATCTTAAAACCTATGGATTGCTATGTCTCTGAAAGTGAATCAATCGTGAGTACAGGGGCAAAAACGCAGCAGTGATAGGATTGGAGAGTTTTGGTGAGCAAATGAAGACCCTTTGAAGTCATATTGCATGGTACCCATTCCACGGGTCTCAACTCTCCAGGTTTAAGGGATTCTTCCTTCAGCTAAAACATGCATGTGGAACCCAGAGTATGATCAACCGTGTGATCGGGAGACGTGTTGAAATATGTCTCAGTTCTCGTCCCCTGGTACTCGGGTGCAACATTCCAGATGCTTTACTAACACTCTCCCGACTTGGAGAGTCAGTGCCTTTAACCTCCTGTTTGGCCCAGTTTGCAAATTCCGCGGAAGATGAACAGGAATAGGGAGAACCAATGAGAGACTAGCTGGAGGTGTCTGGACGGGAAAATTTAACTCTCATTTCCCACCAGGAAGAGCAATTAAGCAAAGGCTCAGCGTGCCATGCCGGAACCAGATTAGGGCCTGAAGCAATCCTGCGGTGTTGCGGCCAGCTCACAAGAAAGCGAGTTGAAGAAAGGAGCTCAGGGGCACTGTAATTCACAAACCTGCAGAGTTATAAATGACAGCTATCATCCAAAAATATACTGAAGTAAGGCTGCCAAGAGGACTTGAAAGCCGGGCAGAATTGCAGGAAACCGATTTCAGGAGGTAGACTGGAATTGCATTTAAAGCATAGGAAAAGAGGCAGAAGGTCGACAATGATGCACTTGGCCAAAAAGGGCGTATGCGTTTTTTCCTGAATATATTCAGGAAAAAACGCATATGCCCTTTTTGGTCAACCAAGCAAGCTTGCAAAGGAAATCTGCACTACAATGAAGTCTCACTTCCCCCCCGTCAAAAGGGCAATCTGAAAAAAGTGTAAAATCCAGAAAGGCAGGACAGGCCATGGAGAACTGGGAGCCTTGTTATGCTGATGGGCGGGATGTAAATTGCCAACAGCCACTCGGGAGAAGTGTATGGTGTTTCCTGAAACATCTAAAAAACAAAGCAACAGAGCCTAGGGCACTTCCACTTATGGTCCTATAGCTTAGGGAAATTAAAATCAAAAAGACACAGCCACCCCAAAGTTTGGGATGGCTCTGTTTACAAGAAACTCGTTTACGGTACAAGTTCAATATCGCATAAAGCGAAAAATGGATAAAGAAGTTGTGGTACTTACGTACAATGCAATATCACTCAGCAATGACATCTATGTCATCAGGCCCATAGCAGCATAATGAGTGGATTCAGGTATGATGATTCTAACTGAAATAAGTCACACAGAAAAAGAAACATCATAAGATATCACTAATACACGGAATGTAAACTTGGCTACACAGGAACTGAATTTCAAAACAGAACATGGTCCCAAATTTAGAAAATCAACTTATGCTTGCTTAAGGGGAAAGGTGAGTTGGGGTGCTGCATAAAACCAGAGATTGAAATGAGCACAGATAAAGTTCCTTAAGCCAAATATGTAATAGACAAGAGCTACTCCTTGCTCAACGAAATGGACTCAAAACCCCATATTAAACGCCTAATAATGTACCTGACTAGTAAGTATCTTAAAACCTATGGATTGCTATGTCTCTGAAAGTGAATCAATCGTGAGTACAGGGGCAAAAACGCAGCAGTGATAGGATTGGAGAGTTTTGGTGAGCAAATGAAGACCCTAAAAAGTCATATTGCATGGTACCCATTCCACGGGTCTCAAATCTCCAGGTTTAAGGGATTCTTCCTTCAGCTAAAACATGCATGTGGAACCCAGAGTATGATCAACCGTGTGATCGGGAGACGTGTTGAAATATGTCTCAGTTCTTGTCCCCTGGTACTCGGGTACAACATTCCAGATGCTTTACTAACACTCTCCCGACTTGGAGAGTCAGTGCCTTTAACCTCCTGTTTGGCCCAGTTTGCAAATTCCGTGGAAGATGAACAGGAATAGGGAGAACCAATGAGAGACTAGCTGGAGGTGTCTGGACGGGAAAATTTAACTCTCATTTCCCACCAGGAAGAGGAATTAACCAAAGGCTCAGCGTGCCATGCCGGAACCAGATTAGGGCCTGAAGCAATCCTGCGGTGTTGCGGCCAGCTCACAAGAAAGCGAGTTGAAGAAAGGAGCTCAGGGGCACTGTAATTCACAAACCTGCAGAGTTATAAATGACAGCTATCATCCAAAAATATACTGAAGTAAGGCTGCCAAGAGGACTTGAAAGCCGGGCAGAATTGCAGGAAACCAATTTCAGGAGGTAGACTGGAATTGCATTTAAAGCATAGGAAAAGAGGCAGAAGGTCGACAATGATGCACTTGGCCAAAAAGGGCGTATGCGTTTTTTCCTGAATATATTCAGGAAAAAACGCATACGCCCTTTTTGGCCAACCAAGCAAGCTTGCAAAGGAAATCTGCACTACAATGAAGTCTCACTCCCCCCCCCCCCCCCGTCAAAAGGGCCATCTGAAAAAAGTGTAAAATCCAGAAAGGCAGGACAGGCCATGGAGAACTGGGAGCCTTGTTATGCTGATGGGCGGGATGTAAATTGCCAACAGCCACTCGGGAGAAGTGTATGGTGTTTCCTGAAACATCTAAAAAACAAAGCAACAGAGCCTAGGGCACTTCCACTTATGGTCCTATAGCTTAGGGAAATTAAAATCAAAAACACACAGCCACCCCAAAGTTTGGGATGGCTCTGTTTACAAGAAACTCGTTTACGGTACAAGTTAAATATCGCATAAAGCGAAAAATGGATAAAGAAGTTGTGGTATTTACGTACAATGCAATATCACTCAGCAATGACATCTATGTCATCAGGCCCATAGCAGCATAATGAGTGGATTCAGGTATGATGATTCTAACTGAAATAAGTCACACAGAAAAAGAAACATCATAAGATATCACTAATACACGGAATGTAAACTTGGCTACACAGGAACTGAATTTCAAAACAGAACATGGTCCCAAATTTAGAAAATCAACTTATGCTTGCTTAAGGGGAAAGGTGAGTTGGGGTGCTGCATAAAACCAGAGATTGAAATGAGCACAGATAAAGTTCCTTAAGCCAAATATGTAATAGACAAGAGCTACTCCTTGCTCAACGTAATGGACTCAAAACCCCATATTAAACGCCTAATAATGTACCTGACTAGTAAGTATCTTAAAACCTATGGATTGCTATGTCTCTGAAAGTGAATCAATCGTGAGTACAGGGGCAAAAACGCAGCAGTGATAGGATTGGAGAGTTTTGGTGAGCAAATGAAGACCCTTTGAAGTCATATTGCATGGTACCCATTCCACGGGTCTCAACTCTCCAGGTTTAAGGGATTCTTCCTTCAGCTAAAACATGCATGTGGAACCCAGAGTATGATCAACCGTGTGATCGGGAGACGTGTTGAAATATGTCTCAGTTCTCGTCCCCTGGTACTCGGGTGCAACATTCCAGATGCTTTACTAACACTCTCCCGACTTGGAGAGTCAGTGCCTTTAACCTCCTGTTTGGCCCAGTTTGCAAATTCCGCGGAAGATGAACAGGAATAGGGAGAACCAATGAGAGACTAGCTGGAGGTGTCTGGACGGGAAAATTTAACTCTCATTTCCCACCAGGAAGAGCAATTAAGCAAAGGCTCAGCGTGCCATGCCGGAACCAGATTAGGGCCTGAAGCAATCCTGCGGTGTTGCGGCCAGCTCACAAGAAAGCGAGTTGAAGAAAGGAGCTCAGGGGCACTGTAATTCACAAACCTGCAGAGTTATAAATGACAGCTATCATCCAAAAATATACTGAAGTAAGGCTGCCAAGAGGACTTGAAAGCCGGGCAGAATTGCAGGAAACCGATTTCAGGAGGTAGACTGGAATTGCATTTAAAGCATAGGAAAAGAGGCAGAAGGTCGACAATGATGCACTTGGCCAAAAAGGGCGTATGCGTTTTTTCCTGAATATATTCAGGAAAAAACGCATACGCCCTTTTTGGCCAACCAAGCAAGCTTGCAAAGGAAATCTGCACTACAATGAAGTCTCACTTCCCCCCGGTCAAAAGGGCCATCTGAGAAAAGTGTAAAATCCAGAAAGGCAGGACAGGCCATGGAGAACTGGGAGCCTTGTTATGTTGATGGGCGGGATGAAAATTGCCAACAGCCACTGGGGAGAAGTGTATGGTGTTTCCTGAAACATCTAAAAAACAAAGCAACAGAGCCTAGGGCACTTCCACTTATGGTCCTATAACTTAGGGAAATTAAAATCAAAAAGACACAGCCACCCCAAAGTTTGGGACGGCTCTGTTTACAGGAACCTTGTTTACGGTACAAGTTCAATATCGCAGAAAGCGAAAAATGGATAAAGAAGGTGTGGTACTTACGTACAATGCAATATCACTCAGCAATGAAATCTATGTCATCAGGCCCGTAGCAGCATAATGAGTGGATTCAGGTATGATGATTCTAACTGAAATAAGTCACACAGAAAAAGAAACATCATAAGATATCACTAATACACGGAATGTAAACTTGGTATACAGGAAATGGATTACAAATCATAAGAGGGTCTCAAATTTAGAAAACCAACTTATGCTTGCTTAAGAGGAAAGGTGAGTTGGGGTGCTGCATAAAACCAGAGATTGAAATGAGCACAGATAAAGTTCCTTAAGCCAAATATGTAATAGACAAGAGCTACTCCTTGCTCAACGAAATGGACTCAACACCCCATATTAAACGCCTAAGAATGTACCTGACTAGTAAGTATCTTAAAACCTATGAATTGCTATGTCTCTGAAAGAGAATCAAGCGTGTGTACAGGGGCATAAATGCAGCAATGATAGGATTGGAGACATTCGGTGAGCAAATGAAGACCCTTTGAAATCATATTGCATGGTACCCATTCCACGGGTCTCAACTCTCCAGGTTTAAGGGATTCTTCCTTCAGCTAAATCATGCATGTGGAACCCAGAGTATGATGAACCGTGTGATCGGGAGCTGTGTTCCAATATGTCTCAGGACTCGTCCCCTGGTACTTGGGTGCAACATACCAGACGCTTTACTAACACTCTCCCGACTGGGAGAGTCAGTGCCTTTAAACTCCTGTTTGGCCCAGTTTGCAATTTCTGCGGCAGATGAACAGGAATAGGGAGAACCAATGAGATACTAGCTGGAGGTGTCTGGACGGGCAAATTTAACTCTCATTTCCCACCAGGAAGAGGAATTAACCAAAGGCTCAGCGTGCCGTGCCGGAACCATATTAGGGCCTGAAGCAATCCTGCGGTGTTGCGGCCAGCTCACAAGAAAGCGAGTTGAAGAAAGGAGCTCAGGGGCACTGTAATTCAAAAACCTGCAGAGTTATAAATGACAGCTATCGTCCAAAAATATACTGAAGTAAGGCTGCCAAGAAGACTTGAAAGTGGGGCAAAATTGCAGGAAACCGATTTCAGGAGGTAGACTGGAATTGCACTTAAAACATAGGAAAAGAGGCAGAACGTCGACAATGATGCACTTGGCCAAAAAGGGCGTAAGCATTTTTTCCTGAATATATTCAGGAAAAAACGCATACGCCCTTTTTGGCCAACCAAGCAAGCATGCAAAGGAAATCTGTACTACAATGAAGTCTCACTTCCCCCCGGTCAAAAGGGCCACTGAAAAAAGTGTAAAATCCAGAAAGGCAGGACAGGCCATGGAGAACTGGGAGCCTTGTTATGCTGATGGGCGGGATGTATATTGCCAACAGCCACTCAGGGGAAGTGTATGGTGTTTCCTGAAACATCTAAAAAACAAAGCAACAGAGCCTAGGGCACTTCCACTTATGGCCCTATAGCTTAGGGAAATTAAAATCAAAAAGACACAGCCACCCCAACGTTTGGGACGGCTATGTTTACAAGAAACTCGTTTACGGGACAAGTTCAATATCACAGAAAGTGAAAAATGGATAAAGAAGTTGTGGTACTTACGTACAATGAAATATCACTCAGCAATGAAATCTATGTCATCAGGCCCGTAGCAGCATAATGAGTGGATTCAGTTATGATGATTCTAACTTAAATAAGTCACACAGAAAAAGAAACATCATAAGATATCACTAATACACGGAATGTAACCTTGGCTACACAGGAACTGGATTACAAAAGAGAACAGGGTCTCAAATTTAGAAAACCAACTTATGCTTGCTTAAGGGGAAAGGTGAGTTGGGGTGCTGCATAAAACCAGAGATTGAAATGAGCACAGATAAAGTTCCTTAAGCCAAATATGGAATAGACAAGAGCTACTCCTTGCTCAACGAAATGGACTCAACACCCCATATTAAACGCCTAAGAATGTACCTGACTAGTAAGTATCTTAAAACCTATGGATCGCTATGTCTCCGAAAGAGAATCAAGCGTCTGTACAGGGGCATAAACGCAGCAGTGATAGGATTGGAGATGTTCGGTGAGCAAATGAAGACCCTTTGAAGTCATATTGCATGGTACCCATTCCACGGGTCTCAACTCTCCAGGTTTAAGGGATTCTTCCTTCAGCTAAATCATGCATGTGGAACCCAGAGTATGATCAACCATGTGATCGGGAGACGTGTTCCAACATATCTCAGTTCTCGTCCCCAGGTACTCGGGTGAAACATTCCAGACGCTTTACTAACACTCTCCAGACTTGGAGAGTCACTGCCTTTAACCTCTTGTTTGGCCCAGTTTGCAATTTCTGCGGAAGATGAACAGGAATAGGGAGAACCAATGAGAGACTAGCTGGAGGTGTCTGGACGGGCAAATTTAACTCTCATTTCCCACTAGGAAGAGGAATTATCCAAAGGCTCAGCGTGCCGTGCCGGAACCAGATTAGGGCCTGAAGCAATCCTGCGGTGTTGCAGCCAGCTCACAAGAAAGCGAGTTGAAGAAAGGAGCTCAGGGACACTGTAATTCACAAACCTGCAGAGTTATAAATGACAGCTATCGTCCAAAAATATACTGAAGTAAGGCTGCCAAGAGGACTTGAAAGCGGGGCAGAATTGCAGGAAACCGATTTCAGGAGGTAGACTGGAATTGCATTTAAAGCATAGGAAAAGAGGCAGAAGGTCGACAATGATGCACTTGGCCAAAAAGGGCGTATGCGTTTTTTCCTGAATATATTCAGGAAAAAACGCATACGCCCTTTTTGGCCAACCAAGCAAGCTTGCAAAGGAAATCTGCACTACAATGAAGTCTCACTTCCGCCTGGTCAAAAGGGCCATCTGAAAAAAGTGTAAACTCCAGAAAGGCAGGACAGGCCATGGAGAACTTGTTATGCTGATGGGTGGGATGTAAATTGCCAACAGCCACTCAGGAGAAGTGTATGGTGTTTCCTGAAACATCTAAAAAACAAAGCAACAGAGCCTAGGGCACTTCCACTTATGGTCCTATAGCTTAGGGAAATTAAAATCAAAAAGACACAGCCACCCCAAAGTTTGGGATGGCTCTGTTTACAAGAACCTCGTTTACGGTACAAGTTCAATATCGCAGAAAGTGAAAAATGGATAAAGAAGTAGTGGTACTTACCTACAATGCAATATCACTCAGCAATGAAATCTATGTCATCAGGCACGTGGCAGAAAATGAGTGGGTTCAGGTATGATGATTCTAACTGAAATAAGTCACACAGAAAAAGAAACATCATAAGATATCACTAATACACGGAATGTAAACTTGGCTACACAGGAACTGGATTACAAAACAGAACAGGTTTTCCAATTTAGAAAACCAACTTATGCTTGCTTAAGGGGAAAGGTGAGTTGGGGTGCTGCATAAAACCAGAGATTGAAATGAGCACAGATAAACTTCCTTAAGCCAAATATGGAATAGACAAGAGGTACTCCTTGCTCAACGAAATGGACTCAAAGCCCCATGTTAAACACCTTATAATGTACCTGACTAGTAAGTATCTTAAAACCTAAAGATTGCTATGTCTCTGAAAGAGAATCAAGCGTGAGTACAGGGGCATAAACGCAGCAGTGATAGGATTGGAGAGGTTCGGTGAGCAAATGAAGACCCTTTGAAGTCATATTGCATGGTACCCATTCCACGGGTCTCAACTCTCCAGGTTTAAGGGATTCTTCCTTCAGCTAAAACATGCATGTGGAACCCAGAGTATGATCAACCGTGTGATCGGGAGACGTGTTGAAATATGTCTCAGTTCTCGTCCCCTGGTACTCGGGTGCAACATTCCAGACGCTTTACTAACACTCTCCCGACTTGGAGAGTCAGTGCCTTTAACCTCCTGTTTGGCCCAGTTTGCAAATTCTGCGGAAGATGAACAGGAATAGGGACAACCAACGAGAGACTAGCTGGAGGTGTCTGGACGGGCAAATTTAACTCCCATTTCCCACCAGGAAGAGGAATTAACCAAAGGCTCAGCGTGCCGTGCCGGAACCAGTTTAGGGCCTGAAGGAATCCTGCGGTGTTGCGGCCAGCTCACAAGAAAGCGAGTTTAAGAAAGCAGCTCTGGGGCACTGTAATTCACAAACCTGCAGAGTTATAAATGACAGCTATCGTCCAAAAATATACTGAAGTAAGGCTGCCAAGAGGACTTGAAAGCGGGGCAGAATTGCAGGAAACCGATTTCAGGAGGTAGACAGGAATTGCATTTAAAGCATAGGAAATGAGGCAGAACGTCCACAATGATGCACTTGGCCAAAAAGGACGTATGCGTTTTTTCCTGAATATATTCAGGAAAAAACGCATACGCCCTTTTTTGCCAACCAAGCAAGCTTGCAAAGGAAATCTGCACTACAATGAAGTCTCACTTCCCCGCGGTCAAAGGGGCCATCTGAAAAAAGTGTAAAATCCAGAAAGGCAGGACAGGCCATGGAGAACTGGGAGCCTTGTTATGCTAATGGGCGGGATGTAAACTCCCAACAGCCACTGGGGAGAAGTGTATGGTGTTTCCTGAAACATCTAAAAAACAAAGCAACAGAGCCTAGGGCACTTCCACTTATGGTCCTATAGCTTAGGGAAATTAAAATCAAAAAGACACAGCCACCCCAAAGTTTGGGATGGCTCTGTTTACAACAACCTCGTTTACGGTACAAGTTCAATATCGCAGAAAGTGAAAAATGGATAAAGAAGTTGTGGTACTTACGTACAATGCAATATCACTCAGCAATGAAATCTATGTCATCAGGCCCGTAGAAGAAAATGAGTGGGTTCAGGTATGATGAATCTAACTGAAATAAGTCACACAGAAAAAGAAACATCATAAGATATCACTAATACACGGAATGTAAACTTGGCTACACAGGAACTGAATTTCAAAACAGAACAGGGTCTCCAATTTAGAAAACCAACATATGCTTGCTTAAGGGGAAAGATGAGTTGGGGTGATGCATAAAACCAGAGATTGAAATGAGCACAGATAAAGTTCCTTAAGCCAAATATGTAATAGACAAGAGCTACTCCTTCGCCAACGAAATGGACTCAAAACCCCACGTTAAACACCTTATAATGTACCTGACTTGTAAGTATCTTAAAACCTATGGATCGCTATGTCTCCGAAAGAGAATCAAGCGTGTGTACAGGGGCATAAACGCAGCAGTGATAGGATTGGAGAGGTTCGGTGAGAAAATGAAGACCCTTTGAAGTCATATTGCATGGTACCCATTCCACGGGTCTCAACTCTCCAGGTTTAAGGGATTCTTCCTTCAGCTAAATCATGCATGTGGAACCCGGAGTATGATCAACCGTGTGATCGGGAGACGTGTTCCAATATGTCTCCATTCTCGTACCCTGGTACTCGGGTGAAACATTCCAGACGCTTTACTAACACTCTCCCGACTTGGAGAGTCAGTGCCTTTAACCTCCTGTTTGGCCCAGTTTGCAATTTCTGCGGAAGATGAACAGGAATAGGGAGAACCAATGAGAGACTAGCTGGAGGTGTCTGGAGGGGCAATTTAACTCTCATTTCCCACCAGGAAGAGGAATTAACCAAAGGCTCAGCGTGCCATGCCAGAACATGATTAGGGCCTGAAGCAATCCTGCGGTGTTGCGGCCAGCTCACAAGAAAGCGAGTTGAAGAAAGGAGCTCAGGGGCACTGTAATTCACAAACCTGCAGAGTTATAAATGACAGCTATCGTCAAAAAATATACTGAAGTAAGGCTGCCAAGAGGACTTGAAAGCGGGGCAGAATTGCAGGAAACCGATTTCAGGAGGTAGACTGGAATTGCATTTAAAGCATAGGAAAAGAGGCCGAACGTCGACAATGATGCACTTGACCAAAAAGGACGTATGCGTTTTTTCCTGAATATATTCAGGAAAAAACGCATATGCACTTTTTGGCCAACCAAGCAAGCTTGCAAAGGAAATCTGCGCTATAATGAAGTCTCACTTCCCCACGGTCAAAAGGGCCATCTGAAGAAAGTGTAAAATCCAGAAAGGCAGGACAGGCCATGGAGAACTGGGAGCATTGTTATGCTGATGGGCGGGATGTAAATTGCCAACAGCCACTCGGGAGAAGTGTATGGTGTTTCCTGAAACATCTAAAAAACTGAGGAACAGAGCCTAGGGCACTTCCACTTATGGTCCTATAGCTTAGGGAAATTAAAATCAAAAAGACACAGCCACCCCAAAGTTTGGGACGGCTCTGTTTACAAGAACCTCGTTTACGGTACAAGTTCAATATCGCACAAAGCGAAAAATGGATAAAGAAGTTGTGCTACTTATGCACAATGCAAAATCACTCAGCAATGAAATCTATGTCATCATGCCCATAGCAGCATAATGAGTGGATTCAGGTATGATGATTCTAACTGCAATAAATCACACAGAAAAAGAAACGTCATAAGATATCACTAATACACGGAATGTAAACTTGGCTACACAGGCACTGAATTACAAAACAGAACAGGGTCTCAAATTTAGAAAACCAACTTATGCTTGCTTAAGGGGAAAGGTGAGTTGGGGTGCTGCATAAAACCAGAGATTGAAATGAGCACAGATAAAGTTCCATAAGCCAAATATGGAATAGACAAGAGCTACTCCTTGCTCAACGAAATGGACTCAACACCCCATATTAAACGCCTAAGAATGTACCTGACTAGTAAGTATCTTAAAACCTATGGATTGCTATGTCTCCGAAAGAGAATCAAGCGTGTGTACAGGGGCATTAACGCAGCAGTGATAGGATTGGAGAGGTTCGGTGAGCAAATGAAGACCCTTTGAAGTCATATTGCATGGTACCCATTCCACGGGTCTCAACTCTCCAGGTTTAAGGGATTCTTCCTTCAGCTAAATCATGCATGTGGAACCCAGAGTATGATCAACCATGTGATCGGGAGACGTGTTCCAACATGTCTCAGTTCTCGTCCCCTGGTACTCGGGTGCAACATTCCAGACGCTTTACTAACACTCTCCCGACTTGGAGAGTCAGTGCCTTTAACCTCCTGTTTGGCCCAGTTTGCAATTTCTGCGGAAGATGAACAGGAATAGGGAGAACCAATGAGAGACTAGCTGGAGGTGTCTGGACGGGCAAATTTAACTCTCATTTCCCACCAGGAAGAGGAATTATCCAAAGGCTCAGCGTGCCGTGCCGGAACCAGATTAGGGCCTGAAGCAATCCTGCGGTGTTGCAGCCAGCTCACAAGAAAGCGAGTTGAAGAAAAGAGCTCAGGGACACTGTAATTCACAAACCTGCAGAGTTATAAATGACAGCTATCGTCCAAAAATATACTGAAGTAAGGCTGCCAAGAGGACTTGAAAGCGGGGCAGAATTGCAGGAAACCGATTTCAGGAGGTAGACTGGAATTGCATTTAAAGCATAGGAAAAGAGGCAGAACGTCGACAATGATGCACTTGGCCAAAAAGGGCGTATGCGTTTTTTCCTGAATATATTCAGGAAAAAACGCATACGCCCTTTTTGGCCAACGAAGCAAGCTTGCAAAGGAAATCTGCACTACAATGAAGTCTCACTTCCGCCTGGTCAAAAGGGCCATCTGAAAAAAGTGTAAACTCCAGAAAGGCAGGACAGGCCATGGAGAACTTGTTATGCTGATGGGTGGGATGTAAATTGCCAACAGCCACTCAGGAGAAGTGTATGGTGTTTCCTGAAACATCTAAAAAACAAATCAACAGAGCCTAGGGCACTTCCACTTATGGTCCTATAGCTTAGGGAAATTAAAATCAAAAAGACACAGCCACCCCAAAGTTTGGGATGGCTCTGTTTACAAGAACCTCGTTTACGGTACAAGTTCAATATTTCAGAAAGTGAAAAATGGATAAAGAAGTTGTGGTACTTACGTACAATGCAATATCACTCAGCAATGAAATCTATGTCATCAGGCACGTAGCAGAAAATGAGTGGGTTCAGGTATGATGATTCTAACTGAAATAAGTCACACAGAAAAAGAAACATCATAAGATATCACTAATACACGGAATGTAAACTTGGCTACACAGGAACTGGATTACAAAACAGAACAGGGTCTCAAATTTAGAAAACCAACTTATGCTTGCTTAAGGGGAAAGGTGAGTTGGGGTGCTGCATAAAACCAGAGATTGAAATGAGCACAGATAAAGTTCCTTAAGCCAAATATGGAATAGACAAGAGGTACTCCTTGCTCAACGAAATGGACTCAAAACCCCATGTTAAACACCTTATAATGTACCTGACTAGTAAGTATCTTAAAACCTAAAGATTGCTATGTCTCTGAAAGAGAATCAAGCGTGAGTACAGGGGCATAAACGCAGCAGTGATAGGATTGGAGAGGTTTGGTGAGCAAATGAAGACCCTTTGAAGTCATATTGCATGGTACCCATTCCACGGGTCTCAACTCTCCAGGTTTAAGGGATTCTTCCTTCAGCTAAAACATGCATGTGGAACCCAGAGTATGATCAACCGTGTGATCGGGAGACGTGTTGAAATATGTCTCAGTTCTCGTCCCCTGGTACTCGGGTGCAACATTCCAGACGCTTTACTAACACTCTCCCGACTTGGAGAGTCAGTGCCTTTAACCTCCTGTTTGGCCCAGTTTGCAAATTCCACGGAAGATGAACAGGAATAGGGAGAACCAATGAGACACTACTTGGAGGTGTCTGGACGGGCAAATTTAACTCCCATTTCCCACCAGGAAGAGGAATTAACCAAAGGTTCAGCGTGCCGTGCCGGAACCAGATTAGGACCTGAAGGAATCTTGCGGTGTTGCGGCCAGCTCACAAGAAAGCGAGTTTAAGAAAGCAGCTCTGGGGCACTGTAATTCACAAACCTGCAGAGTTATAAATGACAGCTATCGTCCAAAAATATACTGAAGTAAGGCTGCCAAGAGGATTGAAAGCGCGGCAGAATTGCAGGAAACCGATTTCAAGAGGTAGACAGGAATTGCATTTAAAGCATAGGAAATGAGGCAGAACGTCCACAATGATGCACTTGGCCAAAAAGGGCGTATGCGTTTTTTCCTGAATATATTCAGGAAAAAAAGCATACGCACTTTTTGGCCAACCAAGCAAGCTTGCAAAGGAAATCTGCACTACAATGAAGTCTCACTTCCGCTGGGTCAAAAGGGCCATCTGAAAAAAGTGTAAAATCCAGAAAGGCATTACAGGCGTTGGAGAACTGGGAGCCTTGTTATGCTGATGGGCGGGATGTAAATTGCCAACAGCCACTCCGGAGAAGTGTATGGTGTTTCCTAAAACATGTAAAAAACAAACCAACAGAGGCTAGGGCACTTCCACTTATGATCCTATAGCTTAGGGAAATTAAAATCAAAAAGACACAGCCACCCCAAAGTTTGGGATGGCTCTGTTTACAAGAACCTCGTTTACGGTACAAGCTCAATATCACAGAAAGTGAAAAATGGATAAAGATGTTGTGGTACTTACATACAATGCAATAACACTCGGCAATGAAATCTATGTCATCAGGCACGTAGCAGCATAATGAGTGGATTCAGGTACGATGATTCTAACTGAAATAAGTCACACAGAAAAAGAAACATCATAAGATATCACTAATACACAGAATGTAAACTTGGCTACACAGGAAATGGATTACAAAACAGAACAGGGTCTCAAATTTAGAAAACCAACTTATGCTTGCTTAAGGGGAAAGGTGAGTTGGGGTGCTGCATAAAACCAGAGATTGAAATGAGCACAGATAAAGTTCCTTAAGCCAAATATGGAATAGAAAAGAGCTACTCCTTGCTCAACGAAATGGACTCAAAACCCCATGTTAAACACCTTATAATGTACCTGACTAGTAAGTATCTTAAAACCTAAAGATTGCTATGTCTCTGAAAGAGAATCAAGCGTGAGTACAGGGGCATAAACGCAGCAGTGATAGGACTGGAGAGGTTTGGTGAGCAAATGAAGACGCTTTGAAGTCATATTGCATGGTACCCATTCCACGGGTCTCAACTCTCCAGGTTTAAGGGATTCTTCCTTCAGCTAAATCATGCATGTGGAACCCGGAGTATGATGAACCGTGTGATCGGGAGACGCGTTCCAATAAGTCTCCATTCTCGTCCCCTGGTACTCAGGTGCAACATTCCAGACGCTTTACTAACACTCTCCCGACTTGGAGAGTCAGTGCCTTTAACCTCCTGTATGGCCCAGTTTGCAATTTCTGCGGAAGATGAACAGGAATAGGGAGAACCAATGAGAGACTAGCTGGAGGTGTCTGGACGGGCGAAAATAACTCTCATTTCCCACCAGGAAGAGGAATTAACCAAAGGCTCAGCATACCGTGCCGGAACCAGATTAGGGCCTGAAGCAATCCTGCGGTGTTGCGGCCAGCTCACAAGAAAGCGAGTTGAAGAAAGGAGCTCAGGGGCACTGTAATTCACAAACCTGCAGAGTTATAAATAACAGCTATTGTCCAAAAATATACTGAAGTAAGGCTGCCAAGAGGACTTGAAAGTGGGGCAGAATTGCAGGAAACCGATTTCAGGAGGTAGACTGGAATTGCATTTAAAGCATAGGAAAAGAGGCAGAACGTCCACA